>NC_085140.1:338920049-339226381 GCF_024139115.2 Armigeres subalbatus
ATCTGTATCCTGAATAGCAGGTCGCTTGAGCACATGTAAATTGAACGAAGTATACTGATTAATTTCAGTTCCTAAACACCCAACGCCACTATAGGAAAAAATCTTTTGTATAATCTCAAATTTTAGAATCGTATTCAGGATATACAATATAAGTCAGTGACCCCTTGTTAGATCTTAGATCAAATACTGTTATACTATCTTCTGACGCTCTGATGTTCCGTATAACAAATAAAAGTGTTATAAGGGTGCAATAAACTTTGCCACCGGGAGTTACACATATGTTATGTGCCTGGAAGTCTCCTTTCAAGAGGCCTGAAGCCTCCTTTCAAAAGGGCTCTGGCTCCTCCTTTCAAAGAGCCTCGGAAGCCTTCCTTTCAAGAGGCCTGGAAGCCTCCTTTCAAGAGGCTCTGGAAGCCTCCTTTCAAGAGGCCTCGGAAGCCTCCTCTCAAGAGAGGCCTGGAAGCCCTCTTCAAGAGGCCCAGCCTCCTTTCAGGGCCCGCCAGCCCTTTCAAGAGGCCTGGAAGCCTCCTTCAAGAGGCTCGGAAGCCTCCTTTCAAGAGGCCCTGGGACCCCCCCTTTCAAGAGGCTCCAGCCTCCTTTCAAGAGGCCTTCCAAGCCTCCTTTCAAGAGGCTCGGAAGCCTCCTTTCAAGAGGCTCGTGCTTCCTTTCAAGAGGCTCGCAGCCTCCTTTCATGAGGCTCCCTAGCCTCCTTCAGGAGGCCTCCCAGTCTTCAAGAGGCTCTGAGCCTCCTCTGCAGAGGCCCGGAAGCCTCCTTTCAGAGGCAGGCCCGGGAAGCCTCCTCTCGAAGAGGCCCTGAAGCCTCCCTTCAAGAGGGCCCCGGAAGCCTCCCTTCAAGAGGCCCTGAAGCCCTCCCATCAAGAGGCTCCGGAAGCCTCCTTCAAGAGGCCCGGAAGCCTCCTTTCATGAGGCTCCAGCCTCCCTCTCAAGAGGCCTGAAGCCTCCTTCAAGAGGCTCGAAGCCTCCTTTCAAGAGGCCCCAGCCTCCTTCAAGAGGCCTGGAAGCCTCCTTTCAAGAGGCCTGGAAGCCTCCTTTCAAGAGCCTCCCTTCAAGGCCTCCCTTCTCAGGCCCGGAAGCCTCCTTTCAAGAGGCTCGGAAGCCTCCTTTCAAGAGGCCTGGAAGCCTCCTTCAAGAGGCTCAGAAGCCCCTCAAGAGGCCTGGAAGCCTCCTTCAAGAGGCTCCAGCCTCCTTCAAGAGGCTCGGAAGCCTCCTTCTGCGAGAGCTCAAGCCTCCTTTCAAGAGGCCCAAGCCTCCTTTCAAGAGGCTCTCGAAGCCTCCTCTCAAGAGGCCTCAAGAGGCTCAAGCCTCCCTTCAAGAGGCCTGGAAGCCTCCTTCAAGGAGGCCCGGAAGCCCTCTCAAGAGGCTCAAGCCTCCCTTTCTAAGAGGCCTGGAAGCCCCTTCAAGAGGCCCGGAAGCCTCCTTCAAGAGGCTCGGAAGCCTCCTTCAAGAGGCCTCGGGCTCCTTCAAGAGGCCCCGGAAGCCTCCCTTCGAGGAGCTCAGCCTCCTTTCAAGAGGCCTCGGAAGCCTCCTTTCAAGAGGGCCCTGGAAGCCTCCTTCTCAAGAGGCTCAGGCCCTCAAGAGGCTTGGAAGCCCTTCAAGAGGCCTCAAAGCCTCCCTCAAGAGGCCTCGGAAGCCTCCTTCAAGAGGCCTGGAAGCCTCCTTTCAAGAGGCCTCGGAAGCCTCCTTTCAAGAGGCTCGGAAGCCCCTTCAAGAGGCTCGGAAGCCCTCCTCTCAAGAGGCTCGGAAGCCCTCCTTCAAGAGGCCTGGAAGCCTCCTTTCAAGAGGCCTCCAGCCCCTTCAAGAGGCTCGGAAGCCTCCTCTCAAGAGGCCTGGAGCCTCCTTCAAGAGGCCTGGAAGCTTCCCTTTCAAGAGGCTCGGAAGCCTCCTTCAAGAGGCCTCGGAAGCCTCCTTCAAGAGGCCTCGAAGCCTCCTTCAAGAGGCCTCGGAAGCCTCCTTTCAAGAGGCCTGGAAGCCTCCTTCAAGAGGGCTCAAGCCTCCTTCAAGAGGCCTGGAAGCCTCCTTTCAAGAGGCTCAGCCCTCCTCTCAAGAGGGCTCCGAAGCCTCCTTCAAGAGGCTCCTGGAAGCCTCCTTCAAGAGGTGGCCCGGAAGCCCTCTCTTTCAAGAGGCCCGGAAGCCTCCCTTTCAAGAGGCAGGCCCGGAAGCCTCCTTCAAAGAGGCCTGGAAGCCTCCTCTTCAAGAGGCAGGGGCCTCGGAAGCCCCCTTCAAGAGGCCTCGGAAGCCTCCCTTCAAGAGGCCTCGGAAGCCTCCTCTCAAGAGGCCTCAGCCTCCCTCAAGAGGCCTGGAAGCCCCTTTCAAGAGGCTCCGGAAGCCTCCTTTCAAGAGGCCTGGAAGCCTCCTTCAAGAGGCTTCCTGGAAGCCTCCTTCAAGAGGCCCGGAAGCCTCCTTCAAGAGGGGCTCCGGAAGCCTCCCTTCAAGAGGCCTGGAAGCCTCCTTTCAAGAGGCTCGGAAGCTCAGAGCCTTTCATGCACAAGGCCTCTGGAAGCCTCCTTTCAAGAGTGCTCTCGGAAGCTTCCTTCAAGAGGCCTGGAGGCCTCCTTTCAAGAGGGGCTTGGAGGCCTCCTTCAAAGAAGCCTGGAGGCCCTCCTTTCTTCAAGAGGCCTCGGAGGCCTCCCCTTCTCTCTAAGAGGTGCCTCGGAAGGCCTACTTTCAAGAGGCTCGGAGGTCTCCCTTTCAAGAGGCCTCGAGGCCTCCTTTCTCAAGAGGCTCGGAGGCTCTTTCAGAGGTCAGCTTCTTCAAGAGGCTCGGAGGCCTTCTTTCAAGAGGCTTGGAGGCCCTCCTTTCAAGAGGCTTGGAGGCCTCCTTCATGAGGCTCGGAGGCCTCCTTTCAAGAGGCCTCAGAGGCCCTCCTTTCAAGAGGCCTGGATGCCCTCCTTCTCAAGAGGACACTCCCGGATGCCTCCTTACAAGAGGCCTGGAGGCCTCCTTTCAAGAGGCCTGATTAAGAGGGCTCAGAGGCCTCCTTCAAGAGGTGCCTCGGAGGCCTCCCTAGATGAGACTGGACGCTTCATAAGAGGCTTGGAGGCCTCCTTTCTTTCAAGAGGCCCGGAGGCCTCCCTTTCAAAGCGCCTGTATGGAGGCCTCCTTTCAAGAGGCTCTGGAGGCCTCTTCAAGAGGCTCGGGAAGCCTCCTTTTGAAAGGCTCGTGGCCTCCTTCTTTAAGAGGCTCAGAAGCTTCCTCTCATCAGACTCGGACAGTCTCCTTCTAGGATGCTTGGAAACCTCGCTTCAAAGGCTTGGAATTCTTTCGAGATGCTGAAGCGTTCTTTCAAATTTTCTTCAAATTCTTGTAGGAAGTTTGATGTATAAAACTTAATCATGAACTGGTTTCTGGTCTGTTTTTCATATATTTAAAGTTAAACTTATTATGAGGGGTTACCTCACTAATGCTATAAAGTTCGAAGGCAATTTCTGCATGAAAAGGTTGTGAACCGCTGCTCTAGGATGTAGACGGGTGCTGTGTTCTAGAGCGCTGTCGAAGATGGAGGTTATAGTGCCATTATAGGCTTAGCTTGGAGAGCTGGGACGAGAAGCATGGGCTGTGACCTGAATTTATGTAGAAGGATTGCTCCCGGGTGAAGGTAGGAAACAACTTCCTATTTTAGCATAGGGAGGATATTAGACTAGTAGTGTAGTCACGTCGATGATGGCAGTGGAATGGTCGATGAAGTTAACTTGTGGATGCGAATGCTTCCCATTAGGATGTCACTCCTCGGAGTCCAAACTCTGATCCTTCCTCCTGGCCGGCATGGTGCGCATCTGGCATGTTCCCCAGAAGGAATAGGTGGGAATAGGGAATCGTTGATTATATCACTTTACCTTTTGTTTATTCCTGAAGTTAGGGGAGACATACATGTTGCCCAGCAGTGATTGGCATGCTACTACGAAGATGAACTCCGACGACTGGATGATTTATATAATGAAATTGAATGTGGTTTTAAGGGGATCTCCCTAAAGGATCCCAATCGCCACAGAAATTGCTTTGGATATCGATACCTACTTTGGAGACCCACTTGTATTAAATCCTTCAAGGGATCACAGTCCATTTGTCCGTAGTTGAAATATATCTTGAATTTTGCCATACTTGATATTCCCTAAAATGATTCTTATTATTCTAAAATATTTGGGTCTATTTATTCACAGCAACAATCAATGTTAAGCAAAAATATTGTGTAAATACAGGAATTCTAACTCTGAATATCGCCATTTATTTATTTCATTATCTGACTTTTCGAGTGAAAAATAATCTTTGGATTTATTATTCGACTCTTAACAGTCGATCAGCATTTTTATGAAAAATAGTGTCATAAGTTAGAGACCCCAGATAGTATTGTCAGTAGAGGTTTGACATTACTCTGGCAGGGTTTGATTACCGGTCCAGTGGAGAAGATTTTTCAGAAGGGAAATATTGGGATAATAGGATTCGAAAACGATAAATTTATTAATTTTAACGCCATTCAACAATTGGAACTGCCGGGGACCATTTCCTGGGTTCTATAAAATAGGTGGCTAAGCCAAAATAAAACATGAACTAACGAAAACCTCAATTATTTATTGAGTTCTTCATGAGACTCAAGATGTCTCAAATCATTATCGTCGAGTTCAGAATATTGGAAATCAGTCGATAGATAAACAAAATTTTATTTCTTCCATCAATCAAAATTATCATGCAACTAAATCATCTCCTTTTCTTTTACTTTCAGGTAAGTTATTGGAAAACAGTACTCCAGATTTGCACAACCGTACGATGTTCTTCAAAGCATTTATTTCTTACGAAACTTATGGGTTAATGTGGACAGGCATGGTCTACTTTTTAATTACAAACGGAGATAATGTTGGATGGAAAAAAAATCTTAATAAGAGGGCCGGGGGTTGAAAAAAACCAGTAAGCTCCCTTACAGTCTATCGCCCCTGTACAGCATTTCACTTACTCTGAACTATTCAAATCACTTCTATTTCTTAATTCCTGAGGAGGAGCCTTCAAAGCCCTCGCCGTTCATATAGCTTCTGATAACACCAAATACCATAGCCGTGTAGGCTATCTGAGGTCTCGGTAAACTAACTCTATCAATAAGGTTAAGGTTAGCTCCACCTCAGTCCAATAATCGTCAATCGTACATCAGTGGTGGTATGCATGTGCCTGTGGCCGAAATTGACCATGATCGTCTCCGATAATTATTGCAACAATTAGCCAACGGCTAAATATGTATTAATACACTCCGTAAACTGCTACCGAATGTTTATAGCCCAAAGTTGACTGGCTATTGTACTTCATCACAAGCAGGTAGGTTCAACGGATCTGACATAGAACAACATCTCAACGCAGCGCAAGTATAGGATAAAGCAAAACAGAAGGCAGGATACTGAATCCTGCGGCAGTAATTGCAATCAAGCATGGACAAATGACCACCGCCGCCCTGGTAGCTTCTGTTTGTTTCTCTCGATTTTCATTGCCTTCTGACAAATGTGAAGCAGAGTACCATGCACGCTATTATTTGATCAGCAACCATGACCATGAAAATGATCGTTGGATTGAGACCTGGGCTCACGACCTTTAAGGTCAATCTTCAAGTTGTGTATTCCATTTCCAAACCAGTCTGTGCGGGTGTCAGAAAGCGATGTAACAGATCATTGACAGTGCATGAGTATTTACAACCGATTTGTCAACTTTGGCACTCTATGAAAATTCATTACGACGGGACAAGAGAGTGTGTCAAGCAAATGCATATGGGGCGCAGATTCATCAATTCGACGCGTCGTTCAACACGGCAGCAGTGTTTAGTCCACCCAACGGCGAGATGCAGAGAATTCCCATCCACTGCTGCGTCGACGTTCACCAACTGAGTAAAGCTTATATAGTGATCATAAATCTTGCTGCTGGACTTTTGTCCATCTGTTTACATCGGATGGACAAGCCAATAACGCGTTCGATAGAGACTTTACTTTTGCTGCTGAGATAAAGATTTCAATATTGTATTTGCCTGTCAGCTCAGAAGTGTGACTATGGCTAATCTTCTTTATACAAGCGCAGACATGGTTTCTGTGGTTGATTTTTTTTGGAAGGTTTTGTCTGAATTATATAACAAACAGCTTCTATAGGTCATGCAGATTTTTAATGCAATGACTAACAACTATTCTTTTGTTCGCATATCTAGGCTCTAAATCAATCAACTAAGTAATAAGTGTGCCATTTAACTCTTTATTTGTATTTCTTTCACAGTTATTTGATAAAATACTATGTAGTGTGAGATAACCACCTATGGTTAAATACTTATGTGGCTCTCGAATCTCTATTTTCCTCTCATATTATAATTTGTGTTTGAATAACTTGAGAAGCTTTGTTTAAGTTTCGTCTCAATTGATCATTTTCCAAAAATAAATCATCGTACCAATTTCAAGGCAACTGGTTCACAATTCACCAACCAGCGGATGGATGGACAGATTTTTATATATAATCACTACGCATAAAAACCTTGCAATATATGTAAAACTTTTAGGCATATACAAATTTAAAATATTTTAAAACAATCATTACAATCTTACAATTCTGTAGTATTCGTGAAAAGAACTCGATTGCATATATCTGTGTATAGCCTGAATTTCGTACAGAATTGTGGGATTTTTGCTGGGTTTAGGGTGATTGCTCCTCTAATTCATCCTTATAGCTGTAGCACAAGAGTCCCATTCAGAAACATAATACTTAAAATTGATATGTTTCTTTATTTGTGTCTGTTGAGCACTGGAGCGGACCTTGTTAGCATAAAAAGCGACATAGTTTGGGTGATATATTTTTTTCTTTAGCGATGAAATAGATATATTTTCAGTGAGATGGAAATGGGAATACTTCTTAATTTTCTCGTAAAGCAATACGAATTATTTTTAAAACTCTGCAGAATTTTCTCTTCAGCAAGCGCTTTCTAAATTAAAATTTCTCAGCAAATGCTGTCTCAACATTTTCTTTGGGAATCAAATTTTCTTCCTCTTAGGAATTTCCTCGGAAACGCTTTCTCCAAAATTTCCTCGATACATTTTTTTTTTCAAATTTTTCATGAAGGGCTCTTGAATTCCTTTCGGGAAAAACTTCTGTCAATGCTTCTGAAATTTCCTTTAAAACCAGAAGTATTGCAATTTATCCCATCATTCGATTCTTCTGAGGAAAAAGATACTGATTATATGCTGGATATCGATCTTAGTTATCTATCTGCTCAGTAAACAAAGTGCAATGTTCACCATGTGGAGAAAAAGTTTTTCACTGTTTTTGTTGTAGCAACGCCCTCGGCAACATGAACAAACCCCGAACCGCGCTGGCTATCAGGATCATCATCAAAATGCACAAATGATAAAAAAATCTTCCAGAGTGCTTTGATATGGGATAAGCCAGTCTTTGCACAAAGCAAAGATGATATCCTGTGGCTCAGATGATATGGCAAATGCCTGTTTAAAACACTCTTACCTGAAAAAAACGTTTCGAAATTTCTATGATACGCCTGATGTTTCCTCGGGAAATGCCTCGGAATTTCAATGGAAAATGCTTCTGAATTTCCCTCAGAAAAACACTTCAGATTCATTCGGGAAATGTCTTCGTAGAACCTTTCGGAAATTCTTCTCGAGGAATTTAGGAATTTCTTGGGAATCTGCGTCGAAATTTCCCTCAGAAATCGCTTCAATAATTTCCTCGTGAAACGCTTTTGATGTTTCCTTGAGAAAACGCTTTTCGGTATTTTCTCCGAAACGCTTTGAAATTTCCTCAGAAAACACTTCTGAGTTTTCTCCGAATCGGAAAAGCCCACGTATTTTTGAAAAGAATGCCACGCTTTGTTTTTTAGGAAACGCTTAAAGCATAAACATAAACGCCAGGTGACGACGCAGAAATTTCAATGGTGTCCCACCCTTCAGCAGAATTCTGAAAATAAGTGGCACGGTTGTGATGAATTCTGCCATCCGTCCGTGGACCGTTGGGATCGGGTACTGGTGCAGCCCTATTTCTGATATCCCACCGCCTTTATGTATGACCCAGTCCTTCGACAATATCTGCTTTGCCGTTTCGGATGGGGTTTAGAATTCCTATTTGTTGACGATGAAAATTCAGCTTTGTTCCTTGTTCTTCGAACATCATCTTTAACATCGCAATCGTTTAGCAAGTGCACTCAACCGTTGTACATCATGATATCATACGTGTTTGCCTCGGTGAAATTACAGAGCTCTGTGGATTTTACAATCACAGTTACATCACGAGCTTGCCTCGTTGATCGATTATCCTGCTAGTACTGTGCCGCATCGACCTCCTTACAACAGCCACTGCAGCCGAATACACAATGAACGGCAGCTCCTCGAATTGTCCACAGTTTCCATTTACTGTGGCATAATATCGTAATTAAGGATGCTTACTGTACAGGTCAATTGATAGAAGTACAGTAATATTCCGATTTTATCACCCACTCCAAAGAAATTCAATTTTTTATTCATTTCACACATATGAATCAGTTTATGCATTGGAAACGCAAAATGCGTGAAAGTTATTTGTTATTTCTTACCGAAAATGCTTAAAGAAACCTTCATGGTTATTCAGAAGCCATTCATAATAAACATTGTTTGCGGTATTATTCACAAAGATAAAAGGAAAAAAAATTAAGAAAAATCGGGTTGGCAAAATGGGGTAGAAAACGTGATAAAATCAGGGGTAGATAAAATCGGGGGTAAACATAATCGAGGGTAAACAAAATCGAGAGTGACAAAATCGGGTCAACACTGTACTGCAATTTGAATATCCTATGTCAGGAGATTGGGTCTGTACCAAGGAACTGTGTAACTATTGTGCCCGGGGAAGGGGCTTTGGCTGAAAGCCATTCGGGTGATTGCCGAATATGCCGTTCCCCCGAACAAATAATTTGGCCGAAAGTCATTTAGCCGACATGGACCTACGACACATGTCGTTAGGCCGAATAGGTCATTTGGTCGAAAATGTCGATTGACTGAAATGGTCGTTTGACAGAAAGAATCATTTAGCTGAACACGGTTTGGTTGAAAAGGTCAAGTAAGTCATTTATCCGTAATACCGTTTTGGGCGTAGAAATGCTGTTTTTGGGTAAGAATTGACCATTGAGCTTGTTATAAACCCACCACGAGAGTTTACTTCACCAACGACATTTTCTCCGATGAATACTTATCTGGTTATGCGAAAGATGCTTTTCAAAGAATACCAGATCATCTTTCTAAATATTTATTATTATTCCCTTTATTTTCGCTGAAAATACCGCCATGACAATTGCAACAGACAATATTTTCGGTGTTTTCAATAAGAATTCGACCACCTTCCGAAAACTTGAAGAACCGTGTTCGGTTTATGTTGCTGAACTGGTAGCAATTAACTTCGCTTTGGAGATTAATTCCGATCAGCCCGTAGACCATTATTTTCCATCTCTTCTGGATAAGCCTCTATCAAGGCTTAATCTTACTTTCTTACAAACATAAGAGAGCAGATGCGTGATTTGGTCGAAAGGCATTCAAGATTTCTTTGTATGGGTCCCATCCCATTGCCTAATCTACACAGATAAAAATATGTTGTGATTTTAAATGTATTTTCATGCACATATTTCGTTGTTAGATGCAAATAAACGTAACATTCAATCGATCTCACTTGGCCCCTTTGGTAAAATCAAAATAAATGTAAACGGCAAAGCCTTGCTTGTAAAATTCAATCAAATTTAATATAATATCGAATGTTAATTCGTTTGATGGGATAAGCTGCGATTTTACACGTCGTTGAATTTTCAAAATTATTTGCTGTGTATGGCAATAAGAAGGCGGACTCACTAGCAGATGAGCGCGCAGGAAGTTGAATTTAATTTTAGACAAATCTCGAACAACGAGTTTTTCCCATTAGTCTGTCAGAGTACATCTTCAAAATTGGCAAATGGATTTGGTCATACAAATAATGAACTTGGACGGTGACTATTTCCATATGTAAAGTTCCTAAAGTATTCTGCGCGATCGTGGTTCAGAGGTGAGGACTTAAAACCGAGGTTTCATTCGCACAATGTAGAGGCTTATTTCCAATCACTATTCACTAAAGGCACATCTCTACAGAGAATAAATCTTACTTGTCGATAAAGAACTTTGGTTGATCACGGTAGTTTTGGTAGTTTGGCATTTTTCGGAAAAGAAGCATCCAGAGAGCAAGTATTGGATACCCTTGTGGCCCGAGATAAACAAAACTAAACAGAGAAGTGGGGCCCTCCTTAGTCGTGCGGTAAGACGCGCGGCTACATAAAGCGCAAAGACCATATAATAAGGGTGACTGGGCATGGATTCCCCCTGTTGTCTGGTCTAAAGTAGGCAATTTTCGGATCTGAACAGTCCTCGACTTCCCGCGCGAAAAAAGTAATATCGTGTTAGCCTCATTATATACGAATGCAAAAATGGTAAACCTTCTGGTCGAGGAAATCCTGGGCAGTAAATAACTGTGGAAGCAGTTTTGATAAACACCAAGATGCGAGGCGGCTCTGTCAGGTGTGGGATGTAATGCCAGTCAAGAAGAAGGAAGAAGGTTAAGAAGAAGAAGAAATAGAGAAGTAAGAGGTGTTTTGGGGATCGCGTGATGTGGTGTATATGCAGGCTATCTAAGTGCTTCTTCCTTTACTCGTCTGACATCACGTTGTCTAAGAAGTTCCATTTTTTTCTCCAGTTTTTTTCTTCGTTTCTGTCCTATTGTTCCGTGTACCATGAATCTCTGAGCCTTCCGGAAAGATAAGCTTCCTGACCACAACTCGCCGAGCGCGCTATTACCATACCAGCTATTTACGTCAAATACACAGATGAGCAGCTGAAATACCGTCAAAACCAAAATCCCAACCATGTCCATCATTTAGCCGAAAGGGTCAAATGGCCGAAAATGTATAGAGGTGTGCCACCGCGCCACACCGCCGCCACCAGCAGTTTTCAGCTTTAAGCCGCGGACGGCATATTTGCATCCGGGGCGCCGGCATTTCACGCCGCTGATCTTCCCACCGATTCAAATGCAGAAGTCGAATTTGCAGTGTCGAATTTCCCGATTGATATCCTTAAAGCATCCAATTGAAACTTCGGAAAATTTGTAGTGAGTGTAAATTCCATTTTTCGTTAAAATTTCAAAAACATTTGTAATGGGTTATAAATCAAAATTTGTAATAACGTGGAAATTCTAGAGAATTTAAGTTCACATTCCGGAAAATTTGTCGAGGAAATTCCGAGAATTTCCAACGAAAATAAAAAAAGACGAATCACTACTTGTGGAAACTTGAAGAATTTCTTTTGAAATTTGCGAAGAATTTCCGCAGACATTTCCGAGGATTTTCCATTGAATTTTAAAGAATTTCGACAAATAAAATTGAATGAAATCGGAGAAGGGCCGTTTGGCCGAAAGTAATTTAGCTGAAGGCCACAAGGTCGAAAGTTGTTTGATCGAAAATGTGATTTGGCCGAAAGTCAATTGGCTGAAATGGACCTACGGCCGAAAATGTTGTTAGTCGACCTTTTTTTATATGACCCGTTTGGCAATGGCATTTTTGGCTCATGGTCACTTTCAACCAAATGACATTTTTGGCCAAACTATTTTCGAACTAATAACCGTTTTGATCAAACGTCCAATTCAACCAAATTAAATTCTGCTAAATGACATTCGAATTCTTCTAAATGTCCAAGTGGCATTCGAACAACTACCGAACAAACCATTACACGGAAACTCATTTGCCAAATGGATCTTATTTGGCGGGAAGATCCATATGGCCGAAAGTTGATTGGCCGAATATGTAATTTGGTCAAACAAACCATTAGACGATACTCATGTGGTCAAAAATGTTATTTGGTGAATGACAATGAACGGGTCGACATTTTGGCCATATGTCCCGTTCGGCAACTAACATTTTCGGCTATAGACCAAAAGAACAATTCGGACAAACGGTATTATCAACTATAAGACCTATTCGTAAGCATATGCGGTGTTTTGAAAAAAATCGTTATTTGAAATTTCAAGTGGAATTTCATGCTAAAGCTTATGAGCATGGCGAAATCAATTTTTTGATTCTCGTTTGCCTTCGTAAAATTACAAAATTTACTCGCAAGACGAAATTTGCTTTTAACGAAATTTAACGGAATTCCGTGGAATTTCGAAACAAATTTAGATTTAAATCATACTGTCTCGAACGATTCGAGCATTATCAAAAAAATTTGATGCGCCGCCGAACAAAATCATAAGGCTATTTTCAAAACTTAATGTTATACAAATTGTTCTTTTAACGTTTACTACATAATCCCATTCTGAGTCGACACCATTACGTATTTAGCCTTTTCTTTCAGAAAACGTCCTCAGTGTTTTGCTAGAAAATGTCTAGAAGGAAACAGAAAAAACGGTGTCTTCATCTAATTTATCATATTTTCAAAAGTGCTAATCCGACGTAATTGCTTACGGGACGTCAGTTAAGAGGATGAACTTTATATATGAATCAGATCAGTAAAATTTTGTCAAAAAGGTAAAGTGGCGTGGATTCCTAGGGACCTTGTGAATTATTTTTAGATGGCCTCTTTCTTAGTAAAGGCCGACATCTTCACCTTTTAGGCTTTAAATCAGGTTTTTGCGCATGACTAAGCACCGCTCAAGAGTTAAGAAAGCCCTAAGGAAAACATTATTATTAAACTAAGCATATTAGTTTGACGTTGGATTGCTTTGAAACACGGTTTTCTTCTTCGAGTTTTGAAAATAACTTCTTTTATAATAAATATTAAGTTGCTTACCGAGGTGGCTTCACATGATTAACCTTTTCAATAAATCAACGATTCCTTTCCCGTGGCGCTCACTGAGATGCAGAGCATTCCTCGGTCTCTTATAATAATGAGTGTCAAACTAATTTTCATCTCCTAATCCTAAATTGACTGTAAGGCAGTAATCCCGGCTCTATACTGTCCATAGTAGCTGTTTCTTGCACTCAATTGAAGTTGGTTGAGGATGAAAATTTGCCAAAAATTTTTGCGTGCCGTCAAACACTTGAACAAAGACAAACAGACAATAGCTTGATTCGTCGAGTTGATTGTCAATCCTCCTATGAACAGGTTGAATTTGGAAGGAAATTATATCCTTTTGTTACAAGTTTCTGTAGGAGAAAGGAAAAATTATTCCTTCATACCTGGCAAACTGCAGCCGTGAAAACTTTGCTTTCAAATTTTTGGAATACAATCTGAAATACATATCTTTATGCTATTTAGAAATGTTGAAGATGAAGAGCCATAGATGTATGCTATTAATACCCAATTCTCTATCTGGCGTATACCTCTATAGATGTAGACATTCATTTTCTGGTTTTGAGTTAGCTCAATACCATAAAACCACGCTGATATATCAATATAAAGTATGCTTCAGCGTAATCACATAATTCTTAAGTGAAATAAGTGCCTTGGTAACAGAATTTTGAATCAGAATACAAAAAAACCTTCAATTTCTATAATATTTTATACACTTACTGATATAAAGCTGAACTGATATAAAATTGATCAGATTCGGAAGCACACCCTGCACGATGTATTCCTTTCAAAGTGGTACATAAAATTTGGGGTATTCTCATCGCCAATGGTTTTAAAAACGGAACGTTAAGTGATTTGTCACAGACTGCTCCTTATGTTAATATAACTCTATTAGTCGCAAAGCAGTTATTTGACTTTGAAAAATGAAATCAGAATTGCGTGTTATTACAATGTAAAAATCAGTTCATTAAAATTCTGCGGAAAAAATTAAATTTTCCTGATTCATTTTTCGTAAAAAATTCGGAATTAAATAGACCTGGATTTCCAGTGCATCGTTTCGCGGTCTCGAAAAGTAATTCCATTATCCCGTTTCGTTTCGTTTCGAATCAACATAGACATTTTAAATTTCGTTTCGTTTCGTTTCGTTAGGAAAAATTGTCTTATCGCATACCCTTAATTCGACCAAACGATCCGTTGAGGCAAACTGCTTTTCCGGCCAAACTACCAGTTCGACCAAATTGCGCTTTTGGCCAAATGGCATTATCGGTCAAACCGACCAATTCCATTACGACACATTAAACCATCGAACCCTAACGTTCAATTTGCCGAATTACTTTCGACCATGTGATTATTCCTCTTTTTGAACAATTTCTCGCGGAATTTTTGAGTTTTTCAATGGACAATTCAAATAATTTCGCAATTCCTAAAAACATCCTTTAATATAAAAATAAATCCCATGGGAATTCCAAAGAATTGTGGAACTTCTCGTGGAAATCCAAAAAAAATCTTCCACATTCTGAACAATTTCTTGCGAAAACTCTAAATAATTCCTGTGGCATTCCCGTAGAATCTTTCTCGGATAATCCGGAGAATTTCATGTGTAAGTTCCAGAGAGTTTTCCGCGAAACTTTTAAAAGAGAGCCCGCAGATATTGCAAAGAATTTTAAGTGGAAATTCCGAAGAATATTCATTGTTAAAATTCCACGAGATGAACTTATATGTAAAATAAAAAATCACGATAATAAAGTCCAAAAAAAAAATCCTTGTTCAAATTTGGAACAACTTTCCGTGGAAATTCTGAAGAATTTTTTCTGCTGAAATTCTAAAAAAGTTTCTTAGAAAATCATCAAAAAAATAAAAAAAAATCATTTCAAAACTCTAAACATTTTCCCCTGGTAATGTTTAAAAGCTTTCATTGGCAATTCCAAAGATTTTTTCGGGAGATTTAAAAAAATTGCTAATGGAAAATCGAAATGAATATTTTTGAAAATTGAGATGAATTTTTTGAAAAAGCTCATTATACTTTTCCGGCGAAATACAAATGATTTTCCTGTTAATGCGTTTGTCTGAAAAACAATGGCGTCGTCGTTTGTTGAAGTTTAAGGTGATTATACACGAAAAGAATGGCTATTTTGTAAAACTACGTGATTTTCCAATATTTTTTCTATAGCACGAAATGAAAGAACCGAGGTATGGGCTGGAATAATTATAATTTGACTTTATACCGTACGAAAATTGTTTGTTGTGATTATGGACTTTGAAATGTTTGTTGATAAACGTAGGAATTCGAAATTACCACGGGTTTTCATTCTCCCATAATCACTCAACCCGCGTGATTACAGTAATATGCCCATGGTGAATTTCTAAATTCACCACATCGTTTATCTATATACATTTCAAAAGCCCAAATCTTGGCGTAATAGTTTTCGAACAGTGTCGAAATTCAAATTCATGATTGTTCGAAAGCATAACTAAAGCAAACGATCTACTCATTATTTCAGCTTCCATATGCGCCATATGGTTCTCTTATCTTGTGCTCTTGAAAAACATAGTGGAAAAGCACGTGGTTTACAAAATGGCCGATTTCTGGCTTTATTGTATAATCACCTTAAATTAGTTTTGGTGTAATGCCGTCTCACTTCTTACTGTAAGTTTTCTTTTCTCATTTCTCTCTTTTCACAGTAGGAAGTGCGAAGTGATAAATGAGAAGTTTTAAAATAAAACGTGAGAAGTGACATTTCACTTCTAGCTTCTCACTTCTCATTTTATATTTCTCACATCTCCATATCATTTCTCACTCTTCATATCTCGCTTCTCATTTCTTATTGCTCACTTATCACGTTTGAAAAATGATAAGTGAAAATGAGAATTGAATAATTCGAAGCAGGAAAAAGAGTAGAGAGAATATTTTATCCCTCAATTATTTTCGAAGAAGTTCTGTTGGTTTTGATGCATCAATCGTAAGTAACTGCTTATGATTCGATAACATCTGCCACTCCAGGTCCAACAGTGAATTTGGTAACGACAGCAATTGATACAGACGAACTTAAGCAACCATATGAGAACTGGTGTGAAAAGTGTGTTGCCGTACGAGTCATTCGGCGCGGAAAGCCACTTTGGCCGAATGCCACATGGGCCGAATAACACATTTTTACACCAGATTCAGGTTACTACCCACGAATGACTAGACACAGAGATCCAAATTAAATGAGCTATTCATTATCAATGCACACGTTTCTGAAATTCAAATATTTTTAGTCCAAAACGGTGCGTCGTACTGCATCCTAGCGGCTCAGTATAGGAAGGAGGATTGTTAGTCAGACTCTCGTTGTTATTAGAGACCAGGTATACCTTTGCATCTCCATGATTGTCTTGGGATTGGATATTGTGTTAGTTACAAAGGGTATTGTATCTGGATTCACTTTGGTAAGCGACGCGATCTATGGGATTGAATATAATTAAGCGCATTGAAAATATTCTTTACACGTACTCACCACAGTATATTTTAAAATACAACCAAACGTGCCCTAGTTGATCAATTTACCAAACGCACATACTAAACATATTTCGAATGATCGCGCAATCGTTTTTTGGCTGAATAATAGAGAATGCGAAAAATGTGAAGTGATTAATAATGATAATTGAGAAGTGAGAAATAAGTAGTAAGAAGTAATGTGTAGCACATCTCACTGTAAAAAGTAATAACCCGGCACCAACATTTCAAAAGGGCAAAACTGCTTTAGTAAACAAGAGCTTCTCATGTCGTTGGTGGGTCAATTTGAGTTCACTTGCAAATTCCACGCCATTCAACAGACCACTGATGGAAACAGCAAATTCCTCTACGCTTCGCTAAATGGAAAGTGATTATGGGTAGGCAGTATAAATTAGCTCGCCAGCGACGTGAGTGGCTCTTGTTTACAAAAACGGTTATACCCTTTTGAAATATTGGTGTCGCATTGAGAAGTGGGAAGTGAGAAGTGAGAATTGAAAAATGAATTATCGCTCCTTACTGGTTCTTTCACACATTACTTTAGTTTTTTTCATAAAAGAAGGGAAAGAAAAATGAAAAAAATGTTTGAGGGAAAAAAAATATTTAAAAAGTGAAAAGTGGCGTCATCACCATTTTCATGAATATTTTTTTAAAGACATTTTTTTTTCGAGAGCAAAGGCATAAGATTGCCAATCTGAAGATGATGAGTTTGATTCTCGGCCCAGCTTAGAATGTTTTCGAGTGGTAAACATTCCTTTGCTCCCTGGACGTACAGGGGTTGGACAGAATGATTGGGACAGGCAAAATTTTATCGAAATTCAGATGATCGTAACTCTGTAAAAAATCAACCGATGTTTTGGTTCTTACAGTGTTCGACTGGAAAATTAATCAAGTTTTGGGAAACCGTTCAGACCGCTGGACACCGGAGATAATCCGGATTATTTGAGGGCATGTCAAAAGTGCTATTTTTTTTAGCGCTTGTATTTTTTTCTTGTATAAAGTTTTGACTCTTTTTCTATTTTTCACATAAATTAGCGCCCGCATTGGCGGGCGTAGAAAAGCCTTGTTGAATAAACAATTGTACCGGAAATGCTAAACAAAATAACCCATTTAGAATCCGGAATCGCCGATAATATTGTATTGCAGCGCCACGGGAAGTGACAGCTGCAAGAATTATTTTACAGCATGGTATGTTCACTAGGTATGCGGTCACTTTCTGTGGAATAAATTTCTGCGAAAGCCTGTGTTTCAGTGGGTGAGTCAAAATTATTCTAGATGGAAGCCGAGAGGAAGAGAAAAACCCCCTGCGTCACACCCCAAGCTTGATAATCCTGCTCATCGACTTTGGAACCTACGTCAAAATGGATTTCCTGACCAACAATTCTACATGGCGAAGGCACGAGGAGTTGTTCCTGCGAGATTAGGTTTGCTTTTATATACAAATTTGCTAAAAAACTGATGATTTGGATTTCTCGCCAGTGCAGCAGCAGAGCAAAGAACAAAGTGTTCGTGGATGAATAAGACGATGCCGTTGTACAAAGCTGCGGAAAGAATGTCTCAAAAACCGCATACTAAAGTCTAATCGAAAGCCCATGAAGGTCCCGTGCAAGTTTCTGGCTAGATTTGGCGAGCGTTGCCACTACAGTCGGGAAGTCATCATCTAGTTTTACCGCGATAATAACGTCGATTCTTCAAATAATAAAAACATAATCCACCCGGGTCCGCGACGTTAGCATGGCATAAGCGCTGTTAGGCATAAGTGACTCTTTAGGCGTAAGTACGTTAGGTATACGGACGCATATCGGACGTTATATATGGACGTTAGGCATAACGGACGAAATTGTTGTACATATGTACGTTAGTACAATTCTGCCTTCTTTATGCTTGCATATACTGTTCTTTCAGGTCATTTTATGCCTAACGTCCATTATGCCTAACGTACATTATGCCTATCGTCCGTTATGCCTAACGTCCATTATGCCTAACGTACTTATACCCATCCACCCAACTGTAAGCGGAAGCCTCATAAAAGTGGATAAACAACTCGGGACGCGACTCAGATGACCAAAATGTGGAACAAATGTGCCAAGGAAGTTGTAATTCCGGAGGTGTGCAGCGTTTCTAGATGAGAGGAATAACGAAGAATGTGCTGAATTGTCACTAGAAAACTAGAAATCTATTTGCACTTTATATTTTTTCCTTGAAGTACATGTAAATTGTGTTTGTTAGGGGTATTGTGATTATTACATATCTTGAATCATATCTTAAAAACTGATATCGCCCAAATCCAAAATTCTTCACAGTGAATTTTGGAGCACGTGGAACTATTTTAAATCAATTTCGAAAAATCTAATAATTTCGCGTATTGAACACCCCTAACTTGATTTTACTATGGGCCGAGCTGTCAACCTGTGAGCTAACTGCCAAGCAGTCAAAATTTTAAAAACCTTTAAAATTGATTTTAAACATCAAATTTAAGTTCTATGAGTGTGAAAAAAAATGTGGCTCAGAAAAAGGCGTTCTATCAAATGGATGAAAAAAAATAACATGTTTTTTTCAAAATTAAAAATAACCCAACTACCTTTTGTTTTGATGTATTAACCTTATTTCTGTAGGTTGTCAAATAACTGTTACCTAGATACAGATGTATTATTATTCCAGAGTCTAAATGGACATAGCTTTAGTTGAAAAACAGAACAAGTTCCAGTTGAAATGTAGAGCCATAGAAGAAGACCAAGAACAAGTATTACAAAAATAAAAAATAAAAACCTATTTTTCACATATCTGATAGAGAAGACTGGTCGATCGCAGTCCTATTTTGCTGCGACACGAATGAGTCTTCAAACTAAGATCTCCATCTTCACATTAAAGCGATTGACCGGTGCACAAATCAAAACAACAACATCTATGTTAAGTCGAAGTTCAAGCCCGCGTGTCGACCAGTCTGGTGCACCGCCGCGAAGAAGCTCACCAGCAACTCCTGATAAATGGGCCAATCTGTCAAGGCCAACCATCCCATTGAGTGCTGGTATAACCAACAAAAACCATAAGCATGGTGGAGGCGCTCCACGGCATCGCGCTTCTGATGAGACTGTGTGAGAATCGCCCAGCGTGCTCGCTGACTGCTGGTCGGTTGATGTCAACGACTCTTCATCCAGCGCAAACGCGGTTCTAATATTAGTCTTCACAATCACAAACTTGAAATCCTTAAAGAAGCTTCCGACTGGGGGCGATGCAGCCTCAATTTCGCAGATGTATTTACGTTAGCAATTTGAAGAGAGTGTCAAACGGGTGCCTCGTAAAGTTTGTCGTCGTCATATGATGATGAATGAAACACGGCTGAAGCACCTGGTGGAGTGTTTGAATAACTATCACCATTATCGTCATCATCATTACGTCATCGTTGACAGCAGCGCGAGCAGCAGAAGCGATATATTTATCACGAATTCTGTGGATTTTGATTTGTCCTGCTCTGGCGACCTTACATATTGCCAAATTTGGGTTAGAACGATAAGTTGACATTTCTTTCTTCCTAGTTCAGTGTGCCATTGGGTTATCATGTTATTGAGGTTGTGTGCTGTTTTTGCTAAAGCAGAGGGCTTCTGTGTCATTGGTGTGGGATACTGTGGATAAATACAGGTTTCATATATGCTGGTAATGTAATTTTGATAACATATTTACATCCCCTATAGTGTGGAATTGAGAATATTAAGGTGAGGTTTATCCACCTTAATCAATTTTGGGTGAATTTAATTATTCACAGCTCCAATATTTATTTTTAGAATTTAATTTTCTATAATCACAAGCACTACAAGTTAATTTTGTCAGTCCTTCACAGAAAACTAGAGATTCTGGAAAAAGTCTCTCAAATCCTGTTTTAGTTATTTTTTCGACATTTCTACTAAACTAACGAAATATTTTAGTTTGTCTTATATCACCCACTTTACTCTCCAAATCGTAGAATATTGTTTCTTTTAAGATTACGTTTTCAATATCAATTTTGTTTATCAAAAGCATTTGTTTGGCAATGGAACCCCATTCGATTTTGGCAACATCCGATTTTGGCAACAAGTCATTCGATTTTGGCAACATACCATTTGATTCTAGCAACACAAAATTTTTATATCAAAACCATTACATTCTGGCAAAACATTTTTTTTATTTTTTAAATTGCTTATAAACCACGTAAATCTCATAATACTGGTTAGACCCCGATAAAATCGCAAAAAACGGGTTAAAAATTCTACCAAAAACGCTTAGATTTCTAAATCCACGTAAAAAAGCGTCACAGTGTGTCTAGTGTCACAATAAGTGAATAAATGTGAAATATCATGAGAAAAACCATTATTTTATCTGGCAACATAAATGTCTCCAAAACGTGCTGCCAAAGGCCAAATCGACAACTGGGGGTCCTGTAATAGAACTAAAACCGATGTATGGTATTCCATCAGCACTGTCCTTCAGTCTCTAATAACTCTTATATTAACTATCGGTATCAGTTTAAAAAAACGAATTTAATTGAAGACGAAGTTAAAAAAAAAACGAATTTAATTGAAGACGAAGTAAAAAAAATCTGACTTTTAAGTTGAGAGCACGACAAATATTCTATCTGCAATGCTTTATTCTTTCTTTTCTCACAAGAGAGCAAATTTTGTTTAGACTGTGAAAAGGTGAAGGGCAATAACAGTTGGGTAAAATAGCTTCTGCATTGTAATTTAGACATAGTATAATTCTGGCTGGCAGTAAAAGGCAAGATATATGACATTATATGCTAACGCATTTTCTAGCAAAATAACCTGTATTTCAAACACGTGTTTATCTCTATTCTCCCTTTGTTTCCTCAACATGAGCAGCTTTCACACACAACTAAATCTCAAAGTCATACATTCCTTTTGATTTGCGTATTAGACTGGCTCACCCAGCTTAGTGATGAAGAAGAAAAATGTTGCTTCGAATCACGGAAATTTCTGTGAACAGGGGCACCCCTCAGTATTTGTGCCTCCCAAGAGAAACTAATCTCTTTAAAAATTTCAGCTCGATCGGTTGGTTGGGTACAGGTTGGCCAAGGTGCATTTGATTTGAGTTTAAGTTTGTATAAGATTTCAGTCAAAATATATAGGAAAATACACCTCCGTCAATCATTCGATCTCTTAGAAATTATTCTGATTGCTTGATTGAGCTCAGAATTGCAAAAGGGCAGTTGGTATGGGTACAAGAACAATTTCACAGAACATTGTACGATGATTAAAGTCGAACTTTTATTTAGCTTTCGGCTAGCTTATTAGGAGCTAAAATTGTGTACCTTGGATTTATTGATCGAATCGCATCAGCCGCGGGAAACTTATATAAAAGTTCATTTAATTTACTATCGTACAACATGTTCTGTGAAATTGTTCTGGTAAATTATACCATACCAATTAACGTCTCTTTTGGTAAATTCTGAGCTCAATCGAGCACAAATCAGGGTAACTCAATTTCCAGATCAAATGAGTGATTGAGGTGTATTTTCCTATATATTTTGACCTGAAATCCCTATACAAATTTCAAATCTCTTTAAATCATCGCGCCAGCTTATGCAACAAACCGATCGAGCTTGAAATTTTGAGGAGATTGATTTTCTCACCAAAAGACACATAATCCTGGGGTGTGCCTCGTGGAATTCGACAATGCATTTTGGTTTCTTGGGCCAGTCTATTATTTGCGTATGGTTAGACTTCGCAAAGCAACACAACAACCCTTTGAGACGTCAGCACAATAATAACATCTCCGCCCTTATTCTCAATGTCATTATCTTATTTCTGTACCCACCGCAAGGAAAAACCTCTAAACTGTATCATTTCACTATGTAGAAAAAAAGTGCTCTAGAGTTGCTTGCAGAATATGCCCTCAAGGGAAAATTTATTCAATTTACATATTCCATCAGCCCTACTTACAGATTTGTAGGCTAACACTCTCATTAGCATTAGACCGCCGCGTCTGTTTATGTGGCATGTGCTGCTAAGGCAATAACTGACAAAAATATACATTTCACTTACTCCTGATTTTCGATTTATCTTTCGGATGATCGAGGTTTTTTTCTGGTCATCATCCGAGAGGCGGAATAAAATGGTTAACGCATTTTTTTTTAGGGTTAAGTTGCTGCCCATCATAGATGGTAATGGAAGTGATGGGCTTCGAGATGAAAATAGAAACAGACAGAGCCACATGGAAATGTATAATGATGCGATGATGGATAATGAAAGGGTTCCGATTATACCCGCCAACAAAATGTTATGCTGTGTGGATTGTAGGGTTATGAAGTTAACAATTACAAATGTGTCGGATTTTATGTTAATTGGGGGTTCTTGTAAAACACGAGTGAACGTACAAGATCGTTTCGACAGTGCGATTATGTGACGCAATTCATATATGGTATTTGGATCTAGCTATGATGAACCTTTTTCGCTACATTTGCGTATTGAAAAAGAAGAAGTTTAATTCCCGCCCAAGACGGGCCCAATTCGAATCTTCAGATATCTAAGATTTTAATCAGTGAGCCAGGTATTTCTTTAAACCATCAAAGCAATAGCCGCCCGTTATAAAACGTTGCTCAGGATCATGTGAATCCCGGATCGCCTAAAATTGGAAATTTTCTTTTGCTTTTTGCTTCACGTTTTAAGCTCAGCAAATTTTCGCAAAGCAGGAAGTTCCATAGTTTTATTTGAGCAAAAATTATACAGCATAATCTCAGTTTTGCTCAACTGTTTTGAATATGACGTCTTTGGAGACCTAGACAAAAAATCGAAGAGTTCGATAAAATACCGCTAATGCATTGCACACTCACAGTGGCTAAATCGTGTTCTTCTTCTTCTTCTTCTTCTTCTTCTTCTTCTTATTCGGTTGGAATTAATTTCAATTTCCTCTTGGTTAACCTGAACTTTTACAGCTTTTCAAATACCCCCCTTCGAATTTTCTTTGATTTTTTGTGATTTTTTTGATGGGGTTAATTCATTGCTTCATTGACTCTGAAGGTCTTAAACGACCAAAACCAAACCGTGTAAAAAACTCTGGGTGTACATTCTCACACTGGGACGGAGCCGCCTGCAGCTTAGTGTTCATTTCACACTTCCACAGTTGTTAACTGCGAGGTTTCAAGCCAGGTTACCATTTTGTATTTCGTATATCATGATAGGGTGGTTCTCAAAACAGTTTTTCTCAGTTTTGATGGGTCAGTTCTTTATTCGAAATTTATTTGATGCCCTGACAGCCTGGACAAATTTCATACTGGTTGAATAAGCTTTTGTTGTTGAAGTTTATATGGAAGTCGTATGTAGTCATCCAAAAACAGTGATATGAAGTTGACGGCGCCAATTTACGATCAAGAACCATGATACTCATTCAGTTCTTGTAAAATGGTTACAGAATGTTATGCTGAAAACCACGAGAAGATTAGAGTTTATTACGCAAAGATATTAGCATTTTACTGGAGTGTTGTCGGGGTGAATTTATTTCTTTTCAAAGGTATAAGAAACGAAATTTGCTCAAACCCCACTGCAGAGAAATGCTTATAACTTTAGCCTGGGCAAACTCGAATCTTCTGCGGTTTTCAGCATAACATTCTGTATTTAATTCGACAAGTACTGAATAAGCATCATAGTTCTTCATCGTAAATTGTGCCGTCTAACTGCAAATCAATGTTTTTCGAAGTTTCTGCATACGTTTTCCCATATAAACTTCCAACGAGTTTAAGGCCGCCCAAACGTTCACCGATTTGGCTGAAATTTATTCCAGAACATCAGGGCGTCAAATAGAACCGAATAAGAGGGCGACCCATCATAAAAAAATGAACAAAGTTTTTCCCATACTAATTTGAGCCACCCTAATCATGAGGCTAACAAAAAGATATTTTAGTTACCAGATAAAGATTGTCGCTTGGTTCCCTTTGTTCTGCTGTCCGAAACATGTACCTAACTGTCAAATCGTATGTATTTTTGCTTCATTGACATTTAGATCCCCTATCCTCGTCAGCAAAAGATGTTCCGAACAGCGACGACAGCGACAATCTTTAGTTTTCATCATATCTTATTCATTTTCATTTCCACATTTTATACATGTTCTAGAAAGGTTCAGATAATATTAAAATACGCCGTTTGGGGGCTATTGCGACTTAAAAATTTGAAAAATAGAAAAGTTATAACTGTTATATTGGATTTTTTAGTCATATTTGATTTAACTGCAACTTGACAACGGGTAAATTGTGGCAGTCAATCTCATACTTATAACAAAGTACAAGTAATGAACTTCAAATTAATACCCGAACTGTAGAGTTGTAAGCGAATGTAAGGAATGTTTCATCAAATAACATTTCCTACTATGCAAAGCAAAATCAATCTCACATCACAAGGAGTTAATAAATCAGCGCACCAGGCGTCTCCATATGCTTATGTGCTTATACATACTTCAAACATGTTCAAAGCTTGTTGACATAAAAAGCAATAAATATCCAAAAGTAATGAAATTATGAACATGGTGTCTTCGACAAAGTTTTTCATGAGAAATTTTGCTACAACTCTCGGGAAGCCATATATCTTGCATGTTGTTAATTGAAAAAAATAAACTTTTTATCTCACTTTTGGGGAATAGATCATGAGGCTGAACACTTCCAAAGAAGCGCAACGACTTACTGAAAAAATGTCTCGAAGACGCCATTACGCTATATCACATAACAAAGGTACTATTAAATAAACGCGTTTAAAACACCATGTTAGCCACCGTGCAATGTGCTGATCAGTACTGGTAGTTTTCGTGACTGTCATGTGAAAGCGAAAACAGTTGCATTTTCATTTTCAAGAGACCAAATGAAAATGTAGCCGTCTGCCGGTCACCTGTCACATTACAAGCAGTCATGATGGGAATGTTGCTTTGTTTTGAAATCTAAATTTCTGGATAGTTTTAAAAGATTTGTGCAAATAACGATGACTAGTCGATAATATGATTGTATTGTTTTTGATTTTCGAGTTAGATGTAACATTATTGAAGAAGAAACAGCTTGTTTACAATAGTTTGATGCGCTTTCATGAAATAAAAATCCGTGAAAATTTGACAGAATTCCTTTCATTGTTTATGTTTTCTTTGAAAGCGGGAGAGAATAAAATGTAAAAAGGGTAGAGAACCATTTGGGCAGGAGCCCCTATTCCCGTCCACAACGTTCATTACTCGAGCGCATTACAACCATATTACTTGTTTCTTAGTACATGGTTAGTTTCTGTCGATATCTTGTGGTGTACAGAAAATCGCCATTTTGGTTGGAACGCAGTCGAGTTATTAACGTTGCGGACGGGAATAGGGGGTGCTGCCCAAATGGTCCCGCTCCCTATCGCGTTACCTCTCTCAATGAAAATGAAAATCTCAGTACTGGTGCTGATATCTTGACGAAAACAGTGTTTGTTTACTTACTGCCATGTACCAAGCCATTGAAACCTCGCAACGTTCTCAAATCTTTGCGATGCTTCGATAAGGCTAGAGTGAAAAGAAAATAATTTAAAGCTCGTTTAGTGGCGTGTCGTAACTTGTCGATTAAGTACTGTTCCATTAAATTGCATCACTTTTAAAGTCATAGTATTTCTGCCTCAACGCTCAACGGTTTTTCGCACTGATTTGTTTAGTCGAGTATGGACTTTTTTAATAGTAAAATGTAAGCTTGTCAATACGCCCGAATATGCGAACACGTTCGCTAGTTTGGGTGGTATCAGGTATCAGAAAGTCGGCTCTGGGGGCACGTTCACCGTAATTTGGGAGATTTGTGCCATCGCCTACACGGCCTTTTCATCACACACCTGACGGAAAAGGAAGTGAATGTGGATGGGAGAAAAAGGGATAGTTGGGAAAAGGGCCCTTGAAGAGGGAAAACAATGCATAAGCGTACAAGTGCTTATAGCTCCTCACCACAAAGGGGTTATGAACAACAAAATGCTCTGAAGGTTCAGGTTTCTGAAGTAAATTTCACTAAGTAAGTGTTTACCAAACATTTGGAAACGTAATTGCGCATCGACTGGGCAGTTACATATCAGATGATAGGAAGTTTCATAATCGGATTCACAACTATCACAAACATATGATTCAACGAGTTGAAAATTTGCCAGGTGATAGTTCAGTCGGCTGTGACCTGTCAAGGCCTTTACTAGAACACTGCAATTCTGTTTAATCAGATTAGCTAAATAGCTTGCCACTACCGGAGATGGCTCCCAGATGTATAATTTTGTTGGATGACATGAATCCAGACTACTCCAATGCCTTTTGTGCTGAGTGACAGCCCAAGAGTTGATCAAAAGGTGAAGCTTGGATATAGGAATAGCTGGCTTAGCACCAATAAAGTCATGTGATGCTCCATTACGAGCTAACTCATTAGCCAATTCGTTCCCAGCTATGGAAGAATGGCCAGGTACCCATATAAGGTGTAAAGTATTAACTGAATTCAATTCCTAAATTTCTGAATTCAATTCCTAAATTGCTCGACATGCGATTACTAACTTCGACCTTGAGTTGGCCGAAGCGAGAGCTTCAAAAGCTGCTTGGCTATCTGAACAGAAGTATATTACTTTGCCCATAATGCGTTGCTGCAGTGCAGATTGCACTCCACACATGATGGCAAATATTTCCGATTTTAAGACAGCGCAGTGTTTACCCAGTAAGTGTGACTGTTCCAATCTCAGCTCGCGCGAATAGACGCCTGCACCTGCTCTACCTTCGAGGAGGGAGCCGTCAGTGTAACAAACAATGGTGTCCAATATATTTCTCTCCAAATAGCCAGATGTCCACTCCAGTGGCGTAGCCAGAAAATTAGTCTGGGGGGAAGGGTTTCCTGAAAAAAAAGTTTTTGGAAAAAAAAAAATTGTTCTAAAAATGTTGTCTCTGGGGGGGGGTATGTCCAAAACCACCCCCGTGGCTACGCCACTGGTCCACTCATCCCGCGAGGGGAATTGTGTTGAAAATATCCTATAAGGAAAACTACTAACGTGTGTGAGATCACTCGCAAGGGAGCAAGGGAAATTTTGTTGTGTAGAACTGCGTTTTACATGTTCCTCTTCCATAAAAGCGAGTACACATAAACGGTAAGTACAAAAATGCATCTTTTTTTTCCTCTTTGTCGGTGAAGATCACTGCGTCCAGATTTTAGGACTATTGTGATATACCCTTTGTCAGAATACGCAAGTTATCTCAGTAACATGTTTGTCACTGAGATACCTTGGTATCGACTGAACTCAAGACCATCTATTATTGATGAATAGAGATCCTGAGTTACAGTATGTGACTCCCCCATTCTGGCGAGACTAGCTTTATGAAGCCAACCACGTCCTTGGGGGATAAGATCCATATGTCAGCAGGCCCTAAAAGGGCTTGCTGAGAACTTTGAACCTACGTTGGGTGAGTGCACTGCAATAGCAGAGGATGTGTTCTGATGTTTCTCTCCTCGTCACAGAAGCGGCAATTTGAGGTTTGGATTGCTCTGATCTTTTTGTAGATGGTATCTGCAGGGGCAGTGTCCAGTTATTAGACCGGTGTAGATGTTGAGATCCCTTTGTTGAGACCTAATAGTTGTTGGGTTTTCTGAGTTAATCGTTACGAGCCTTTTGGATTGGCTCTCATGTATGGGGAAGTGCATTCCAGTCTGATGTGATTTGACTGACCATATATTTGTTCAGTTCCATTTTTACAGAGCAGTCTGAGATCCCGCAGAAGGGCTCAGGGCCAATGAACCTTTCATTGGATCCATTCCTGGTTAGCTCATCAGCAATCTCGTTTCCTCTAGACCTGTATGTCCTGGGGATCCAATATAGGTAGACCTGATTGCGTATGGATAAGTTTTTCAAAGCCAGAATGCATTCCCACACTAGCTTTGAGTTACAAGTGTAGTTATTAAAGCGACTTATGTTGCTTTCTGGCTGTCAGAGAAAATACATATTTTTGCAAATCCATACTTTCTCCTCAGGCATAATAACACGCATTCTAATATTGCATATATTTCCGCCTGAAATATCAGGGCCACTGTCCTAAGTGGACAGAAATTTTTGTTGTAGGGCCATAGATTCCGGATCCTGTCAGATTATTCATTTTCGAACTATTCAGAAGAAATTTATAGAGCCTGTTGAACGTTGGTCCATCTCCTTCCCACTCCTGGCGGAAGGAATGAACACATCGTAAGGTAAGTCATAATTGACTACCGTTTCCATCCAGTCACTACAAATTCCTATTGCGGGATTTATGGCAAATTCATTTAATATGCTGAGGTGACCCGTAAGGTCTCCTGACAGCAGTGTTTTTGTTCTCTTTAACCTTAGAGCACTTTTTTCCGCTTCCAGCTTTATGAATTGATTCTAACCAGGGCAGGTGAAGCATTGCGTCTAGGGCCAAAGTGGGTGTACTACGAACTGCACCAGTGATGGCTATGCAAGCGGTGCGTTGGATTTTGTTGAGCTTAGCCCTTGCAGCAGCCTCATTAGTTTTAGGCCACCAGACAAGGGAAGCGTAAGTTGTCCTGGGACGAACAATGGTTTTATATATCCACATGATCATACTTGGTTTTAGGCCCCATCTTTTACCAAGGGTTTTGAACAAAACCCAAAGTGTATTGAGACCTTTCTGCACAACTGATTGGAGATGAGAGTTCCAATTAAGCTTATGCGTCGAGTATGACACCTAGATATTTTACTTCACTTGAATAAACTAATTGTGTTTGATTCAAGAAAGGGGTTTCAGTTGTACCTTTCTCCGTTTGGTGAAAGGTATAATGGAAGTTTTTGTAGGATTTATGCCTAGTTGATACTTTTGACACCAGGAAAAAGTGTGATTTAGGGCAGATTGCATTCTTTCCACTATAACACTTTCGAATTTGCCTCGTACAATAATGACAACGTCATCAGCATATCCAACCACTTCGAAGCTTCTTCTCTCTAAGTTGTTCAGAAGCTCATCCACCACCAGTGACCACAACAAAGGAGAAAGCACTCGCCTTGCGGACACCCCTTGTTGCTTTAACAGTGATGTATGAACCGCTAAGCTCAGAGGAGATTTTCCGATTAGCTAGCATAGCATGTACCCAGGTAACAATGCATGGGTCGAATTTTCTCCTCAACATTGCTGACCCTATAGACGAATAAGAAGCGTTATCGAATGCGCTCTCAATATCAAGAAATGCTACAAGAGCAATTTCTTTTGCATTAAGTGTTTTTTCGATTTTTTGAACTACCGTATGTAGTGCCGAGATCGTAGATTTTCCACTTTGATAAGCGAATTGGTTTTTGACAAAGGCATTGTTTTCATAAATTTGTAATTTATGTACTCGCATAGTACCTTTTCCATAATTTTGAGCATTACAGAGGATAAACTTATCGGCCTGAATGCTTTGGGGTTGGTTTTATCTCTTGCCTGCCTTCGGAATGAAGACAGCCCGGATTTGACGCCAATCGTTAGGTATGTGCCCCAAAATCAGACTCGCCTTTAAAATCTCAACCAAGGGTGGAACCAGTGTTTTCTCCTCTTTTGGATCAACGCTGGGAATATTCCATCCATGCCAGGAGACTTAAATGGCTCGAAAGATCTCATAGCCCCTCTCAACCCTGGCCCGAGTGAAAGCTTCCTTGCAACCTTTATTGCGTCTTTTTAGATCCAGAAACCCATGATTGGATCTCTTGTGGATCTGAGACAACAATTCCAGTGCCTTGGTCGCCGATGCTCGACTCCAGGGATTGAATCAGGGAAGTGGATATTAACAATTCGCTCAGTGTATCGCTAGGCTCTACAGTGAGCGAACCATCCGTCTTTCGGAGGCTACCTACACCATTGGAGTGGTCTTTGAAAGAGTTTTTTGAGTCTGGCCACTACGGGTGTATTCTATATGCTTTCACACATTAGAATCCACGATCTCCGCTTAGCTGACCTTATTTGTTTGTTGTAGTTCGTCAGGGCCTTTCTGTATAGGCTGCAATCGCCGGTTCGCTTAGCACGGTTGAACTCCCTACGCGCAGTTTTCCTAAGCTTCTCAAGAGTTTTATTCCACCATGGAACGTCTCTACTCGAACTAGTTGATTTAGTTGGACAGCTCTCTTGGTAGGCGTTAAGGATTTTGTTTTTAATGGATTTGGACGCATCTTCCAATTGTGTTATGGACTTGATGTGACTTTCTATGATGTACTCTTCGGATCGTAGGATAGCTGAGTAGGATTCCCAATCAGTTTTCTTAGGATCTTTAAACGTTTTTTCCATCCGTTTTTTCCATCGTTAGACCCCCTTCCCATTCGAAGATGATGTGTTTATGGTCTGACATTGATATTTCTTCAGAAACATGCCAGTTTTTTATTTTATCAGAGATAGACCGACTACATAGAGTCAAGTCCAAAACTTCCTGACGAATGGAGTTTTCAAACGTGGGCTTGTCACCAACATTACAAATGTCAATGTTCTTGGAAGAGAGAAACTGTAACAGGTACTCACCTCTGGTGTTTATATTTGTACTTCCCCATACGGTGTGATGTGCATTTGCGTCGCACCCGCGATGACGAAGGGGATGTTGTGTCGGTGGCTGTAGGCTACGAGCGCAGCTTATTTCTGGAGGAGGGATTTCGTCCACGTCACCTGGGAAGTATGCCGAGACCACTAAGATCTCTCTACTCCCTCTGGCGGAAGGTACCTTCATCCTGACCGCCATGATGTCCCTTTTTATGAATTCTGAAATTGGAAAGTATTTACAGTTGTTATGTAATAAAATAGCCGCTCTAGGAGAAAGCTTACTGTCATCATATACCAACTTACATGAGTGTTGTGGAATACCTTGTATTCTGGATTTATTGACCCATGGCTCTTGAATGAGGGCCACGGTTAAATTCTCTTTGGTGAACCTCCGACAGAGCACACCCGTGGCGCTCTCAGCATGGTGGAGGTTCACTTGCAGAACTTTAGTCGCCATTTCCCGGGTTCCCGCTTTTTTCCGGACGACGACTGTCCGGCTTTGGATGTTGCGGATCATCAGGATGTCGTTTGGTATTACAGTCTGGGTTTTCTCTCTTCCCTGTAGCAACCTGGCCCGCCAGTTTCGCCTCTGTGGTCAAACTGTCGCTTTTTGCACCCCCTTTGCCCTGTTTAGATACCTTTGGTTTGGTACCACTAGAGCAGGGGTCGCATGTAAGCTTCGAGCTTTTCCTTTAGAGGCGGACAGACTAGCCTTTATGGTGCTTTTGGGGTGAGATTTACTAACCTCGCCTGAACCGGAGGCTTCCTCAGATTTCTCTTGGGTCGGCCTTCCAGTTAGCTGAACTCGCCTGAACAGGAGGCCTCCTCAGATTGCTCTTGGGTCGGCCTTCCAGTCGGATTGGCGGTAGCGGCAGTCGGTTGATCTGTAATCTTCCTTAGTTGGATTTCACCAAATCGGTAGTTGAGGGTGTATTTGGACTTCTTCAACTTTTCCATCGACGCACCTCTACTGTGAAGATCCATTCAACATGAATATCTTTCAGAATGGATCGTTTCACAATACGCCAATCAGTTTCTATGGCTTTCTATGAGAGCCTTTATTCGGTCGTCATCATAGCTGGAGCTTTGTGGGAAGAATGCTCGGATCATCTCTGGACGTGGAATCGCCACTTCGTCCATTGCCATCAGCTCTGCACCTTCCCAGGGTTTCATGGATGGGGATATTCTCTTTAACCACTCAGCAGTCTCTTGATCCTTACAGATTAGAACCATGTAACCGGACTTGTAGATGAGGTTGTTGAATTTGGGTTTTATTGGCTCGTTTCGCTGTTGAACTACTCTGAGCAGGAGTGTTTCTTGTAGAAGGTCTAGCTGGGCTGTAGTGAGTTGGACGGTGGGAAAGTCTTTGGGTATTATCCTGACCTTCACGCTTTTGGCCATATCACCGTAGCTGATACCAGCTGTTTTCCTCATGGGTGGGTTTTGTTGTCCAGACACGTTTTTCTGAGGCGCGCGGTTTGAGGACTGTTGGGCGCGCTCTCTCGGATCCAGATGGTGCTTCACCCTTTTTGTTTAGGGTCCTCTGTGGCGGATTTGTCTAGGTCGTTTCTCGAGCGTTTTGAGGAAGTGGGCTCACTCTCCTTATTCAGGATTATGGACAAGGCCTCATTCCGGTCTTTTTCCTTCTCCCGGAGAGTTCTAAGCTGCTTCCTCTGCGAGCGTGTGAGTGTGGGGATTTTCTTTCTCGAGCACCCTTGGCTTCCGTAGAACCCTTGTTATCTTCGGATCCTTTGCTACTTGCTAAAGATTTTTGGGGTTGATGACGATCCTTATACCATCATCTTCGTTATCTTCCATGTCCAGCAGGTTGGAGTCGGTCGATGAGGGGTTGTAGATCTGGATCAGCTTTGTCGAAACATGTGCTGCTCCGGGAGATAGGCGTTGAGGGCAGGATATTTCCATCTTCTCCTGCGAACTACTGAGTAGCTGGTCTTCGGTAAGGCCAAGCTGACTCAGAGTATTCTCCACTTCGTTCTCACACGACTGAGAGAGGCAGTCGTCACCTTGAGGGTTGTTTGTAGAATTTGTACTCATTTTGGTCCCACGAGTAGCTAGGGAAATAAATGTCCGCTGCACCAGTGCCCCGCCGTAGTGCAGTAAGGGCTGCTTACTGGGGTGTTCGCCCTGGTGCACCCCAGGCTCCGTTCGCGGTTGAGCATGTTTAGAACCCCCTCAACCATTCAGCCCTCGGCACGGGTCGCATGACACCTTGGCATTGGGGTTTATCCATTTTTGCTTTACACGATGGCCATGAATAACAGCCATGAATAACGCGATGGCATATGAGCAAGTCAAACCACCTTCCTTTTGCCAGTGGAGATATATCAGCTTCCACACTGATATTCTTCCCTCCCCCTTCATACGGGAGCTTGGCAGAAGGAAGGTCGTGCGATATGTGCCATCACAAATATAGCCCTCCGCTCGCTTTCAAATCGACTTCTATAAAAACATTCTTCATGCCTGCCGTATCCTAACGGAACTATCAATTCTATACTTTCGCCTCTAATGCTATCATGAACATGTACGTCCAAGTTTGGAAGATGATATTAGCATTTCCATATCATTGTAAATCGTTTAACTTCACGTAGAAGTAACACACACGAAATCATTAATTTAGTGTACTACCCTTGGTGGGGGCATCCATCAATTCAGCTGTTATTGGTCGACGGTACAGCAGCAGTGCCTTTCTCTGCTTTGTTCTCTCCGAGGCAGCCAAGTTGGTTGCGACGAGACGGACGCAATGAGAAAACAGAACTGTGCAATAAAAATCCTATTCGACTAAATGCTGATGTCATATTAGAAATTTGGAGACAGTACTCGTCGATAGCAAATCCTTCCGCACGCGATGGCATATGAGCAAGTCAAACCACCTTCCTTTTGCCAGTGGAGATATATCAGCTTCCACACTGATATTCTTCCTCCCCTTCATACGGGAGCTTGGCAGAAGGAAGGTCGTGCGATATGTGCCATCACAAATATTGTCCTCCGCTCGCATTCAAATCGACTTCTATAAAACATTCTTCATGCCTGCCATATCCTAACGGAACTATCAATTCTATACTTTCGCCTCTAATGCTATCATGAACATGTACGTCCAAGTTTGGAAGATGATATTAGCATTTCCATATCATAATAGATGTTTTATTCGGATTAACCGCTGCTTGACGTAATGTCGAGCAGAGATGTCGATTTTTAAGCATCTGGTGAATCCATTTGGTAATTATATTAGGTAGCCCATGACAACGTGCGGCTTCCAATATTGCATCCAAAGACACGTTGTCGAAAGCACTTTCAATATCTAAGAACGCACCCAAGCACGATTGCTTTTGAGCGAATGCTTTCTTGATATCGGAAACAACCTTGTGTAGAATAGTCACGGTGGACTATCCAGATTGGTGAGCATGTTGATTAACATGAAAGGGCCAAACAGTCATTACGGTTTTTCGCACTGACTCGGTGCAATTGATTCGGGTTTCCTGACTACATCTGCGAGTGTTTGTAATATGCCCGCAACAGTTTCCTTCAGCTTGCTTATATCTTCTTCCATTGAAGTCGTAGATTCGGTATTAGTGGCCACATCAATATACGTTCGCTCCCTGTTTTTTATAAAACAGCATCATGCATTTATCGCACATCCAAATAATATTGCCTTACAGCTAGCCTGGAAACATTTGGCGCAATTGCCTTCACACACAGTACGGAGATCGGTGATGACGATGGGCAGGGTGCACTTCTCACAATTGCTTGCCATTGTTGACCAAACAAGATCGTTTGTTCCAAATATTCACAAGCACAAACTTGACACCGTGATCGATTATTAGAACCAATCAAATTGCGATTGACTATGCAGAACTGTTTTAAGAATTTTGCTCAACTATATCACGTAGATGTTCAATATAGCGCTCGAGGGAGCGATTAGGAGAGCTGGTGTGCAAAGAAGCGGTACCATTATCACAAAATCGCATATGCTCCTGGGATTTGCGGACGATATCGATATTATCGGAATTGATTGCCGTGCCGTGGAAGAGGCTTTTGCGCCTTTTAAGAGGGAGACAGCGAGGATTGGACTCACGGTCAATACCAGCAAAACGAAGTACATGGTCGCTGGCAATCAACGTGGGTTCATAAGTGGTGGTGGTAGCGAAATTGTGCTGGATGGTGAAAATTTGAAGTGGTAGAAGAATTTGTGTATCTTAGAACGTTAGTGACGTGCGATAATGATGTTACCCGCGAGGTGAAAAGGCGTATTGCAGCTGCAAATAGGGCTTATTACGTACTTCGTAACCAGCTTAAGTCCCGTAGTCTGCAAACGAAAACAAAACTCGCGCTGTATACTACTCTGATTCTTCCGGTGGCTTTATACGGCCTTAAGTCCCGTAGTCTGCAAACGAAAACAAAACTCGCGCTGTATACTACTCTGATTCTTCCGGTGGCTTTATACGGCCATGAGACATGGACGTTAAAGGAGGCTGAACGGAGAGCTCTCGGAGTGTTTGAGCGTAAGGTGCTGCGGACAATACTCGGCGGTAAACGGGAGAACGGTATCTGGCGGCGTCCCATGAATCACGAATTGTACTTACTTGATACTTGATGGGCTACAGCTCTTCGATGAGCCTACGCCGAATGAAGTATCCTTCTCCACTGGACTCGATCCTGGGCCAATCGCTTCCAGTCGCCCTGAACATTGAGCGCCCTCAGGTCCTCTTCAACTGCAAAAAGCCATCGTGTACGCGGCCATACACGAAGCCTGCGGCCTCTTCCGGGTTCTCTACTAAATATTATCTTCGCTTGACGTTCTTCCGGCATACGAACAACGTGACCAGCCCACCGTAGTCTGCCGTGTTGTATAAGCTTAATAATATCCAGCCCTTTATACACCTGGTACAATTCGTGATTCAAATTGTTGATTCAGTGTTATCTGTTTAGATGTTAACTAAATAAATGAAATGAAATGAACAATTCGTGATTCATGCGACGCCGCCACATACCGGGCTGCAAAATGGTGGGTTGACATCAAGGAAGGAGCGCCCAACAGAGCTCTGGTCCCCACAAGTCCCTATCTCACGCTTCCACGGGTCGTCCGATGACAAAAGACCGCCAGCTAAGGGTTGTGTACTTAGCTGGTAGTGCAGCCTGGGCACTGTTGTCCTTCTGACATCAGCTAGAGTGAGAAGGTACGCCTCGAGCGTCTGTTCACCAGGAGGTGCGGCTCAAACAGCGTCTGCCTGGTACCCAGCGGCTGATTAACGAAATGCTGTATCGCGTTAGCTATACCTAAGGTGGCAGCCCCATCATCGCGATGTAGGTAACGCGACCCCGGTAAGGTAGCTTACTGAAGCCTCTCAAATACCACGAAAAATGGAGATAGAAGAAAAAGAGAACGTTATTTTTGGCAACCGACCCGGCAACGAATATCACGAATTGTACCAGGTGTATAAAGGGCTGGATATTATTAAGCTTATACAACACGGCAGACTACAGTGGGCTGGTCACGTTGTTCGTATGCCGGAAGAACTTCAAGCGAAGATAATATTTAGTAGAGAACCCGGAAGAGGTCGCAGGCTTCGTAGAAGGCCGCGTACACGATGGCTTTTTGCAGTTGAAGAGGACCTGAGGGCGCTCAATGTTCAGGGCGACTGGAAGCGATTGGCCCAGGATCGAGTCCAGTGGAGAAGGATACTCCATTCGGCGTAGGTTCATCGAAGAGCTGTAGCCCATCAAGTATCAAGTATCAAGTAAGTATGTCACGTAGAATTCGACGTTCAAAACGGAGTGGCTAACAATACGGTAACTCTAGCAGTCGAGATTCAACTTAATCATTTTTTTTATACTCTTTTACACAAAAAATAAACTTAAGTATGGTCCATTTAATTATCCCACAGCAATATATACAAATAAAGAATATTATGTAAAATTTTTGGAAAGATAGCAATTTTTTTCAATGTATTAGATTTTTTTGTATTTCTCCATGTAAAATAAGTTTGAAAAATCCAACGGCAAATTACTCAAGGCGGAGAAAATGACATGGGACTCTTATGCGACTGAGGGCAGTCTACAACAAAGTCACAAGCGTATTTTCAGAGACCACATTCTGGAGAACGCACTACGCTGAAAATTTGTCAAATTGATTTCCTCCTACTGGTGACCACTCGGATTATTTTTTTTATTTTTTATAAGGTAACTGTACCAGTTTTGGCCATGTTCCTTATTTGGCCAGTTTCTCTCATAACTCCAAAAGTAAAGCAATTTTCCAGGGTTTTATTAGCTCTAACAGGGGATACGTCCCTTGCCTTTCTTCGCTGTTGTAACTGACCGATATTTTTTAGAAAATATGCATTTTTTTAGGGTTGGCTAAATTAGGCACTAAGGTGGTTAAAACCGGTACACTTCCCCTATTATTATTTTATATTTGCCTTTTAAGGATGGTTCATTATTTGATTCACTTTTATTATGTGCACTTGATTAATTCGGTTTTGGCTTCTTCATAAATGCACATTAATTAACCAGCCAACATATCTCTCATAAGCTCTTCGATTGGAGAAATAGTTAGCTGGGGAAGTGAGAGGTGGAGTTAACGAAATGTTTACATACTATTTGTTTTATTTTTCTGAGAGTCAGTGGTCAGTAGATTAAGAATCTCAAAACTGCAGTTTAAACATAACCCCTTTTCATTCTAGTGGAGATTTTAGGAGGGTGGCATTCATGACGGAATGGGCGGAAATTTATTACATTTATTTTTAAAAGTTTGCATGTTTTTATAAATTTATGTTTTCCGAAGATATGTATTTACGGACCACGATGAATTCTGAAAAAAATATTACTTATAATTGCAAGGGTGACGATTTGAATCGTTGTTTCAACTTGCCCCGCACCACGCATTTCTATTTGCCCCGATGAGCTAAGGTGGTTATACAACAAAGCCACAAATCGGCCATCTTGGAAACCACGTGCTTTTTCTAGTGATTTTTCAAGAGCACGAATTGAGAGAACCACAATGCCCATGGGGTTAAAAACATCCGTAGGTCATTTGCTTACTTATGCTAAACAATCGACTTGAATTTCAGCATTGTACGAAAATGATTACGCTAGGTTTGAACTTTTGATAATAGGAGTAGAAAACCGTGTGGTGAATTTAAAATTCACCACATGGCTCGATTGTATAATCATCATCATAATCATTTTGCTTATTCAACATTGAATGATTACCTACCGTGAAAATTTGATGAAAAAACTCTTCCAAACATCGTTTGAGACCTGTTTCATTGGCACGTCAAATAGTTGGTTTGAATTATGCAAAGGGCGAAAATTAAACAATGGCAGGAATTGGTTTTGGAAGCTGCAATCTTCCGGGAATGGCAGTCAGAAGGTGCGTTTAGGGGAGTAGTTTGTTGGAAAAACATAACCAGAGCATTTGGTCATTTCCTATCTAAATCACTGCTTCCGTTTCAACTCACCCCGCATTTCAACTTGCCCCGGTGTACCTTAATTAAGTCTTCGCTATTGGATGATGTAGTTTTGAAACAAAAATACTTCCCCCATCCAGCTAGAGACTGCTTTTTCTTCTCGGTGGGTGGTTTTATTACTGGGGGTGGTAAAAGCACGTGGCTGTCGTTCTCGTCAATGACTGGATGACGGTAATTTGAGCCTTAATAGAATAAAATCTTCAGTCTTTGTCTATCCAACTATTTGTTCTGTCGAGCTTTTGTCTCTTCGATCTTTTGTCCTTACTCAGATGCTTTTAGGAATTCCTGGGTAATTGTTAAAACTCGAGATAAAAAAAAAATAATATCTCAAATTTTTTGATGAAGAATATGAGTTGCTCTTCCAAATGCCGTATAAACATATATTTTTGGTCTGCCCCAATCGGAGATAGCAACTTAAAAAAAAAACGTAATTTTAACAGAATAACGAGCATAACTTTTTATCGGCAAAAGATTGAGCATGTTAACCCATCAAAAATTGCATTTTTGAGCTCTAAAAGTCACCCGAAGACGACTTTTCCGAAACTCGAAAACAAAAAAGGTAGATAAAAATCTTGGTTTTTTGGAACTCCCTAATCCAAGTGGGTAAAATTGCTCTAAATCAGCCAACTTAAAAGCTATAGAAAAAGTTTTTTTTTGGAAAAATTTATAAGTATAAGCGTTCCGTGAAATAAGAATATTTTTTAATATATATAATGGGGCACCCTATTTCTTGATAGCAGCAACTTGCCCTACTGTTCTGAACAATTTTGTAGAACAACTTTTTTTCTAAAAAATATATATTTTGGCGTGAAATCCATCTTTCCACGTAAATCTGTATCCTGGAATAGTGCAATGCTTGCTGTTTTCGTCACTCAATGTTTGGATATGTATTCAACCTTTTTCATAACATATTCCAGAAGTTATGTTGGTATATTCGGCTGTGCAGTCCAAGAACTCGGTCAAAACGATAATTTTATGTTTGTCCCTATGTTTCGGCACTCATTAGTACCATCTTCAGGGGATACTAGGGGATAATTTAATTTTAAATTTTTGAATACAAAATTATTTGTTTTTTTTTTATAAGTTATGACTTACATTCAAAACAAAACAATAAAAAAATCCACGTGCAACATGCCGTATTAAAGTTGCACTTATTTTTTAATTTACTTTGTCCAGTTTTTTGAATTTTGATAAAGTTTTCATTTTACTACCATATGATTTGATTGTTCCCGTAGTGCAGATTCAACGCAAACATTCCAAACTGAGTTGATTGACTTAAACTAGCAGCTACACTTTGAGCGCACGTTGTCAAATCAATTCCCTTTACCAATTTAAATTTAGAGACCACAAATCTAGCAGCGAAAGCCCCACACCACCACCGCAAAGGCTCTCAATTACCGGCGGTTTGTTTATTATTCAACAGTGCGCCAATTCCCCATAGACCCGTACAACCGACCGGCCGTCACCCCGATGCATACCTGCTATGTCTTATAAAAGCACATGGTTTCTCCTCTCGTTCAAGATCTCGCCGAACGACTTTGATTGAGTATTGATTATTGGCAAATGCCATTTGGATGGCAATAACGAACAAAACGTGCAAAGTGAAGACAAAAACCAGATTAGCGCCGCCTGTGCCTCGCCCATCATCAGTCAGCTGAGTTAACTAACGGCGGTGTTGGTGTATTAAACGGGAGTTGGGAAAGAGGCCACGTGCTGATATGATTGCGGTCACAGTGATCCTCGAGGCTACAATCCGTGTTCTAACGCCGTCGGTGGTTTCAGGACAATCACTTGAATGATTGCGAGGGCGTGGGTGCATTCAATTGTGGCCGTACCTGCTAAACCAGCTGACCACATCACCATCGTACCCCGTTCGATTGGATTACAAAGTTGTCAACAGTTTATTGACTCATTCCAATTCAACCGTGTTTCAGACCGCGACTATTATTAGTTGGCTGACCTGCTGTTCCCTTTTCCGTAGAGTTCAACCAAGTCATTATGCTAAGAAGGAGATTCCAATGGTTGCGGTCGATCGATCGATCGATCGATGGATGGAGAGATTCAAGGTTACAGCGAAAAAGCCGGCCATCGGAATCGTCGACGGCGCTGATCGTCTCGCGGTCATAACGTGACGTAAAACTAGTTTCTAAACCACAACAACCTGGCAGCATGGTCGGGGTGTCCCCGAATAGTGAGTGGTGAGCCAGCGACCTGCCGTTACGAGTTTCGCTTTCATCGTGACGAAAGTTGAGCGCACTGTTGTGATGGCTCTCGGTGCTCTCGTGCTAGAAGTAGGAGGTGCTTGTAAAAGCAAAAAGTGTACATGAAGCGGTTGGTGTTGGAGAGTTTTTTTGCATAGCTTTCGCTAGAAAGTGAATATATCACATCATTTTGGTGGAATGAGTATCTGCGGAAAGAATGTCGCGACGTGACGAACAAGATTTTCCTCGCATTATTTTTATATCTTCACACCTACATATAAAGATATGTAAACCCAACCAGTAAATGGCAGATTTTTTTCACAATTCTGAATAAGAACATTTCAGAATGTGCATCAATTCTTATATAATAAACATCCCATTACAATTATGCATACTTTTAAACAATATCTTAGTAAAGTTCTTCAATTTTTTATATATTAGTCGGGCAAATTTGTATATGTAAAGATTTTATACAAAATTGGATGTTTTGGTAGCGAACATTTGAAAAAAAAACTTTTACGAATGCCACATAAGATGCTAAAATGGAGATGATATACGTACAAGTTGTATGATGAACTACGTATATCGTCTCCAAATTAGCACCCAGGGTTTAAATCCAAAGGAGAATGAAAAAACTAACTCTCACTTATCATGTCTGTATACACACTCGATAGCTAGCATACCGTGAGAGACGTTTTTCGGCTGTTACGATAATGAGTTGATTTGTTGGGCTATACCCCATGATAAATTTCTTTGAAAAAGCCTCCATTCCGCGGGCACTGGTTATCAGCCGTTAGCAAGGATCCGAGGTAGACGAATTCCTCGACCACCTCGAAGGTATCCCCGTCTATCGTAACACTGCTTCCCAGGCGGGCCCTGTCGCGCTCTGTTCCGCCCACAAGCATGTACTTTGTCTTTGAGGCATTCACCACCAGTCCAACTTTTGTTGCTTCACGTTTCACTGTACACCCACAGTTCTGCCACCTTTGCAAATGTTCGGTCGACAATGTCCATGTCATCCGCGAAACAAATAAATTGACTGGATCTGTTGAAAATCGTACCTCGGCTGTTACACCCGGCTCTCCGCATGACACCTTCTAGCGCAATGTTGAACAACAGGCACGAAAGTCCATCACCTTGTCTTAGTCCCCGGCGCGATTCGAACGAACTGGAGTGTTCGCCCGAAATCTTCACACAGTTTTGCACACCATCCACCGTTGCTTTGATCAGTCTGGTAAGCTTCCAAGGGAAGCTGTTCTCGTCCATAATTTTCCATAGCTCTACGAGGTCTATACTATCATATGCCACCTTGAAATTAACGAACAGATGTTGCGTTGGGACCTGGTATTCACGGCATTTTTGAAGGATTTCTGGTCCGTTGTCGAGCGGCCGTCAACGAAGCCAGCTTGATAACTTCCCACGAACTCATTCACTAATGGTGACAGACGACGGAAGATGATCTGGGATATCACTTTGTAGGCGGCATTAAGGATGGTGATCGCTCGAAAGTTCTCACACTCCAGCTTGTCGCCTTTCTTGTAGATGGGCCTTCGTTATCTATTGAGAGCGAATTCTTCAAACCCTGTTAGCACCAATGCCTAGCCTCTTGAAAGGAGGCATCCAAAATTGTTGAAAGGAGGCTTCCGAGCCTCTTGAAAAAATGTATTCCAAACCTTTTGAGAGGAGGCTTCCGAGGCTCTTGAGAGGAGGCTCCCAAGCCTTTTTAAATAAGGCTTTCGACCCTCTTGAAGGGATGCTTCTGAGTCCTAAAATTAGGCTTCCGACCCTTTTAAAAAGAGTCTTCCGAGCCCCTTGAATGAAAGCTTTAAAGCCCCTTAAAAAGATGCTTCCAAGCCCCTTAAAACGGAGGCTTCCGAGACTCTTGAAAAAGCCTCCGAGCCTCTTGAAAAAGCCTCCGAGCCTCTTGAAAGGAAGCTTCCGCGTCTCTTGAAAGGAGGCTTCCGAGCCTCTTGAAAGGAGGCTTCCGAGCCTCTTAAAAGGAGGCTTCTGAGCTCTTGAAAGGAGGCTTCTGGAGCCTCTTGAAAGGAGGCTTCTGAGCCTCTTGAAAGGAGGCTTCCGAGCCTCTTGAAAGGAGGCTTCTGAGCCTCTTGAAAGGAGGCCTGGAGCCTCTTGAAAGGAGGCTTCTGAGTCTCTTGAAAGGAGGCTCTGAGCCTCTTGAAAGGAGGCTTCCTGGAGTCTCTTGAAAGGAGGCTTCTGAGCCTCTTGAAAGGAGGCCTGAGCCTCTTGAAAGGAGGCTCTGATCCTCTTGAAAGGAGGCTCTGAGCCTCTTGAAAGGATGCTTCCTGAGCCTCTTGAAAGGAGGCTTCTGAGCCTCTTGAAAGGAGGCTTGAGCCTCTTGAAAGGAGGCTTCTGAGCCTCTTGAAAGGAGGCTCTGAGCCTCTTGAAAGGAGGCTTCCTGAGCCTCTTGAAAGGAGGCCTGGAGCCTCTTGAAAGGAGGCTTCCTGAGCCTCTTGAAAGGAGGCTCTGAGCCTCTTGAAAGGAGGCTTCTGAGCTCTTGAAAGGAGGCTTCCTGAGCCTCTTGAAAGGAGGCTCTGAGCCTCTTGAAAGGTGGCTTCCGAGCCTCTTGAAAGGAGGCTTCCGAGCCTCTTGAAGGGAGGCTTTTGAACCTCTTGAAAGGAGGCTTCCGAGCCTCTTGAAAGGAGGCTTCCGAGCCTCTTAAAAGAAGGCCTCCGAACCTCTCGAAAGGATCTTGAAAGGAGGCTCTGAGCCTCTTGAAAGGAGGCCTGAGCCTCTTGAAAGGAGGCTTCCTGAGCCTCTTGAAAGGAGGCTCTGAGCCTCTTGAAAGGAGGCTTCTGAGCCTCTTGAAAGGAGGCTTCTGAGCCTCTTGAAAGGAGGCTTCCAAGCCTCTTGAAAGGAGGCTTCAAGCCTCTTGAAAGGAGGCTTCCAAGCCTCTTGAAAGGAGGCTTCCAGAGCCTCTTGTAAGGAGGCTTCCAGAGCCTCTTAAAAGGAGGCTTCCGAGCCTCTTGAAAGGAGGCTTCCGAGCCTCTTGAAAGGAGGCTTCCAAGCCTCTTGAAAGGAGGCTTCCAAGCCTCTTGAAAGGAGGCTTCCAAGCCTCTTGAAAGGAGGCTTCCGACCCTTTTAACAAGAGTCTTCCGAGCCCCTTGAATGGATGCTTCAAAGCCCCTTAAAAAGATGCTTCCAAGCCCCTTAAAACGGAGGCTTCCGAGACTCTTGAAAGGAAGCTTCCGCGTCTCTTGAAAAGCCTCTGATCCTCTTGAAAGGAGGCCTGAGCCTCTTGAAAGGAGGCTTCTGAGCCTCTTGAAAGGAGGCTTCCAAGCCTCTTGAAAGGAGGCTTCCGACCCTTTTAACAAGAGTCTTCTGAGCTCTTGAAATGAGGCTTCCTGAGCCTCTTGAAAGGAGGCCTGAGCCTCTTGAAAGGAGGCTTGAGCCTCTTGAAAGGAGGCTCTGAGCCTCTTGAAAGGAAGCTTGCATCTCTTGGAAAGGAGGCTTGATCCTCTTGAAAGGAGGCTGCCGAGCCTCTTGAAAGGAGGCTTCCGAGCCTCTTGAAAGGAGGCTTCCGCGCCTCTTGAATGGAGGCTTCCGCGCCTCTTGAATGGAGGCTTCCGAGCCTCTTGAAAGGAGGCTTCCGAGCCTCTTGAAAGGAGGCTTCCGAGCCTCTTGAAAGGAGGCTTCCGAGCCTCTTGAAAGGAGGCTTCCGAGCCTCTTGAAAGGAGGCTTCCGAGCCTCTTGAAAGAAGGAAACTGACCATCTTGAAAGGAGGCATCAAAGCCTCTTGAAAGAAGGCTTCTGAGCTCTTGAAAGGAGGCTCTGAGCCTCTTGAAAGGAGGCTTCTGAGCCTCTTGAAAGGAGGCTTCTGAGCCTCTTGAAAGGAGGCTTCTGAGCCTCTTGAAGGAGGCTTCTGAGCCTCTTGAAAAATTGCTTCCTGAGCCTCTTGAAAATTGCTTCTGAGCCTCTTGAAAGGAGGCTTCCTGAGCCTCTTGAAAGGAGGCTTCCTGAGCCTCTTGAAAGGGGCTTCTGAGCCTTGAAAGGAGGGGCTCTGAGCCTCTTGAAAGGGAGCTCTGAGCCTCTTGAAAGGAGGCTCTGAGCCTCTTGAAAGGAGGCTTCCTGGAGCCTCTGAAAGGAGGCCTGAGCCTCTTGGAAGGAGGCTTCCGAGGCTCTTGAAAGGAGGCGTTCGAGGCTCTTGAAAGGAGGCGTTCGAGCTTCTTGAAAGGAGGCGTTCGAGCCTCTTGAAAGGAGGCGCTCGAGCCTCTTGAAAGGAGGCGCTCGAGCCTCTTGAAAGGAGGCGCTCGAGCCTCTTGAAAGGAGGCGCTCGGGCCTCTTGAAAGGAGGCGCCCGAGCCTCTTGAAAGGAGGCGCTCGAGCCTCTTGAAAGGAGGCGCTCGAGCCTCTTGAAAGGAGGCGCTCGAGCCTCTTGAAAGGAGGCGCTCGAGCCTCTTGAAAGGAGGCGCTCGAGCCTCTTGAAAGGAGGCGCTCGAGCCTCTTGAAAGGAGGCGTTCGAGCCTCTTGAAAGGAGGCGTCCGAGCCTCTTGGAAGGAGGCGTCCGAGCCTCTTGCAAGGAGGCTTCCGAGCCTCTTGGAAGGAGGCTTCCTGAGCCTCTTGAAAGGAAGCCTGAGCTCTCTGAAAGGAGGCTTCTGAGCTCTTGAAAGGAGGCCTCTGAGCCTCTTGAAAGGAGGCTTGAGCCTCTTGGAAGGAGGCTCCTGAGCCTTCTGGAAGGAGGCCCTGAGCCTCTTGGAAGGAGGCCCTGAGCCTCTTGAAGGAGGCTCTGAGCCTCTTGGAAGGAAGCTTCCTGAGCCTCTTGAAAGGAGGCCTTCTGAGCCTCTTGGAAGGAGGCTTCTGAGCCTCTTGGAAGGAGGCTCTGAGCCTCTTGAAGGAGGCTTGAGCCTCTTGGAAGGAGGCTTCTGAGCCTCTTGGAAGGAGGCTCTGAGCCTCTTGGAAGGAGGCTTGAGCCTCTTGGAAGGAGGCTTCCTGAGCCTCTTGAAGGAGGCTCTGAGCCTCTTGGAAGGAGGCTTCCTGAGCTCTTGGAAGGAGGCTTTGAGCCTCTTGGAAGGAGGCTTCTGAGCCTCTTGGAAGGAGGCCTGAGCCTCTTGGAAGGAGGCTTGAGCCTCTTGAAGGAGGCCTGAGCCTCTTGAAGGAGGCTTCTGAGCTCTTGGAAGGAGGCTCTGAGCCTCTTGGAAGGAGGCTCTGAGCCTCTTGGAAGGAGGCTTCCTGAGCCTCTTGGAAGGAGGCTTCTGAACTCTTGGAAGGAGGCTCTGAGCCTCTTGAAAGGAGGCTCTGAGCCTCTTGAAAGGAGGCTTGAGCCTCTTGAAAGGAGGCTTGAGCCTCTTGAAAGGAGGCTTCTGAGCCTCTTGAAAGGAGGCTTCTGAGCCTCTTGAAAGGAGGCTTCTGAGCCTCTTGAAAGGGAGGCCTGAGCCTCTTGAAAGGAGGCTTCCGAGCCTCTTGAAAATTGCTTCTGAGCCTCTTGAAAGGAGGCTTCTGAGCCTCTTGAAAGGGGGCTTCCTGAGCCTCTTGAAAGGGGGCTTCCTGAGCCTCTAGAAAGGAGGCTTCCTGGAGCCTCTTGAAAGGAGGCTTCTGAGCCTCTTGGAAAGGAGGCGTTCTGAGGCTCTTGGAAAGGAGGCGTTCGAGGCTCTTGAAAGGAGGCGTCTGAGCCTCTGAAAGGAGGCGTTCGAGCTCTTGAAAGGAGGCGTTCTGAGCCTCTGAAAGGAGGCGCCTGAGCCTCTTGAAAGGAGGCGCCTCAGCCTCTTGAAAGGAGGCGCTCAAGCCTCTTGAAAGGAGGCGCTCAAGCCTCTTGAAAGGAGGCGCTCAAGCCTCTTGAAAGGAGGCGCTCAAGCCTCTTGAAAGGAGGCGCTCAAGCCTCTTGAAAGGAGGCGCCTGAGCCTCTTGAAAGGAGGCGCCTGAGCCTTGAAAGGAGGCGCCTGAGCCTCTTGAAAGGAGGCGTTCTGAGCCTCTTGAAAGGAGGCGTCTGAGCTCTTGGAAGGAGGCGTCTGAGCCTCTTGCAAGGAGGCTTCCTGAGCCTCTTGGAAGGAGGCTTCCGATCCTCTTGAAAGGAAGCTCTGAGCCTCTTGAAAGGAGGCTTCTGAGCCTCTTGAAAGGAGGCCTCTGAGCTCTTGAAAGGGAGGCTTCTGAGCCTCTTGGAAGGAGGCTCCTGAGCCTCTTGGAAGGAGGCTCCTGAGCCTCTTGGAAGGAGGCCCTGAGCCTCTTGGAAGGAGGCCTGAGCCTCTTGGAAGGAGGCTTCTGAGCCTCTTGAAAGGAGGCTCTGAGCCTCTTGGAAGGAGGCTTCTGAGCCTCTTGGAAGGAGGCTTCTGAGCTCTTGGAAGGAGGCTTCGAGCCTCTTGGAAGGAGGCTTCTGAGCCTCTTGAAGGAGGCTTCTGAGCCTCTTGGAAGGAGGCTTCTGAGCCTCTTGGAAGGAGGCCTGAGCCTCTTGGAAGGAGGCTTCTGAGCCTCTTGGAAGGAGGCTCTGAGCCTCTTGGAAGGAGGCTCTGAGCCTCTTGGAAGGAGGCTTCTGAGCCTCTTGGAAGGAGGCTTCCTGAGCCTCTTGGAAGGAGGCTTCTGAGCCTCTTGGAAGGAGGCTTCCTGAGCCTCTTGGAAGGAGGCTTGAGCCTCTTGGAAGGAGGCTTCTGAGCCTCTTGAAAGGAGGCTTCCTGAGCCTCTTGAAAGGAGGCTCTGAGCCTCTTGAAAGGAGGCTTCCTGAGCCTCTTGAAAGGAGGCTTCCTGAGCCTCTTGAAAGGAGGCTTCTGAGCTCTTGAAAGGAGGCTTCTGAGCCTCTTGAAAGGAGGCTTCCTGAGCCTCTTGAAAGGAGGCTTCCTGAGCCTCTTGAAAGGAGGCTCTGAGCCTCTTGAAAATTGCTTCCAAGCCTCTTGAAAGGGGGCTTCTGAGCCTCTTGAAGGGGGGCTTCTGAGCCTTGGAAGGAGGCTCTGAGCCTCTTGGAAGGAGGCTTCTGAGCCTCTTGAAGGAGGCTTTGAGCCTCTTGAAGGAGGCTTGAGCCTCTTGGAAGGAGGCTTCCGAGCCTCTTGGAAGGAGGCTCTGAGCCTCTTGGAAGGAGGCTTCCTGAGCCTCTTGAAGGAGGCTCTGAGCCTCTTGAAGGAGGCTTCTGAGCCTCTTGGAAGGAGGCCTGAGCCTCTTGGAATGAGCCTTCCGAGCCTCTTGGAAGGAGCCTTCCGAGCCTCTTGGAAGGAGCCTTCCGAGCCTCTTGGAAGGAGCCTTCCGAGCCTCTTGGAAGGAGCCTTCCGAGCCTCTTGGAAGGAGGCTTCCGAGCCTCTTGGAAGGAGGCTTCCGAGCCTCTTGGAAGGAGGCTTCCGAGTCTCTTGGAAGGAGGCTCACAAGCTTCTTGCATCGAATCTGCCGAGCTTTTCGGAAAAGGCCCTCTGATTCTAGAATTGAATTTAGAAGGATATTAATCAACATTTTGCCTCGAACAGGTAGATCACATTGAAGATGCTTGAAATTTGTTCATTCGATGATTTGTCCCTTTAATTTTTTTTCCCACGGCACAACCCCAAAAATCTTTGGTTTACTGATCGCCATGCATATTATGTTTAATACAGTTTTAGAATAATTGGAATTGAGGGGGTCAAACGCAAAGGGTTGTAAGTGACAAAAACTTAATTTTGAGGAAAATGGGTTCAATATTTTTCTGTTTCATACAAACGGTATGAAAGTTAAAAAAAACAAATTTTCTGTGAGTTTCCACATTTTTTATAAACAACGTATTTAACTAATTATATCAACATGTTGTCGCAAAGCTTTAGAACCAAATTATTTTTTGCTGTAGTTATTGTGCCTGACAACTTTTGTGATCATTTTCCAAGGCTCTCATAGATGTGTAAAATGTATCTGCAGTACAAATAGCATGTGCCATAAAAGAATTGATATTTTGGTTTATGTTGGTTAAAACATCAAAAGTACTTAAGGGTGGCATTTTGGACAGATTTCCTCTACGATCTTCACCAGAGGTGTTTTGTGACACATGATTCTGATGAGTAACCTCTTAGTCAAGACTTCGATGCGTTGTCCCATCGGCAGTTGCCCTGCATCTGCCAGCTAATGCAGTGGATAATACGCTCTGACCCAAAACATATCCTAGATAGGCAGCACTTACCATTCGAAGACTCTACTCAACCATTGTCCAGTTGCTGTCTCCCTCAGTAGCGAACTACCCTTCTAATGACCGTTTTGTAGATAGTTGGTTTGGTATGGTGTCGCACTCTTCCTATCGAAGCGGAATCCAATGGGCATACGATTTCCAGCCGCGATGTGTATTCAAATTTCCCAACTGGTATCGTTTATGGCGGTCATCAGTCAGCCCAAGTATACGAATTCTACAACCATCTCGGTTTCGTTAACACCGATACAAACTCTTGGTGAGTGGCTCACATTGTCTTCTCTTGAGTCTCTTCCTATCATGTTCTTCATCTTCAACGTGTTGATGACTAGTCCGATCCACCTAGCTTCTCTCTTCAGTCTGCTCTGATAAAGCTGGGTACCATATCAATGTTGTCTGCGATACCAAGGAAATGACAGGACTTGTGAAAGTCGGACCACTCACTCGGAGCAATCCTTGTTCTTCGTATTACCCCCTCCAAAACGATGTTATATAGCAAGAATGGTCTTTAAGACCATCATTTTTCCTTAACCAGCTGCGCGTTTTAAAGGTATTCGAAAAAGACCCTTTGATTTGAACTACGTCCTTCACCGACCCACCATCGCCTTCTGCCTAACTCTGTCACTTTATCTGGAATTCCATATTCGTGTACTAAATGCAATAGCTGGCCTCAGCTTATTGTGGGAATCTGGATCTTTGAAGCTGATATGTGGGGCACGATATGTGATATGTGGGGGCACTGATTACATTTCTGCTATATTTGGCAACACCTTGTCCGAGATAGAGCGTTTGAGTTCTGTTTGAGAAGTTTACATTTTTTTGTATCTAAATCTTGCAGACTTGCAGACAGAGTTATATGAATTATTCTTTACCAGTTCATTTTTTCTTTAATAACAAGGTTTAACTTTATACTATACGATTTATCCACCTTGTGAGATAGCTTTGTGTTTTTATCTTCTTCACGTGCGTTTCCTCCGATCGATAAATATTTGAGAAAAAAATGTCTCGCCCTGCTCATTTTTCATTTTTCTGCGTATCTGTTTGCTTTGTACCGGGTAAGGATTCTAGAACCATTCAATTCCGTTCCGTCTTCCTACTCTTCCTACTTCCTACTTCGAGCCAATCGCTGTAATTCGCTCTCATGTGAAAGAAAGTGTTAGTAAGTAATTAGATCTGAATTTTCCTAAAAAGATAGTGGCCACATACTAAAATAATTAGTTTAAACACTTATAAATCGATTTATATGCATATTTCGGTTCCCGGAGATGCTCTCGAAACTATCCAGCACAATAATAGTGAAAGCAGCAACGCAAGTACCAGGATCTCAATGATGGCTCATCGTGCTTATTGTTTAACATTGCGCTAGACAATGACATGCGGATACCTGAGTAAAATGACAAAGGTACAATATCCACCTGGTTCAATTTGTATGCTTTGAGCATAATATTATTGGTAGATCATTTAAAAGAGAGAGTGATCTTCATACTTGTATGAATCGAAGATAAGCTGAAATGGATGGCAGTAAATGTTTTAAAAAAAGCGTATGGAAACGAATTTGTAATAATGCTCACCTAATGTACGGTCGACCGAAAAACATTGTGTTAATTAACGTCTTGCGGTAAAATAAACAATGTTTCTTTTCGGCCCAGTAAAAAAATGTAGTCGCAGTGAGTTGAACCATTTTCGACGGTGAACTCTACGCTGGGTTAATACAACTGTGAAGGCTCTATCACAAATACGTATTATGAAATTCCATTTAAATGATACTCAGTAAAACAAAAGACCGAATCCTCCATTTGATACCCTTTCAAATCTGCAACGGCCAAAAACGCCGTCGCCAAGGTCCATCAATTTAATGATAAATCAATTTTCACACCTGTTTTCTCACATCTCAAAAAGAACGTTCCATTATTTCCAGTATTCACCTCAGTAAACGAAGTGACATCGCCGCTCAATCTTCATTTCAGTCAGGCGAGCGATCGTCCAGCACTCCAATCACCAAACACGGTCAACGCCTTTTCCTAAATCCATTAAATTCGGTCCCCTCTGGTCGAGGTTCGAGTGCGGGCACGCAGTCTCTATAGCACCCAAGTGAAAGAAGTGGAACGAACTCAATAAATAACGCTCGGAGAATCGATTACTCGCGGCAGCTCTGCGAGACAAGTGCTTCAACCTGAACTGGCGGTTGTTGGTTGCTGCGGACGGCCGGTGGCAGCGATATCCACCGTAAATAACGAGATCGTTTAATAGTCATACCAAGGTCGAGCCCCCTCCCCTCGCGCCTCACAGTATGCGAAACTCACTTTTAAAACTTGAACTCGATCACTTTCGGGTTGGTTTGGATCGATATCTCAGCGTAATAAACTTCCATTCCATAAGCAAACACATACGCTCATTTCAATTGAGGCTCAATTTTCCAATTTAGTGTCGCACTTACTGAGTGTTCACATAAAGGTAGGTACCTGTTTTGTCTTCACAACTACTCCGGGGTTAAAAAAAAGGTTGCTCACTTTTTGTTGCCGCCAAATCCGAAGCAATATAAATACAAACAACGTGATTTAATGGTCCATCGGCGGGCGTTATGGCCAACGCACAGGTGGTCGATGAAAACGAAAGTAAACGAGAGGAACCGTAACAAAGCCGTCTCCTCGCTGTCATCGATGTCGTCGTGATCTCAACCAACAACCCGTGAACCACGATCATTAAGTGGAGAAATAAATCCGAATAATTCACCTATAGGTACTTTACAATGGCAGTTTTATTCCATTAGCCTTTAAAATTTGTCGAAGTAAGAGATTGCAACCCGATCATTAATCACAGAACGATAATGTGCTCATCCATACGATTGAATGGGAAACCTTTTTGGTCGCTCTTTTTGCAAAAGAGCAAAGATGAATGCGAAGAATTGTCTTGAGCCTGAATTCTATTCTCGATCAGATCTTTTTGTATTACTCGTTGTCAACAAAACAAATTCACGTAAAAATAAGTTATGAAATCAAAAAATATTTTCTTGCTTCGAAATACAGTACGGTTCCCGCCAGCTTTGTCTTAATTCATCAAGTTTTTTTTCCTTTATCGAAGCAATTATGTTTTTGAGTCGAGCAAAGAGCCTTTCAGTATACCCAAATACATACACCAAAAAGGCAAAAACAATCTTCGATCCATCATCGTCACCAGATCACACCACGCTGAAACAGAAAGAAGGAGGGCAACATTACCCAACATGGAAGTCGGAACGAATGTCTGGTTCTTTCCAGTCAAATTTGCTGCAAGTCAACCGACAGGCGAAAGGATCGCGTCCTTGGCTGAGGAGTTGCCATTAATTAGCAGCAATTGTAGCATGATTTCTCTGGATGATAACGTTCTTCGAGAGGCAGGCCTCATGGCAGACCCCTGCCCTGCTGAAATGGTGTGTTGCGATTGCGAAACAAATGGTTCTGATGCTTTATGAGGGAATGAATTTAAGTGGTACAAATTTTGCGATGTCTATCAATTTTGTCACTGAGTGGTTATTTGCGCTGAACTCAGTAAGGGTTTGATTAATTATGTGTGAACAGCTGGACGATCGAACGGGCAGCATTAGTAGACCAAATGGTTGATTATAAACAGTAATTAATCACTTCTATGGGAAAATAATTGGAATGTTGGCATTAGCGTTCCATTCTTAAATTATTCGAGAGCGGTACAAAGTTTGTTCACCTTGATGATTCAACGACATTATGGCGATCAATGTTAACTATTAGGTGTACACAGCAGTTTTGTTTCAGTATTGGCCAATATACTTCTAATAGATGTTTGTGATTCTCATCCCCGTCCATTGCTACCCTATCCAATTTAGGCAACATATGATAACTGCAGTGAAAGCTCTGTTTAAAATATACCATTAAAAAAAGCCTATTCCGAATACTGAGGCCCTCATTATGGAGCATGAGCATTATGACCTACAATTCGTAGTTACTACTCCGTAATTGACTGGAACTTGCGGAATTGTACAGAGAACTACAGTTAATGCAGAATACTGGGATCGGTTAAATTTTACTAGGTTTTTGGATTGACTAAGTTGATATAAAATACAAATGACGCTCACTAATAAAAAATCAGTTTAGTATCCGTAATATTTAGTATTAGTAAAATCAGTTAGTAGACGAAAAAGATTTTTTCTAGCAATATTACAGCTATAAATTAAAAGGCTACAAGAGACCGACAACACCTCTGCATCTCCACGATTGTCTTCAGAAAAAAAAACGCTGCCAAAAGCGGAACAAAATATCTCGAATCGCGCAACTGTTCTGCATGCTAATCGAAGAACGATCAGTCACTTAACAATTGAATTATCGAATTTCACAAAAAATCTCTTCGAAGCATGGTCAACCTACAATCATTAATTAGCTTTCCGACCATCCAAAACAAAACCAAACACCTGGAGCTTACAAACGTTCTGGTTTCGATACGAAACACGATCAATCGCGTAGTCCAATTATTGAAATAAACAAATAAGCAAAACCATTTTGATGATAAGCGAAAAGAATGTTGTGATTACTTTCACAAAATTTCAACAGAAAAAGATGTTTTTGGGAATAAAAGTTTTTGCTTGATGTTTCGAAGAAGTTTTTTATGTTGTACTTGTTGTGTGTGATTCAAAAATTTCCAAATCCTATTTATTTTCAAACTTTCAACTATATTAATCATATTATTTTTTCCTCTCTTTTTTCAGGTAATGCATACTAAGTGTACACATCAAGCAGTTCGTTTTGACTATGCATTTTCTGGTTAGTATACCCGGTTCATCAATTATTTTGCAAGTAGAAAATGTGCTACTACGGGTGTCTGCTTAAAGACGATTATTACATTGGTAAAGTTTTTTTCCTGCGGGAGAACCACAAGCAAAACGAGTAACCTTAAAAACGTTAAAATTGACTTTATCTTGAGTCGGTTTTATATATCGCATAACTGTGAATTTTAGTAAAAGCCAATTAAAAACCGACCCTTGCGTAAAACTTAATCTTTCAATGCATTCGTTTTATTTCAAAAGCATTGCTACAACTGAATTACAGACACCAAATGTAATCGTTCAAGCCTAGGGGAGTGAAAACAAAGGAAAAAGTGGTTAATTACGCAGGATGATCTGCAGATCTTGGCTCTTGAAGATCATAGACTCCCTAAATCCCATGACAACAAAAAGAACTAGGGGAATAGCTAGTAAAATGTTAAACGTGTCTTGCGTTGAATTAAATCGTTAAACGAGGATAATTAGCTAGTTTTACCACTTAGTCCAACAATAGAACTCACATTCATATTGCACTGAACAATTTTTTTTTGCTAATAAACAAATAAGAGAACATTTAAATTCGAAATCAATACCAAATTTTCAAAACGACTTATCTGCTTTTGTAAACAAAGATTCAACCGTCGATTTGACGAATCTGATAGCACTCCCACGCAAACCGACACCACCAACAGGTAGTTCTAGCCTTCACCTACCCATTATGGTGCTGGTTTGCGTGGGAGTGCTATCAAATTCCCCTAGCAGCACACATGTTTCACATAGGTTACTGCAACTCTTATGTGACCAGGTTTAGTCACATTCAAGTTGCTGCAACCATTTTTGTCTGACTTGTGCTGCTTGGGTCGTCAAATCGTCGTTTGAATCTTTGTTTAAGAATGCAGATAAGTCGTTTTGAAAATTTGGTATTGAAATAAGAAACATTTAAATTTCGTATGTACAAAGATAGTGCGGGAAAATGAACACTGCCTGGTGGTAGAATGAACATAGTTTTTAAAACTCTTTTGAAAAATTTAATTTAAACTTTTTTTAACTTCACCACTGTAAACATAACCAAGATTACGAGAGCCTTCTGCAAAATATGGTATATCATTTGAAAAGCTTTTAATTATCAATATAATAAAAAGAAGAAAAAAAGTTTTGGAATATCAGTTATTTTGGAATTAGTTTAGATATTCAAAGTTATTTAATTGGTTATTTAAATAATGGTTTTTTAATATGGTTTGTTTCTTGAACTTCCGCTCCATAATTGCAAGAGTTAAAGCTTACATCAGACCCAATTTTCAAGGCCTCGTTTTATATTTTGGATAGTAATAGCTTTTCGTTCGGTTTCAAAATGAAAATATTTGCTGAGGTGCCTTATTTTATTTCCAGGATGACTTGTACATGGTTTACATACGCATAAATCGTGTGTTTATCTATATATAGCCAACTGTTCATTTTACTACCTCTTCCCCTATTTGAAATGCAAACATGTAACAAGATGAGGTTACACAACATGCCAATTCTTCATTAACTGTCTCCATGACGGGGGTTGATCTGGCGGTTTGTTATTCTATGAAGCAAACGCAGCAAAGCTGGAATTATAAGAATGACAGTTGTGCGTTGAGAAAACGCGAGTAGATTAAAATTTTAATTCCATTAGTCTTGTCTTTAATTAATTAGAACTATTAAACTCATTTAAAAATGGTGCCAATGCAAAGAAGGTCTAGGAGAATGACATTCCACGCAATCAGTAGACAAGAAATACGCAGAAGAGGGAGGTGTGTTTGAATAGTCCATTGACTTAATGACCCCTGTGATTTAGTAATGGTCGCTCAAATATCACGTATCTGTTAGGGGAAAATACAATGGAAGCGTAACGACAACGGAAAGTGATGGTTTAAAAAAAAAAACTTCCGCTATTTCAAAACATTGCGCATTAGGAAGGGTAATTTTATGCAAGAATTAATGTCTAGAATAAAGCTGGGTTTAACAACTGGAATTATCAAAATAATTGCAATTAGGATTCTCAGATCATTCTCTGGGAACCCAATAGTTTATACATAAAGCTATGTCCATTTAGAATCCGGAATAATAAAATCATCTATATCTTGGTAACGGATTGACTTCCTCCGGAAGTTCCCCGGAAATTCCTCTGGAAGTTCCCCCGGGAATTCCTCCGAAAGTTCCCCCGGGAATTCCTCCGGAAGAGTCCCGGAAGTTTCCCGGGAATTCCTCCGGAAGTTTCCCGGGAATTCCTCCGGAAGTTCCGCTGGGAATTCCTCCGGAAGTGTCCCTGGGAATTCCTCCGAAAGTGTCCCTGGGAATTCCTCCGGAAGTGTCCCTGGGAATTCCTCCGGAAAAGTCCCTGGGAATTCCTTCAAAAGTTTCTTTGAAAACTTCCAGAAGAATTCCCGAGGGAACTTCCAGAGGAATTTCAAGAGGAACTTCCAGGAGAATTTCCGGAGAAACTTCCGGAGGAATTCCCGGAGGAACTTTCGGAGGAACTTCCCGAGTAATTCCTGGAGGAACTTCCGAAGGAATTCCTGTAGAAACTTCCGAAGAAATTCCTGGAGGAACTTCCAAAGGAATTCCTGGAGGAACTTCCAAAGGAATTCCTGGAGGAACTTCCGGAAGAATTCCTGGAGGAACTTCCGAAGGAATTCCTGGAGGAACTTCCGAAGGAATTCCTGTAGGAACTTCCGAAGGAATTCCTGTAGGAACTTCCGAAGGAATTCCTGGAGGAACTTCCTAAGGAATTCCTGGAGGAACTTCCTAAGGAATTCCTGGAGTAACTTCCGAATGAATTCACCTGGAGGAACTTCCGAAGGAATACCTGGACGAACTTCCGGAAGAATACCTGAAGGAACTTCCGAAGGAATACTTGAAGGAACTTCGGAAAGAATTCCTGTAGGAACTATCGAAAGAATTCCTGGAGTAACTTCCGAAAGAATTCCTGTAGGAACTTCCGAAGGAATTCCTGGAGGAACTTCCGAAGGAATTCCTGGAGGAACTTCCGAAGGAATTCCTGGAGGAACTTCCGAAGGAATTCCTGGAGGAACTTCCGAAGGAATTCCTGGAGGAACTTCCGAAGGAATTCCTGGAGGAACTTCCGAAGGAACTCCTGGAGGAACTTCGAAGGAATTCCTGGAGGAACTTCCGAAGGAATTCCTGGAAGAACTTCCGAAGGAATTCCTGGAGGAACTTCGAAGGAATTCCTGGAGGAACTTCGAAGGAATTCCTGGAGGAACTTCGAAGGAATTCCTGGAGGAACTTCCGAAGGAATTCCTGGAGGAACTTTCGAAGGAATTCCTGGAGGAACTTCGAAGGAATTCCTGGAGGAACTTCCGAAGGAATTCCTGGAGGAACTTATGAAGGAATTCCTGGAGGAACTTCCGAAGGAATTCCTGGAGGAACTTCCGAAGGAATTCCTGGAGGAACTTCCGAAGGAATTCCTGGAGGAACTTCCGAAGGAATTCCTGGAGGAACTTCCGAACGAATTCCTGGAGGAACTTCCGAAGGAATTCCTGGAGAAACTTCGAAGGAATTCCTGGAGGAACTTCGAGAGGAATTCCTGGAGGAACTTCCGAAGGAATTCCTGTAGGAACTTCCGAAGGAATTCCTGGAGGAACTTCCGAAGGAATTCCTGGAGGAACTTCCAGAAGAATTCCTGGAGGAACTTCCGGAAGAATTCCTGGAGGAACTTCCGAAGGAATTCCTGGAGGAACTTCCGAAAGAATTCCTGGAAAAACTTCCGAAGGAATTCCTGGAGACACTCCCGAAGGAATTCCTAGATGAACTTCCGAAGGAATTCGTGGGAAAACTTCCGAAGGAATTCCTGGAGGAACTTCCGAAGGAATTCCTGGAGGAACTTCCGAAGGAATTCCTGGAAGAACTTCCGAAGGAATTCCTGGAAGAACTTCGAAGGAATTCCTGGAGAAACTTTCGAAGGAATTCCTGGAGAAACTTCCGAAGGAATTCCTGAAGGAACTTCCGATCAAATTCCTGGAGGAATTTCCGAAGAAATTCCTGGAGGAACTTCCGAAGGAGGAACTTCCGAAGGAGGAACTTCGAAGGAATTCCTGGAGAACTTTCGAATGAATTCCTGGAGGAACTTCCGAATGAATTCCTGGAGGAACTTTCAGACAAAATTCTGGAGGAACTTCCGAAGGAATTTCTGGAGGAACTTCCGAAGGAACTTCTGGAGGAACTTCCGAAGGAATTTCTGGAGGAACTTCCGAAGGAATTCCTGGAGGAACTTCCGAAGGAATTCTTGGAGGAGCTTCCGGAGGAATTCCTGGAGGAACTTCCGAAGGAATTCCTAGAGGAACTTCCGAAAGAATTCCTGGAGGAACTTCCGAAAGAATTCCTAGAGGAACTTCCGAAGGAATTCCTGGAGGAGCTTCCGGAAGAATTCCTGGAGAAACTTACTTTATTTTCCTTCTTAGTCTTATCTATCTTATTTATCTTATTTGTCTTATTTGTCTTATTTGTCTTATTTGGCTTATTTGTTTTATTTGTCTTATTTGTCTACTTACACCAGCACCACTGTTATCACCTAAATCCTTTTCAAAGATTGTGTGGAAATCTTGTACAGAAATCCTCTCACGATATTTTCTAATGTTGTTCTAGAAACGGCTCATGTTTTCATTTTACAAAACCAGCTGGTGTTTGTTTATTTTGATTTCCTAATTCTTATGGAGAGCGATACCGCAACGATAGGACCTTAGCATTACCGCAATAATAGGCTCAAAGGATTCAAATTTTTAACGAAAAATGATGATTTTTCATCGTTTTGAACGGAATTTTGTCAAACAAAAGCTGTTCTAGTCGTTAATCCGAAGAGTTTTAGCGTACCCCCAATTGTTTGCAATGGTATTATATCCAGAATGGACTTCTTTAACACTACCGCAACATTAGGGCATACCACAACGATAGGACGTTTTACCCTACAAACAATCTGCAATAAACTTGTTATTCTGTCATTTTGATACAAATGGTTAGATTATTTGCTGATCTAGTGAACCGGATCTTTCAAAAAGTGAGCTACGAATCATTCATTCACTTCAAAGATCCGGATCATTTCAACGGTTCCGGATCTAAACGCCCATCTCTATTTTCAACTACGTTGTATTCGTTGCTGTTTCATTTCATTTATTTAAAAGAAGTGAAGTAGCTGGATCCCAGCTGTCGAAAGTCAGTCAATTTTGAAGGGACCATCGAGTTATGGAAATACATATCAAGATGTAGAACATAAAATTGTTGGGAAGCAAAGCGAAGAGACCATTGCAATAACCCAAAAATAAAAGAGGCAGGAGTTATCGACTCATGGGAGGGTTCACTGTATTTAGAATGCAAACAACGCAAAAGTGGGCTATTCCCCCCCCCTGGAAACGACTCTTCCTAATGTGTACGCATGTGGTATGAGACGAAGGGAAGAGATAATGCCTTCTTCTTAGAAACAGGCGTCTCACGTAGAACAGAATGCAATCAAAATCATCGGCATGACAACATTATCTCCCAATGCTAAATCCACTGTGTGTAAATTTGCAACCACATGGCAAACATGTCTCACAAGTAAATCCGATGAAAGTGCCATCGGTGGCCGATCGAACCACCAGAAAATTAATCCTTAGTGGTGGTGATGGTGAACGGTGAACGATGAAAAATTTATACATGAATGAAATCTGTAGTGTGTCAGTAATGGTGTAATGAAGTCCCGTGGAGCTATTCCAACTCATAAAAATAGTGAGGACATAAAAGATCTTCTTGTTGATCGATTTGAATATTAGGATCTGAGCTCAAAGACAGTTTGGAGTGTCGTGTCTATAATGGTGTAGCGAAGTCCCATGGAGCTATTCCAACTCACAAAACTAGTAGGAACATCGAAGATCTTCTTGTTGATCGATCTGAATAATAAGATCTATACTAAAGTTCGGAGTGTCGTAGATGTCGAACAAATTCTGTAATGTGTCTGTAATGGTGTTACAAGGTACCGTGGAGCTATTCCAACTCATAAAAATAGTTCAGACATCGAAGATCCTTATGTTAATCGTTATGAATATTTGGATCTGCGCTCAAAGTAAGTTTGGAGTATCGTAGACGTCGAACGAATTCTGTAGTGTGTCTGTAATGGTATAAAGAAGTCCCGTGGAGCTATTCCAACTCATACAAATAGTGGGGACATCAAAGATCTTCTTGTTGATCGATTTGATCATAAGGATCCGTACTCAAGGACAGTTTGGAGTGTCATAGATGTTTAACGATGATCAAAGATGTTCTGTAATGTATCTATAACGATGTAACGAAGATTCGTGGAGCTATTCCAACTCATAAAAATAGTCGAAACATCGAAGACTCTCATGTCGATTGTCATGCATATTAGGATCTGCGCTCAAAGACAGTTTGTGGTGTCGTAGATGTCGAACGAATTCTGTAATCTGTCTATTATGTTGTAACAAAATCCCGTGGAGCTACTCCAACCCATAAAACAAGTAGGGGCATCGAAGATCTTCTTGTTGATCGATTTGCATATTAAGATCTGTATTCAAGAATAGTTTGGAGTATCGTAGATGACGAACGAAATCTATAGTTTATCTGTAATGGTGTAACGAAGTCTATTGAGCTATTCCAACTCATAAAAATAGTCCAGACATCGAAGACTCTCATGTTGATTGTCATGCATATTAGGATCTGCGCTCAAAGACAGTTTGTGGTGTCGTAGATGTCGAACGAATTCTGTAATGTGTCTATTATGTTGTAACAAAATCCCGTGGAGCTACTCCAACTCATAAAACAAGTAGGGGCATCGAAGATCTTCTTGTTGATCGATTTGAATATTAAGATCTGTATTCAAGAATAGTTTGGAGTATCGTAGATGTCGAACGAATTCTATAGTTTATCTGTAATGGTGTAACGAAGTCTATTGAGCTATTCCAACTCATAAAAATAGTGGGGACATCAAAGATCTTATTGTTGATCGATTTGCACATAAGGATCAGTACTCAAGGACAGTTTGGATTATCCTAGCTGTCGAAAGAATTCAGTAATGTGTCTATAATGGTGAAACGAAGTCCCATGAAGCTATTCCAACTCATAAAACTAGTAGGGTCATCGAAGATCTTCTTGTTGATCGATTTGATTATTCAGATCTGAATTCAAGGACTGTTTGGAGTATCGTAGACATTGAAAAAGATCTGTTCTACCGCGGGGCAGGCGCAGGATTTTATCATAAAACATTTCTATTTCAGTAATTTAACCAGAATATGGTAAAGTGTGGTGTTGATTCCTTAGAACATCAAAATTATAACTCAAGGATTGTTTGGACGTAACCTGACCTGTGCAATATTTTTCCTGGATGGAACATTTAATTTTGAACATTTTTGCTGAAGAAAGCAAGGCTCTATCTCTTAAAACTGAATTTTGGCAGCTGATTTTCGTCTTAGGTCATATATGACCCATCCGTATTGAATCGGTTAAAGGTAATATTATTTTATGGGAAAATTTTCGTTTCGGGGAATTGAACAACACTAGAGATCCTCATATGATGTAAAGAATGAAAAATTGTGACCGGCGAAAAATAAATTGTTTTTTAGTCACCTAGATCAAATTATTGATCTTCTCTTAACTATCGTGTGGCGTCTTGCAACTTCTTTCTATCTAGAATCGCTTACTGCTTGGCAGCAATAACAGTGCGTAAGTCGCACTGTATGTCCATTCTACAGATTTTCTCAGCCTTCAGTATTGTACGGGGGTCAAATTATCAGCATCGCCATAATTGCTCGTAATAAAGTAGCAAAAGAGATGTAGTTGGAAGTCTGTCCGCCACTTCTGCCACGGTATCAAATTACCCTTGACATGCCAAATTAAGTTCATGCACCAAGCCGACGGGCAGACATCATCAGACAACAATCTGATCGAGTCCAATTTACCGCAACTACAGAGCTGAGACCGCGCACTTTTTCTTAATGAAACAACCAAACAGGCTGCAACGATGTTTAACCACTGCAAAAGATGCTAGAGGGAAAATACTACGCTGACCCACGAAGAAATTAAATCGTTTACCTCTAACTGTTTGTTTTAAATGCCAACTTCATACTTACTCCCAAACGGGGCGGGTGGAGAGACCACAGATCCGCTTAGAGCTCAACGAGTAACGCACCGGAGCCTACCCTTGGCAGGACCGATCTTTATTGGGGCCATAAAATCGTTTCATAGACGACTTAATTGCGGCGCACTCGTTGGAGATCAATTGAGATTCAACGACCGCGGGCCGTCTGTCCAATCTAAGCGAACCAACATTTGTACTTGGGCAGTAAAAACTTTAAAAGGCATCGTTTCTTGTGGCTCAAAACAGCGGTATGCCGTCGCTGCTGTTCATTAATATAGGTATATCAACTCTGGAAATAATTACAAAATTGGATATTGACTGTTTTTAGCATTTCTTTCAAATTAGCTAATCGCTGCTTGCAGTTAGTCGTCCGGTTGAGCTAAACGGTGCTCGTTAATGTGAACACGAAACTAGAGCAGGGGTGTCATTTGCGGACATTTTCAATGGCTGCATGGTGCACATTTATGGACTTTGAATTACTCGGCTCCCTAATTTCGAAATTGGTGCATATTCAATCTTGAAGGACATATAGAATATGTTTTTCTGTGGCAATTTGCAACGACCACTTGATTCGCCTTATTTTGAACGTCCCTATAATAATTATAATTACAAGAATATATAGAGTCTACGAGATTTCTGTAAAATACAAGCAAATAGAAACTTTTTCGAAGGATTTTTTTTTTCAAAATACGTTTATTTGGCCAAGATTTAGAGTTGATGAAATTCACATTTCAGCTCAAAATGTCACATATGTTTTTTCTCATGCCAACGACTCAGCAGTTTGCATTGCTCCATTCACAGCAAACATCTGCAACCAACTAACATGCCAAAAATGTGTGAAAATTGCACCATACTTGTGGCAAACTTGTTAGCGTGACAATCGACCAGTTCGGACGCATGTACATATGGACTGAAAGCAAGCAGCCGAAACGCACTGCTCCTTTTGAAGCAAGCGGCTTATGAATTATTTTTACACGCTTTTTGCGCAGCTGTGGACGGACACCCACCGTATTTTTTTTCGTTAGAACGGAGGAGAACAACCTATCCGGCTATGCGGCGAAGCGAAAACGATCGTCAGGATCGAACGAAATCGACACCTTTCAAAGCCCCACTTACATATTTTGCGAACCAATAAGCGGTGCGATTTTCAAATCAAGATTATTATTATTAAGATGGAAACTATTACCACAGACCACAGGTGCGAGGTGGTGCCCAAGGCACTACCATCGACGATGGAGGAAATTGGATAATATTTAACCATAATTGAGGCGAAGGTGTCAATTAGGGTGGTCTAACCGGTAGTACCGAAACCGGTATTACCGGCCAATTTTGGGTACCGAAAATACCGGTATTAGAAACGGAAAATACCGGTATTTTCGGTATTGAAAATTTTGCTGTCAGAATAAAAAATCTGACTTTTTCTTCAATGAACATTGTTGATATCGTCTAGAATTTTGCCGCAATGTATGAAATTTTGAAAACGGTACGAGAAGCAGTAGTTCTTTTCCGTAGATCACCTATAAAAAACGATTTCTGCAAAAATATGTCTATCCTGCATTCGGAAAAGAATTTGAATTAGTGGCTGATGCCAAGGCACGCTGAAATAATTCAAGCCCTCGAACATGTTCAAGCTGTTGTGGAACTACTGCTGTGTGAGTTTTGCACTCTATATGAAGCCGACGTGGCGTTCCAATTTACGTTGGAACTATTATCAAAACAAGCCACAGATATTTCCGCCACTATTTCGATGCTTTTATAGAATGAATACAAGAGAAACGATCCAAATACGCCGATCTTTTTGCTTTTTTGAATAATTATGCCGTGGAGCAATTAATCAGAAACGATTTTCGCATTTTCTTCAAGGCATCCAGAGCTACTTTGATTAAGCATGCGTATGGGATCTTGAAGCGTCTAATCATTCCTGATGTGATCGTTGAAACTAAGACAACGATCATAGCTGACGATCGGTACGAAGAAGATGCCTTTATGAATATATTTCTGGTTTTTCGGTTAAAGAACAACTTGTGAGGAGACTGTAGCAAAGCAAAACACTTGCGTTGCTGGTGGCAAATACGTTGACGCCGGGATCCTTGCATACAATCCGTAAGGAATTCTTCTATTATGAATCGGAAGGGATTACGGGTAAGTATTTGACACTCATTTTCGACGGTCTTGGAACCGTTCTCAGTAGTTGGCAACATTACTAACAAAATCCTATGCGGATTGGCAGATGAGTCGCTCAATATGTAATGTCTACTTAAGTTTCGCTTTGCCCAGCTAAACAAGCAATGATTTTAACATTGGAAGATTATCAACAAACATTGTTTTTCATCCAAAAGTCCAAATCAAAAGTTTTTCTTTTACTACCTGAAATTTTCACAAAAACCGGTATTCTACCGGTATTACCGGTATTGACTCCATCAAATACCGAAAACCGGTATTTGACAAAAATGGCCAATACCGACCACCCTAGTGTCAATGTTCTCGCCGCCAACTAACGAAATCACAACAGAAGGGGCTTCGAAATATTCGTGTCCTTCTTACTTCTAAGAAGGGTATCGTTGTAGAAAATCGTTGATGTATTTAAGCCATGAGAATTATGTTTCCTATAATCCTATACTACTCGGTTTGATGAACTGCTGGAGATTTAACAAAAATATTACTGATTTATTTACTATGGTAAGGCGCAATTCAACCACTTTTGATTGTTTAAACTTGTTCAAGAGTTTATTTGTGGCATGTGTGTTGCACACAATATTTCAATAAAAATTTCCTTGAAAATGTGACAGCATATAAAAGTTCAACGAAATGTTGCATGATTTTGAGAAAAAAAAAGGTTGTTTGTTCATTCTCATCTTTCTCTTACTATACTGCCGCTAGCCGCAAGTCGAGCACATCTGTATATGGACGCCATATACAGATGTGCTCGACTTGCAGTTAGCGGCAGTATATTAGAGAGGCAAAACATACTTTTGCATATAAACAGTAAAGACGGATCCATAAAAAATGAAAAACGATCCGTAAATAACATCTGAATGTTTCATAAAACGCTACCATAAATCCATAAAATAGTTCAGGAGATTCCATAAAGAATATTGTTTCGATCCATAACTAAGCCTAAATTTAGCAATTGATAGGAAAATATGTTCCATTAACATTGACAAGAAAAACAATACCATTCTTGCTATTTCCCATAAATGTATGACAAATGATCCATAAAAAACTATATTTCGATCCATAAAACTTCAAATTTGCGCATTCTTTATCGTGATGATGATCCAGAATTTCAGTAATATGACCCATAATTTTAATCATATGATCCACAATTCTGGCCAATTGATACATAACTGTTATATTTTCAAATGATCCACAGTTTTGGTGATATGATCCATAAATTTTGCCAAATGATCCACAGATTTAAAAAAAAATTTTGGGTCAATTAATATACCATACTTTCTCTGTGAAAATGAACATTCCATTGGGACATCAGATAGTAATGTTTTTCAAACCAATGCATTCAATTCTAATAGTAAGAGTAAATGATTCCGTTCACCTTATATGGTTTTCATGTATATTTATAAGAACTTCCATAATTCTTGAATACCTGGATATATTGAGGAAAGAATCAAGAGGAAACCCCATAATTCAATCTCAGCTGATCAGTTGAGGAAATTTTAGAAATGCTTGCAGATTCCCATTAATTCTTTTTCCAGAATTTTCCTGCCACGGACACGCGAGCCAAAACTTTCTTCCCATTGGTGTAATGAAAAGGAAAGTCTAGTCAAGGTATCTTGAGCTCTAGGTACGGTAATCCAAGCAGTCACTGGGTGCTGGCAGAGGTATTTGAGAGGGGGTTGGAAAATGACAGCCAGCCACTTAACAAACTGGGTGGCTGGCTAGGCGTCTTGTTTATATTACTGCACACCTCGGTTTCCATCGTTTAGTTTTGAATGGATTCGAATAGGTATATTCGTCTTATTTTAGATGCCGACATTTTGCGCAGTTCAAGGATGCGGAAACAAGATTTCAAAACAATAATAATAATTTAATTTTACAAGCGGTTGGAAATCTGGACATCTTTTTGCGGGCGCGGCGAAACTTGGCAGCCCCAAGGAAATCAAGGCATCTGCTCAGCTCACTTTCCAATAGACAATATAGTTGCTGCCGTGATGCAGAAACATTCAGGATTTGACGAGACTGTTGTGTAAAAGCATATAAAAATAAGGACTATTATAAGAAAGAGATACGAGAATATGAAAAATAAGGGATGGGTTACAAAAATACGGTAAAATTTAAATCAACAAAAAGAAAGATCGATTCTGATTCATCAAGCATCCCAAAACGATTCAAGCAAAGTGGACCTAACAAATTGCCGAACAAGAGTCACTTAATAAAAAATATAAGAAGTTAAGTTCTAAATGAACATTTAAGCCACATTCACCAGTGAGAAATCATTGACATATCACTTTTCGCGTTAATAAATTCATATAAATAAATAAAATCAATGTAAAAAATACGTTTTATTGGGTGTTGTTGCCTTTTGAATAATTGAAACGATGCATTCTGTCGGAAGACGACTGAATACGTACAGTACGAGGTTCTGCGTATCCAATTCCTCAAAATATTTCATTTTAAACAAGGGTAATCGGAAATCTGCAGACACTTGAGAAGAAAGTTCAGATAGTTTGGGGATCAAAAAATACTTTCGTTAATTTATTTTCGCATAGATAAGTTTGTACTACTACCTTTAAATTACACTATTTGATAGACATGCGGATTACGACGACAGCTGTGATCGCATTGCAGTGTCATGACTTGAAACATTGTTGTCGATTTCAAATTTGAGGTTGAAATATGTGTAACTACACGCTAAAAATGAACTACTCAAAATTGAGTCGAATCCGACTCATTTTCATTAAAAACGGGACAACTCAAAATTTGAGTAAAAGATACTACTTCAATAAAATGATGATTTCGCGAAAGTTAAGCTTGGCCTTCCATCAATTTTTAATACGACAGATGCGAATCAAGTTTATCTATCTATCTAAGTGCATTTTACGACAAACAGACTCCTAGTTTAAGTGCAATCATCATTTTATTGAAGTAGTATCTCTTACTCAAATTTTGAGTTGTCCGTTTTTAATGAAAATGAGTCGGATTCGACTCAATTTTGAGTAGTTCATTTTTAGCGTATACGGAGAATGGAGATTATTATGTAGTGACTTATTCAAATGAAACATTACAAACACAGCTTCTAAGCCCTAGGCACAATACGATTTCATCATATTCACCCATATGTGTTTTTAACGTAGGTATATTACAATTTTGCATCCATATCCATTCGGTCTGCAAATGAGTTTTATTTGTAATTATAATTTCCTGCAATCAGCATTCACTGATGACACCGATGAAATTGATGTTATACTTGATTTTTGTCTTCAGGAGATAAGATAGTGTCGTAGCCTTACAAATCCTCGCTCTTCAATCAGCGGAAAATTTGTCTTCAACTCCGAAAATTGGAAAGCGTGCTTACGCTCCAAGAAATGAACACTGAATGATCCAGGGTTTGCAGAAATCGCTCTCATTAGATAACGGACAACGATAAAAGAGAGGCAAAAACTGTTCCGAATCATAACAAGCCATGATAACAAATTTATCAAACTTGTATACAAGTGCGAAAAAACAGAATCGGATAGGCAGCCCCCACAGAAAAATGGTGATTCTCGCTTTGTTTTCGCTCCTTTCGTGTTGGTTACTGCACAGATGTGTAGAACAATAATCATAACAGCTTACGAAAAAAGTTTCTCGCGGTATGCTACATATCGTAGGGGAAGGTGGGTAGACTTGATCCCCGGGGAGACTTAATCACCCCCTGTTTTATCGAGAACTAAAGTAGTTTTGTTATAGCGTATTTTTTAGTATAGATCCTCTAGACAAATGACCTTTATGTGGTGAGTTATTTTTTGGATTGCCAACCTTATTTATTCTGCAAGGGCGTTTGTATGTTTTGACCTTCCTAAAGATTTTTTTATTGGCTACGCAAAATTTGAACAAGGTTTTATGACAATGACCAAATGCTTTCGTTTTTTCACAGCACAAAGCCATAAATATGCTTAATGATCTGTACACTCCATCAAAGTTTTAGGATATTTGGATTTGAAGTTATTGCCTCAATATGGGGACACTTGATCCCCCGTTAGTCACCCATACAAAAAATTGGCGAAAAAATTAAAAAAAATATAAATTTGTTCTTAGGCTTCTAATTTTTTGTAGATTTGACGGATTTGATGAAGGGTTGGGAGGTAAAATTATTTATTGCGTAGATCTCATAGAAAGGGGATCAAGTCTCCCCAAATTTTAAAATTGCATGTGCTGTCGAATTCAATAACAAAAATCGTTCATGTATACACACAGCAATTCGATAATTCCGCGTATTTTGAAGGAAAAATATTTAAAAAATCTTAGGGCACTTTTCTAATTTTATCAAAGCAAGTTCTTGGAGAGGGATCAATTTCCCCCGAACATTTTCAAAGTCGATTTTTGACAGCACTCCAAAAAATCGATTGTGTATCAATAACAACAATAATTTAAGGACTGTCACACATTAGTAAAGTTAAATACTATATTTCTTAGAGAGTCTGTGTGGAAATCGCGTATGTTTATTTATTTTTGGTTGTTATACATCGGAAATCAGAAAAGAGTATCAACTCTACCCAGTCTCCCCTATATGTATACAGAGATGATAAGTGAGAGACGTGCTCTTTCTCTTTAGGATTCAATCCCTGATGATCATTGTTTATTTTCATTCGAACAATTTAGAATTCCCAGCTTTTCCAATATGGCCGATTAGGTAATTTGGCATATTGTATTACCTCCACTTTAGATACCTTGGTCTCGCTGTTGTTTTATACTGCATTGCTTCTTCGGTTTTAAATTTAGTAAAAATTGATTTCTCGTGGGTTAATGATTTCACAAAGCAACCTATGTCCGTTAGGAATGTTCCGTCAAAACTAATATTATTTATTTATTTAATCAGACTAAGGCCGAAGTGGCCTGTGCGGTATATAAGAGTCTTCTCCATTCGGCTCGGTCCATGGCTACACGTCGCCAACCACGCAGTCTACGGAGGGTACGCAAGTCATCTTCCACCTGATCGATCCACCTTGCCCGCTGCGCACCTCGCCTTCTTGTGCCCGTCGGATCGTTGTCGAGAACCATTTTCACCGGGTTACTGTCCGATGCACTGCATCGGTGAACAGAATAAATATTAGCGACGATGCACAAGCTGTGGAGTCGCCTACACTAGATGAGGTTAAATAAGCTGTTAAAGAGCTGAAAAACAATAAGGCTGCGGGGAAGGACCAGCTCCCGGCTGAACTTCTCAAACATGGCAGAGAGCAGCTTTATGAAGTTCTGCACCAAATTATGTCGAAAATATGGGAAGACGAGGAAATGCCTGCTAGCTGGTCGGACGGCCTCATTTGCCCTCTCTTTAAGAAAGGGCACAGACTGGAGTGCGCCAATTACCGAGGAATAACCCTCCTTAATTCGGCGTACAAAATTATGTCCCGTATTCTGTTCAACAGATTGAGACCGCTTGAAGAGTCCTTCGTCGGAGAATACCAAGCAGGTTTTCGTGAGGGCCGATCAACGACGGATCAAATGTTTACCCTGAGACAAATCCTTGATAAATTCCGGGAGTACAACTTGCAGACACATCATCTGTTTATTGATTTCAAGGCGGCGTACGATTCAGTGAAACGGAATGAATTATGGCAAATTATGCTTGAACATGGTTTTCCGGCGAAACTGATACGGCTGATTCGTATAACGTTGGACGGATCGGAATCAAGTGTAAGGGTTGCGGATGAAATATCGACGTCATTTGTTACCTTAGATGGATTAAAGCAGGGTGATGCACTCTCGAACCTACTGTTCAATATAGCGCTCGAGGGAGCGATTAGGAGAGCTGGTGTGCAAAGAAGCGGTACCATTATCAAAAAATCGCATATGCTCCTGGGATTTGCGGACGATATCGATATTATCGGAATTGATCGCCGTGCCGTGGAAGAGGCTTTTGCGCCTTTTAAGAGGGAGACAGCGAGGATTGGACTCACGATCAATACCAGCAAAACGAAGTATATGGTCGCTGGCAATCAACGTGGGTTCATAAGTGGTGGTGGTAACGAAATAGTGCTGGATGGTGAAAAATTTGAAGTGGTAGAAGAATTTGTGTATCTTGGAACATTAGTGACGTGCGATAATGATGTTACCCGCGAGGTGAAAAGGCGTATTGCAGCTGCAAATAGGGCTTATTACGGACTTCGTAACCAGCTTAAGTCCCGTAGTCTGCAAACGAAAACAAAACTCGCGCTGTATACTACTCTGATTCTTCCGGTGGCTTTATACGGCCATGAGACATGGACGTTAAAGGAAGCTGATCGGAGAGCTCTCAGGTGTTTGAGCGTAAGGTGCTGCGGACAATACTCGGCGGTAAACAGGAGAACGGTATCTGGCGGCGTCGCATGAATCACGAATTGTACCAGGTGTATAAAGGGCTGGATATTATTAAGCTTATACAACACGGCAGACTACGGTGGGCTGGTCACGTTGTTCGTATGCCGGAAGAACGTCAAGCGAAGATAATATTTAGTAGAGAACCCGGAAGAGGCCGCAGGCTTCGTGGAAGGCCGCGTACACAATGGCTTTTTGCAGTTGAAGAGGACCTGAGGGCGCTCAATGTTCAGGGCGACTGGAAGCGATTGGCCCAGGATCGAGTCCAGTGGAGAAGGATACTCCATTCGGCGTAGGTTCATCGAAGAGCTGTAGCCCATCAAGTATCAAGTAAGTACTGTCCGACATTCTGGCTACGTATCCGGCCCACCGCAGTCGTATGATTTTCGCGGTGTGAACGATGGATGGTTCTCCCAGCAGCTGATGCAACTCGTGGTTCATTCGCCTCCTCCACGTACCGTCCGCCATCTGCACCCCACCATAGATGGTACGCAGCACTTTCCTTTCGAAAACTCCAAGTGCGCGTTGGTCCTCCACGAGCATCGTCCAGGTCTCGTGTCCGTAGAGGACTACCGGTCTAATTAGCGTTTTGTAGATTGTCAGTTTGGTACGGCGGCGAACTCTATTCGATCGGAGCGTCTTGCGGAGTCAAAGTACGTACGATTTCCAGCCACTATGCGTCTCCGAATTTCTCTGCTGGTGTCATTTTCGGCAGTCACCAGTGAGCCCAAGTACACAAATTCTTCTACCACCTCGATTTCGTCACCACCGATGCAAACTCGCGGTGGGTGGCTCACATTGTCTTCTCTTGAACCTCTTCCTATCATGTACTTCGTCTTCGACGTGTTGATGACTAGTCCGATCCGCTTAGCTTCCCTCTTCAGTCTGATGTAGGCTTCCTCCATCTTCTCAAAGTTACGTGCCATAATATCTATGTCGTCGGCGAAACCAAATAGCTGGACGGACTTATTGAAAATTGTACCACTCGTGTTTATCCCTGCTCTTCGTATTACCCCTTCCAAAGCGATGTTGAATAGCAAACACGAAAGACCATCACCTTGCCGTAACCCTCTGCGGGTTTTTAAGGGATTCGAGAATGCCCCTGAAACTCGAACTACGCACATCACCCGATCCATCGTCGCTTTGATCAACCGTGTCAGTTTATCCGGAAAACCGTGTTCGTGCATTAGCTGCCATAGCTGGTCCCGATTGATTGTATCATAATCGGCTTTGAAGTCGATGAATAGATGATGTGTGGGCACGTTGTATTCGCGGCATTTCTGCAGTACTTGGCGAATGGCGAACACCTGGTCCGTGGTGGAGCGTTCGCCCATAAAACCCGCCTGGTACTGCCCCACGAACTCCCTTGCAGTTGGTGCTAGTCGACGGCATAAAATTTGGGAGAGTACCTTGTAGGCGGCGTTCAGCAATGTGATTGCGCGGTAGTTGCTACAATCCAGTTTATCGCCCATCCACTCCTGCGGCAAAACTTCCTCCTCCCAAATCTTGGTAATGACCCAGTGCAGCGCTCTAGCCAGTGCCTCACCACCGTGTTTAAATAGCTCTCCTGGTAGTTGGTCAACCCCAGGGGCTTTGTTGTTCTTCAGCCGGCCAATCTCCTCCTGGATTTCCTGGAGATCCGGAGCCGGTAGAATTATGTCCTGTGCGCGTTCTCCCAGGTCCATCACCATACCGCCATCTTCGTCTGCCACATCGCCATTCAGGTGTTCTTCGTAGTGCTGCCGCCACCTTTGGATCACCTCACGCTCGTTCATAAGAAGGTTCCCGTTTATGTCCTTACACATATCAGGCTGTGGCACGTGGCCCTTACGTGAACGGTTTAACTTCTCATAGAACTTTCGTGTGTTATTAGCGCGGTACAGTTGCTCCGTCTCTTCACGGTCTCGATCTTCCTGCTGGCGCTTTTCCTCCGGAAAATCGAGTTTTGTCTGTTCCGCGCCTGTTTATATCGTGCCTCGTTCGCCCTCGTGCGGTGTTGCAGCAATCTCGCCCATGCTGCATTCTTCTCTTCCACTAACTGCTCACATTCGCCGTCATACCAGTCGTTTCTCTGATCCGGGGGCACCGTGCCAAGTGCAGCGGTTGCGGTGCTACCAATGGCGGATCGAATATCTCTCCAGCCATCTTCAAGAGACGCTGCGCCTAGCTGCTCTTCCGTTGGAAGTGCCACTTCCAGCTGCTGCGCGTATTCTTGGGCTAGTCTACCATCTTGTAGCCGCCCAATGTTAAGCCGCGGCGTCCGACTTCGACGCGCAGGCAAGAGTTTTGAGCGCAGGCATACTGCAACGAGGTAGTGGTCGGATTCAATATTTGCACTGCGGTAAGTGCGGACGTTCGTGATGTCGGAGAAGAATTTACCGTCGATTAGAACGTGGTCGATTTGGTTTTCCGTTTCTTGGTTAGGTGATCTCCATGTGGCCTTGTGGATATTTTTGCGGGGAAAGAAGGTGCTTCGGACTACCATTCCGCGGGAGGCGTTCATGTCACCGATGACGATTTTGACGTCCCGCAGTGGGCATCCATCGTATGTCTGCTCCAGCTGTGCGTAGAACGCTTCTTTCTCGTCGTCGGGTCTCCCTTCGTGTGGGCAGTGCACGTTGATGATGCTATAGTTGAAGAAACGGCCTTTAATCCTCAGCTTGCACATCCTTGCGTTGATTGGCTGCCACCCAATCACGCGTTGGCGCATCTTTCCCAGCACTATGAAGCCGATTCCCAGCTCGTTGGTGGTGCCACAGCTTTGGTAGAAGGTAGCCGCTCGATGCCCGCTTTTCCACACTTTCTGTCCTGTCCAGCAAATCTCCTGCAGCGCCACGACGTCGAAGTTGCGGGGATGTAATTCATCGTAGATCATCCTGTCGCAACCTGCGAAACCTAGCGACTTGCAATTCCATGTTCCAAGCTTCCAATCGTGATCCTGTATTCGTCGGCTAGGTCTTTGCCGATTATATCGAGTCGCATTATCTCTTATATTGTTCGTAATGATTGGTTTTCTAGGCGGCTTATTGGGCCAGCGCAAACCTCCTGTCTCGTCGGAGGGCCGTCGTGTCAGGGCTGTTTAGCGTCCCACCTAACACCAGGACTTGGGCTTGTGCGCTTTGAGCGGCACACGGTCGCTTTGGTGGGGCCTACTTGCGGATACATGCAGCTTTTTATAGAGGTTTAACAGGGCCCACTGTCAAACCCCACCACATCCTAGGTAAGCCCCACAACTCGCAGATGGCCTGGGGAGGGATCGTCAAGCCCTTGGACATAGTCCCTGCTGCCCGTCAAAACTAATACGTAATACCTAATTGGAGCTGGATTCTGCGACTCTAGGGGAAGGAGCAAAATGCTTTAGCTAAGCAAAGAATGCATTATTGTCCTAACTGTAACGATTTTCACTGATATGTTTGCCTTAGGCAACATGTAATCCTAAAATAGTAGAAAGTCTCAATCATAGTGATAACATCCACATTGAAAAAATGGTGATATTTCGTTGCCGAGGAACGCGTGTGGTAAAACGCCTTTTAGCTGCAGCATTGCACACTGGGGAAATCCGATTTCAAAGGTGAAAAAAAATGATAACTTTCTTCAAAAAATTGATAACAACTTGCAGAAGAGATCAAAGGCGAATTTGAAAGGGAATTTTACAAGGAATTCAGTGAGTGCTGTTTCATGGACGTAGAACGCTTCTGTATGTAGTTATTGAGCTTGTTTTGCCCCAATGTCCTATATATTACGAGTTTCTAAACTATTTGTCATTTTTTCTTTAAGACATTGTTCTAAAATTTTGTTTATCTTTTCACTTTGGATCCACAGAAGGGCATTAAATATATTTTGCTGGTAAAAGTTTGAAATTTAAGGGATTTTGGGTTCAAATAAGCATCAAAGTGCATTTTATGTGCATTTTGTCTGTATGTAGTTATTGAGCTCGTTTTGCCCCAATGTCCCATACATCAAAGTTTTTCATATTTTTCGTGCTTTTATCTTTCAAGTATTGCACTAAAGTTGTGTTCTCCTCTTCATTATATGTCTATAGAAAAGCACTGTACATATTTTGTTTGTTAAAATTGGATTTTGGGGTCAAATAAGTATTAAATTACACTTTACGTGAATTTCTCATGTATAAGCAAAAATATTTTAGCAAAAATGCTTAGAATTAAATTTTGTACAACTTTGTAGAACAGTACGACTTCTCAATTTGAAAGATTAAAAAAATACATTTTACAAAAATTTTCACAAAAGGGCCACCCTAACGACAACTTACACCAAAAATAGATCTTTTCTTGTAGATGATTTTTTCTGAAGACGTAAGAACTCTAGCACTGATGGTTTTCGAGTTATCGAATTATGTCGTGAAATAAAACGAATCCGACCATTGTGTGCCGTCGCCACCAACGATTTTCGGACCGGCGCTCACCTCTACTGCCGTTCTACGCATAATTGTCTCATGTACATAGGAAATCTCAGTAAACATGGGACAATGCGTATGACGGTAGTCTAGGACAAATGTGATTCAAATATTTGCTTTGTTATTCTGTTTGCCGTTGTGTATCCATATGGAAGGTTGTGTTGGAAGTATGTATCAGGACAGGATTTCCGTTACACTAAATATGGTTTCAGCATTCGTGGTGATTTTTCTACCCTTGATGGCTTATTTAACAAAATATATGTACGTATATATAAAAAGTTGTAAACATGTCTCATTCAATTAGGCCTCCAACAAGATTAAGCGATCATGTTCGAATTAGAGGAAATCGCACTTTTTTCTGCTCCGTGCGAACGCAAACGTGGGTTATAATCCGCAACCGCCAACGCCTTTCGATACGCGCGCACTCACGGCAAATTCCATTATTTATTGCCCATGGTCCCCGAATTGTGTATCACAAGTGCTGGTGGTGTTGCTGCAACTGGATCACACATAAACCTTCAAATCGAGAACTTTTTTTCATACTTTATGCTGTTTCACGTGCGTATGATGGATGTTTCGAACCAGTTCTCAGTGGCATCCCACGAAGGGCAGAGATAAAAATTGTTCAACCAGTGCAGTGTCAATTTCCACACGCAGCAACAATGTTGCGCACTTTTAACCATGGTGGTGAGATCGGTACGTGGTGATCGAGTTCTGAATACTTGATTAGAAATCCGTTCACGATCCGCACTGAACGCATCACGATAGACCAACGAGTTTCTGGGGAATTCGACAGCGATTGGCTTGGCTGCCTACTTCTAATTGGAGAGATCAAAACCCATACCGGGCTTGTTGTTTTGATTATTTAGCGAATGTTGACTGCTTTAATGCCACCTCTGACTGCTACCGCGCCGATGAAGCCACCTGCATATCCTATGCGTGTGCCAGCAGCGTAGCAAGGAAATTTTCCGGAGGTTTTGTTTTTATCACCAGCAGGATTGACAATGATTTTTTGAAGGTTTACTGACGTCTTTTATATTTTTTACCTTGTTGTGTGACAAAGAAATGTGTTTATAAGTGAAACACATTGAGTGGAATTAAGCAATTTAAGGGGTTTAGTCCCTCTATTTAACTCCGCCGATGGAGTGCGCGCTTCTGGTTGAGCTTAAGCTTATTTGTGTGGTTCAGCTTTTTTGCGAAATCTCCTCTAGCACCTAACCTGAAACATGTGAGCATTCTGCTCGGACTAAACAGGCATCCATCAGTCAATGACTGCATGGTCGCCCCAGCTTTTTTTTGCAATCTCCTCAACTTTGAGCTCAGAGTCTCTCGGTAGCTGGTGCTGCTGTCAGACAAGTTTGGCTAATCAAAAGCCGATCAAATTGCGATCACAAGGCGAGTAGTGCCACCGCACTGCAGCTTACACACACTTGATATACATACCGAGGGGTGGATTTCAACTTTTGCAAACTGTTGCGTTAAGCCGCGCACCATATTTGCACGCATCGAAGTTTAAGTTTTATACCGATCCACATTTTGCGCGTTTTTGCCCTCGACTAGAAATTATGACGCGACGGGCGAGATAAGGTACAGAGTTTCGCAAAATGGAGGCCTCTGCACCGGGGGTTTGATTGAAGATAAGCAATCTGGCTTATGATTGCTGGCGCGGTGCGAACATGCCATGAATTAATTCGAGTTTAGACGCGCACAGGGCCTATCTAAGGGCGGCCTGTTGGATCTAGGGGTACCATGTTTGCGCGGTTCATAATTTTCTAATTTGGTTTGAAACATATTTAGTATTCTAGATGGTTGTGCAATAACTATGAGTTACCTTTTTTCTCAAAGCTATGAATCATGTGAACGAAATTGGTCATGGTTTGAAATGATTTGTCAATTGAGCTGAGCTGGAAATACTGGCTCGGCGTACAATTTACACCAGCAATTGACCAGACCACCAGCATTCGTTGACTGTTTGTTTAACATATTTAATTACCGCATATGTTACAGAAACACTATAGATTATCCAACTTCAATAAAATTACTTTGAATCTGGAGTGACAAAGTAAAAAAAAGTTTTGAGCAATTATCCGATATTAGTTTGATTGTCAATTTTTTCTTGATAAGAAAATTATTTTGAGATTTTTAGTGGAATGTTTTCACCTGTCATTTTTTCTTGTCGATTTCTGTTTCTATATGTGTTGATTCGTTTTCGGTTCTACTCACAACTTTTACTTTTGCATATTTATTTTTATTGTACTTATACAACGCAGATAATTAACTCAGATTAGCTCAGCAACGTGGAGTATGACCATATAGAATTGCAGTCTGAAATAAGTATGTAATACTATATAAAGATTTGCAGTCTGTAATAAATATATTCAGACTCTGTATAACATATCATGTTTTAAGCAGTATACGAGACGTGGTGACCCGAGCAGGAGAAAATATCTCAATAATAGGTACCTAATTATGTTATTGATACCTTACTCTGTAATGAACTTGCCTTGCATAAGAGGTAAAATACCAAAGTAGTATTTCCAAAAACTACTTAATATTCAAAATACTGCATTAGAGTGATTCAAATTTTGACTTTTTCGCTCCCCTATGCTTAAACGATCGTTTTTGCTATTTTAATAGTCCTCCCAAATTTTTAGCTGATTTGGATGTAATTTGGTTGTGCACGTGCCGTTTGAAAATTATATGAAAATTACTATGAGAATTGCCACTTATGTAAAGGATCGTTTCGTGAGGCAGCCCAGAATATATTTAAATATAGAATAGATCCTAAACTGAAAGTCAGTTGTTGTTGCGAAGCAATCTGACTTTTGTGAGCAAAATTATAAAGAAAACAGAAATGCTCATTATTGATATTGGTGTTATTCTTTTACGTGTTAAATTGAATTTCCCAAAATTCAGTATTTCCATAATAACTTTTGTTGCCAGCATCAAATCGTTTAGCAACAACGACGATATTTTCCCTTGTTAAATTTCCTATGTTGCTAACGTGTTCATACATTTTTAAGAGCTTAATGGGCAATGATGGGGAACGGTTTTTCACAAAAGTTACTCACCTGTCATAAGACGAGTTTATACAATCCCATTGAATTCCACCACTTAATTGTATCTTGACAGATACGTCGAGTCAAGTACGAGACACTGAAGACGGCCTTACTTTTGAGGTCGAAATACGTATCTGTCAAGATACAATTAAGTGGTGGAATTCAATGGGATTGTATAAACTCGTCTTATGACTGGTGAAAACATTCCACTAAAAAGCTCAAAATAATTTTCTTAACAAAAGTTACTGTTTTCATAGTATTTTTCATTCAAGTTTCAAACTGCAGGTGCTCAGTCAAATTACATCCAAATTAGTAAAAAATTAAGGACGATTATTAAAATAGCAAATGCCATCGCTTAAGTATAGGGGAGCAAAAAAGTCAAAATTTGAATCACTCTAATACTGCATAATATACCCTGGTATTACAATACCAACGTATAACAAATTGTTATTCATTTAATATTAAAATACCTAAGCATGTTATGCCTGATGCATTTTGAATATTAATTCTTGGTATAATTTTTTAGCATTTTTCTCCTATGCAAGGAAGTTTATACCAACTTCTGTTATTGAGGTCGTAGCTCCTGCTCGAGGAATCTTTGAATCTCACTGATCAGGTCAATCGTATCTAGAACGTCCGTGCTTTCACTCGTTTTACAATTTTTATTTTTTAACATAATGATAATCTGGCACCGTCAATGGAGCTCGTAAGCACGAAAATGCAACCCTAGCCTCCTTGACCCGTGCCAAGAAATTGAAAGTTTTCGAGCTTCTGCACAGCTTTTCCAGCTACCATAACGTTGGAGGGGTTGTTCGTGTGCACATCTAAAGATTTGGTCTTTTTGGTATTGATTATAAGACCACTGGAAGCGGACCACTAGCTTTGGTAATGATGGGGCACCAGCATTTTTGGCGTAATTGCAGGCCTGGTAGCAGGTCACTTTTTAGTGACTTGGTCACTTTTTTCGGGTCAGACACTAAAAAGTCTCTTTTTTCGACCTCAGCGCATTAAGGTTACTTTTTCTCGGAAAAAGTCACTTTTTTTAACTATTTTGAAACTATTGACTAGGTTTCGTTAACAGCATCTTCGCGGAATAAAAAATGATAAAAAATTTGAAAGTTTATCCGTCCGAAGATGCTTTATTCATGACAGATATGAAATGACGGATTTAGAAAAAATGACCACTTCTTGGCCCAAAAGCTGTTCGCAACTTCTTAGTGACTCCAAATTCGATACGAATATATGTGTTCTTATTAGATTTACAACAGCGAATAATTGAAGGGGTTTTGTGTCACAATTTATGATTGCGAATCTGAATATATTCACAAGGCTAATAGCAGACCCTGCTTAGTTTAAAACCTTTTTAAACAACTATTGAACTCTACCTACACCTTATCAATAGAACTATTCAGTACTCGGAATCATCCTTTCAATAAAATTATGATGTTTTCATCTCAATTTTAGACACATTTCCTGGCAATATAGACATCCGAAACTGCATAAGCTTTGGATATTACATCAATTAAAATCGTGTTTTGAGTTTGACTGACTCACCGGTTGGAAGCTCGAATTTTTATTATTGTCTTTATTAACGAAACATTCGGCCCTTGGCCAGCTCATCTCTTATCTCGAATTTCTTGTTTTGGCTTTTTGAAATCCTAAGCAATTTTTTAGGTTTCGAAATGGTTCTTGGGTTTGGGATATTTTTTATGGAATTTATGGCTCTTTCAAATTGAAATTTTCGGCAAAAAGATATTAGAGGGAAACATTATTTTTGAAAATTATTTGTGTTGGTCTTATTAACTTTATATAAAAGTCAGTTTTTGTCACTGCAAATAAAATTAAAAGTCTCTATTTGGTCACTTTTTCTGCAGCTGAAAGTCACTATTTGGTCCCTTTTTTCACCAGTGCTGGTCACTAAAGTCACTATTTTGAGCGGCGTTGACCGCTACCAGCCCTGTAATTGGTTCATTTATAATTTGGCGTCAGTAGAGAGAACTGCAATTGGGGGCGTAATCAGTCAAGCGATAAATCAATCAAAAAAATGTCAGGCAATTTTAAATATTACGAGATTTTTAATGCATTTTATCGTCTATAAAATGCAATGCAATCGTCTAATTTATTGAAAAGGTCTTTAGAAATTCCTTGAAATGTTTTTTTTTTTCAAAAACATCCAATTCAAGAATTATTTCAGGTATTCCTTGGAATACCATCGGAATTTCCATTTCCTCGGAAATTTCTCCAGTAATTCTTCCGGAATTTCCAGTCAAAATCCCTTCCACAAATTAATGACAAAATTTCAGAATTTTCCTTGGGAGTTTGCGAACAAATTGCTAACGGAACAACACCAGGAAATCCTTCGGATATTCTTTTAGTGAATCCATATACAATTTCTTCCGAAATTTCTGCAGGAACTATTCCGGAGACTTTGCTGGAAGAATTTTTCCGATAATTTATAAAGTATGAAATAGGACATTCGAAAGGAATTTTTGGAAAAGTTTCTACAGGAAATTTCAAGAAATGCCCAGATGAATTGTATTAGGGAGCCTTTAAAGTAATTTCCGAACGATCATGAATGAATAAGAATAAATTTCAAAAGTGACTCCCGAAAAAAATCGTAAAGGAATATCCGAAGGTTTTCAAGGAATTTCTAATTAAATTCCCGGAGAACTGTCCGAAGGAATTTAAGAAAATCGAAGGAATTCCTGGATGAAGTTCTGAAGAAATTTCGCAATAACTCCAATAATAATAATAATTATAGGATTAAAATAATTGCTGAAAAAAATCCTAAGGAATTCTCCTAAGGGAATTTCGGAAGATTTTCCCAAAGCAATTTCCTTAGGTATTTCCGAAGATTTTTTTATAAGAATTCCGACCAAATTTCCAAAGCAATTTCTGAATGAGTTTTAAAAAGAATTTCAGAAGCAATTCTTTAAAAAATTCGTTAAAAAATTTCCGAATTTCTAAGAAATCTTGGAAAGAATTTCTGAAAAAAAAATCTCAAAACGCAAGTATTCCTTAAGAATTTTTTAAGGTTTTCTGAAGAATTTTTCCCAGGAATATCTTGATACAGTCCCAAAAAAATTCTGGTTATATCTCCAAAGTAATTTCCTAAGAATTTGCCGAAAGCACTTTTGCACTTTGGATTTGATGTTCACAAAGAGGTTTGGGAATATGGGCTTTGATGGATGATAAAAACATATTTTTGCAATGTTGATTGCGAACATTTACCCCCCGGGTAAAGCTCAGAAACGCTGTTGGATTGTGGGTTTTTGAATGGAAATGGGGCCATTAAGATACTGGATGACGATATAGACCGGTGGAGTTTTATATCGCAGTTGCTGTAGATGTTTCCGACGAGACAAACGGTAACCCTGGATATCTTCCAAGGTAGGCCCAGGGATGATAGCCATTAGACGGATAAATCCAATGAAACAATACTCCTCGTAGGTCAATGTAGCATTGCATATAATCTTCTTCAGGTGCGTCTTGGTGCCCTTTCCCACGGTTTCCCAGAGCCTTACCTTCGTACTCTTAGGGGCAAGCCAGAGTAAACGCGACGTGCGATGCGACGCGACGCTACAGTGCAATTTGACAGCCTGTTGATAATGATTGTTATTCTTTTACATGAGTCGCGTCGCGTCGCATCGCTCGTCGCGTTTACTCTGGCAGGCACCTTAGCGATAAACAGTGACGAGCTCCCGCTCCTCAATGTTTGCCCTTGTAGTCGAATGAAGATTGCTGCAGTGAAATTAACTCGTGATTTGCCAGCAAGAATTTCAGGGTTAACACTTCCTTCTTGTAAATGGCCCATTGGTAGGTGAAGCGATCGTTGGTTAATGCGGAAGGAAACGAGAGACTCTGTAATGTGATTCTTATCGAGTTGCACCACCCTGTAGGTATTTGATATCATAGAGAAATTGGGAATTATGTATGAAATCACCAACATGTAGAAGGTCGTCGGAGCTGATGGAAACAAGCCAATGGAAAATTTGTTCAGATTTCAAGGCTTGTTTGTCGTTTGCTTCAAGTTTTTGAACGTAACCGACAATTTGCTGAGGTTGTTGGAAGCATATTACATAGGTCATGAAAGGAGACGTATCTGAATAAGCAACTGGTGTTGCGATCCGAGCTGGTTTACATTCTGACAATTCCTCGTCTGTAACGGCATCGGGTTTATTAATCTGGTTCTTATCATTGCATAGGAAAGCGGGTTTAACCTGCTGCATCGCATCGTTAGTTAGTACTGGAGAGGGTTCAACAATGTCTAGGGACCTGATCTTTCCCATAGATTCAGCTAATGGCTCTAGGACAACAGCATGGCATAGCTGCTGATCAGGTGAGGTTTCGTCATCAATAGCACCAGCGATATCCCATCCTAGGCGAGTTTCCTGGAGAACAGGAAGTTCTTCTGAGATTTTCAGCTGACTAGGCAGAAGGAGCTTAAAAAATAGCTTAATTCCAATCAACAGGTCTATTTCCCCGGGAGTATGGAAGGCTGGGTCGGCGAGTGGTAGTCCATATGGGAGAAGCCATGATTGAGTATCAAACTTACGGGATGGCTTCATACCTGTGATTTGATCGGTTATGAGACAATCCAACTATGCTTGGAAATCAGAATGTTTCGAACTAATCTTTATCTTGACCATTTCTGAAAGAGGAAAAACTTGCATTGGCTCCAATAATTTCGATCTTGGCAGGAACGCGTGGGAGATTCGACACATTGATCAACCTTTTCGTCACCAGGTGCGGCTGGGACCCACAATCCAAAAAAGCACGGCATGCGTGAAATTTACCGTTGCTATCCAAAATGTTTACAACAGCTGTCATCAAGAGACTATTGCCAAAATGGGGAGCTTCGCTTACTGAGCAAGTAGTAGTTACAGGGAAATTCTGGTTCATATCAAGAGCTTGGGCGGTTGTCGGAGGAATATTAGGGGGTTGTGCATTTACATGTGGTGCGTTTTCAAAGTGCAATAGTGTCTGGTGCTTATCTTGACACTTCTGGCAAGTGCACGGGGAACAACAGGAACTACTCGGATGACCTTTTCGCAGACAGTTGTTGCACAGCCTCAGCTCTCGAAGCTTTGCATGACGTTCAGGAATGGACATTGCACGGAAGAACTCGCACTTGAAGTTGGGATGTTCACCTTGACACAGTTCGCAGGTTGCCTCGGAACTTCCAATGATAGTATACATTTTGGCTTGGGAATTTCTCATCAGGTTGGCAGGATTCTTTATTGGAATGGTTGGTCGCACGTTGATCGGACATTTCGATGATTCTTCGCAGCGTTCGAGGATGGCACACCGCTTCTTGAGAAAGGTTATGGTGTCATCGTAGGTTGTTATCACCTTGTGTGGGATGGTTGCTTCCCACTCTTTTCGAGTATCCTTGTCCAGGGCTCCGGACACGAGGTTGACAACAAATCTTTTGGAGATTCCATCCAGTTCATTTTCGATCAGAACCAACCCATCGATGCTTCTTGTCACTTCATCGATAAGCTCTCGTAGCTCCTTCGGGTTTTCTAGGCTCATCCGCCGGAGGTTCAGCAGCCCTTGGATGTGGGTATCCACGATTACCCGTTTATTCTCAAATCGATCCTCGAGAATTTCCCATGCGTGTGTGTAGTTGTTGTCGTTTAGGGTGCGAGCGTCGATTATACCTGAAGCCGCTCCAACTAATGATCGCTCCAGATGGTACAATTTGATGCAATCCGAGTCGGTGGAGCATCGCATCACGTCAGAAAACATAGCCTTGAAGCGAGGCCAGTTCTCTGGTTTCCCATCGAAGGTCGGAATCGGTGCCCTCAATGGCTGCTGTTAAACGATGGTTCGTGGATTTTCAGTAGTTGGCTGGTATTGTGCAACGGGAACAAAACGAGATGCTTGGGCTGCTCGTTCGACAACAACCCTCGTCTCGTTGTAGTGGGTTTCAAAAACAAGGTATCCCTGGTCCTGCTCTTCGACTCTCTCGGGAGGACACGCTGCCATGACCTGGTGATGGAGTGCCAAATACTCTTGGAAATGATTTTCTAGGTTTCGAGACAACACTTTCAGCTGAGCGGCATCATACTGTGCACCAGCTGCATCAGCCTCTTCGATCGCCTTTCGAATGCGAGTAACCTTTGCCTTTGCTTGGCCACGCAAGTGGATTATTGATTTCAGGTCCGACGTTTTCACTTTTTCACTCACTTTTACTGGCGTTGAAGGCATCGAAAAATAGTTCGCAATACGCCTTTACTTTCGTCAGTCAAACACAAACACGACCGGACAAGTTCACTCATATGTTCTAGAACTTTCAGATATCAATCGCCTTCAGTTTAAGAGAGTTCACTTCACTGCTGTTTTCTTCGGACACGTCTGTGTCGCTATTAGCACTCGCGACGGTGACCACGGTGACGCGAACTATTAACGGATTCACTTCGTAGAACACCGGAACTGGAAACAAACTTTCCGCGACGCCTTCTCACATATGCCGAAGAAAATTATTTCAATTAACTCAGTTTCGAAGTTGAGCTAATCATGGCTGGAATCCTCTAGTGGCTTGGATGAGCGGAACTGGACCAATCGGCTGATTGTCCACCACTATCGCCGAGAGCGACGGAAAAGCACCACGGTTATGGTCTCCTATCCGGTTCGTTTAGACCAAAAAATGGTCGATCCTAGACCATTGCAGGAACTGGCAGATCCTTCGGATGAAGGTGGAAGCATCGATGAAGTGATAGCTCAACCTCGGAAGAAAATTATTTCTTGAACTCTGGTCTTGAAAAAGACCTTTGGATTTCGGCTCGTTTGGAGAAGGAAAAAAACACGATTTTAAATCCGCGATGTTTATTGCACAAAAGTGTGGACTGTAATGACAATTTCTGCTTATTTATAGCTGAATTCCTTCTCTTCCGCTTCTCATCTGGACGGTGATTGGTTGCCGCTCTAGGATTGGTGCGAACCAATCAGTGCACTGCTGTCAGCGACGCCGTCACGATGCTGGGTTGCCGTTGTTGTGGAGGAAAACTTCGCCTAGACCATCGCCGGCCAGCGAACGCAGCTGCCGTGCACCACACACACACATTTGCACTTTGGATTTGATGTTCACAAAGAGGTTTGGGGATATGGGCTTTGATGGATGATAAAAAAAATATGTTGTGAACAAATACTTAGACGAATTTTTAAAGGAATTTGCGAAAGAATTCCTTAAGGAATTTTTGAAGGTATTTCTATATTTTTTTGCGAAGGATTTTTGGAAAAATTCCTTCAGGAGACAGAAGAAATTCACGATGGAATTCCTGAACGAAATTACATGAAACAATTTCTTGGTGACTAACCGATTTTTTTTGGAAGGGCTTTCCGAACGAACTTTTAAATAAATTCATGAAATATCACCTAAATGATCTACGATGAATCACATCCCCGCAGCTTCGATGTCGTGGCGCTTTGCTGGAGATTTGCTGGACTACCTTCTACCAAAGCTGTGGCACCACCAACGAGCTGGGAACCGGCCACATAGTGCTGGGTAAGATACGCCAACGTGTGATTGGCAAGCAGCCAATCAAAGCAAGGATGTGCAAGCTGTGGATAAAAGGCCGTTTTATAGCATCATCAACGTGCACTGCGCACACGAAGGGAGACTCGACGACGAGAAAGAGGCGTTCTATGCACAACTGGAGCAGACATACGATGGATGCCCACTGCGGGACGCCAAAATCGTCATCGGCGACATGGACGCACAGGTAGGAAGGGAGGAAATGTATAGACCGGTCATCGAACCGGATAGTCTGCACACCGTATCGAATGATAACGGCCAACGATCGACCACGTTCTAATCGACGGTAAATTCTTCTCCGAGCATGAGCATGAGCATGATTGACCGCCCACGGTTGCTACTCCGTTATTGCCAGGTCAGCTGAAATTACACAGAGAACCAATAGATGATGTTTGGGACTAACATCTTCCTCAATGTGTAAAATCTGGTGACCCAAAATCAAGCAATACCAGCGCCGGCCGTGTCCGAATGCAGGTCAATTGGGGAATAGGTAGGAAAATGATGACGTGATACTCGCTTTGATGGAAGCCGACGAGTCATCTGCACTTCCACGAGAAATCACTGGGATGTTGGATATATGGGGTAGGAAGTGTAGCAGGGTTCGTTTTGGTAAACGGTTTGCCGTGTGTAACGTGTAGTTTGATGAACACAATCGAACGCGCACTAGTTAATTGATTTATCGACCGCACTTAGCAGAACAAAATATTTCGATGATCGCGCGATCACTCTGCGTTCTATTAGTAACACGATAGAACACGCACTATGTTTTATTTGTTAAATAATTTTATAACCCGCACAACACAGAGCCAAATATATCAATGATCGCGCAATCGTTCTGCTTATTAGAGGAAACCCGATCGGACGCGCACTAATGTTTCATTTGCTAATTATTTTATTCACCCATACAAAACACAACAAAATTATTCGAAGATCTCATGATCGTTCTGTATTTGTTAATTAAATTACTCATTCGCACAACGTAGAACAAAACATTTAGGTGATTTTGGGATCAATCTGCGCACCAGAAATTCCTACTATTACATTGATAGTTCAATATGTTTAAATATAATCACTGAAAAGAAAGACTGGCCTGCAATATTTTCAACATATAATTCACGGTATGAAAACGTACACTCAATTTTTATGCAGCATAGAAAAGTAGTATGTATGTATGTCAGTATGTTCAGAACTATTATCCTACCGTTTATTTGTCATTTCATGTTCTACTCTGTTTTTGAAAAAACAATTTGATATATTGGTTTGAAAGTGAAAATTTTTAAAGAATATTAATAAAGAAAACTAGCATTTCTATCTAGGGAACAACTGCTCTGATTTTTTCTTGAATATCAGTTAATGAATGGATTTATAGAATTGCCTATGGAATTCACTACCGGTTTGTATAAAACACAGGAATTTTTGTGTTCAGGCGCTGTGAAGAGTATTTTAATTAGTCATTAATTGAGCGTTTTAGCATTTCAAAGCGTTTCATCAGATATTATGATAAGTGATGCTTTCCTGTACCGTAAAAATATGTAGCATCAAAAAGACAGTAGTCAAATCTTTGTTGTAATTTCTGGCCACCTGCTTTTTGAATTGACCTCATTTGATTCCCGTTTGAAAAATGTTTGAAAATGTATTTACAGAGCCCGACGATTGCTCCAGATACTTTTTTTCAGGAAATATATCTCTGGAAGGCAGCATAAATCGAAACTAACTCCGACAATACGCTGTATTTTTCTCCTATCGTTAGAAGAGTTATAACACTACTCCACAAAATTCTATTCTCCGATGACGTATCTCGACCTTAACACAAACATTCTGTTCTTAGTGCCTTATATCTGACTTGAATTTAAACGAATCTAGTACGGCACAATGAAGACGGTTCCACTGTTGAGGTCGGAACACGCATCCGCATAGTCACTATCAAGTATATGCACTCAATCTCATCAACTTCACACGAATTATGAACATAGTGTCAATAACATATAGTGATAGTGAAAAATGAGAGATATGTCATTTTGTGAAATGTTTTTTACACAATCACAGGCAAAAAAATATGTAACTTCTTCCCCGGAACTATACAAAAAAGGCTAGATAGAAATCAGTAATATGATTATAGATACATAGACGACAACAAAGAAATACATCGATAATATGAATATATATAAAAAGTAAAGGAAATGAAATTATACTTAATGATCTCCAAGGACAAACAGCAAGGGCCCGGGAATTGGAACTTGTTACAGATGTTTTGGGAAAAGTCCGCACACCAATGTGATTTCGAAGGCTTTCCCGGGCACGGTCCGCACGATGTCCAGAAAGGGCTCGATCAAACTCTGTCGCCATACATCACTCTTGGTTTTAACAGCACTTTGAACTCACTTCATCAAAACCTCCGTATGGGCATGACTTTTTTCCAGACCTGTCTCCGATCCATTCTTGAAAACTGAATTGTTAGGTTTTGAAAACTTGATAGAAATGGCCGAATGTAAATTAGGGAAAAAAAGTTGACAACAGAACCAATAATACGTCTGCTGCATTTCTCGACGGTAAATTCTTCTCCGACATCACGAACGTCCGCACTTACCGCAGTGCGAATATTGAATTCGACCACTACCTCGTTCACTATGCCTGCGCTCAAAACTCTTGACGGTGTACAACACGCGTCGAAGTCAGACGCCGCGGCTTAACATTGGGCGGCTACAAAACGGTAGACTAGCCCATGGATACGCGCAGCAGCTGGAAGTGGCACTCTCAACGGAAGGGCAGCTAGGCACAGCGTCTCTTGAAGATGGCTGGAGAGATACTCGATCCGCCATTGGAAGCACCGCAACCGCTGCACTAGGCACGGTGCCTCCGGATCAGATAAACGACTGGTATGACGGCGAATGTGACCACTTAGTGAAAGAGAAGAATACAGCATGGGCAAGATTGCTGCAACACCGCACGAGGCACGATACAAACGGGCACGGAACAGACAAAACTCGATTTTCCGGAGGAAAAAGCGCCTGCAGGAAGATCGAGACCATGAAGAGACGGAGCAACGGTACCGCGCTAATAACACACGAAAGTTCTATGAGAAGTTGAACCGTTCACGTAAGGGCCACGTGCCACAGCCTGATATGTGTAAGGACATAAATGGGAACCTGCTCACGAACGAGCGTGAGGTGATCCGAAGGTGGCGTCAGCACTACGAAGAGCACCTGAATGGCGATGTGCGAGACGAAGATGGCGGTATGGTGATGGACCTGGGAGAACGCGCGCAGGACACAATTTTACCGGCTCCGGATCTCCAGGAAATCTAGGAGGAGATTGGCCGGCTGAAGAACAACAAAGCCCTTGAGGTTGACCAACTACCTGGCTTTTTAGCTTTTTAAACACGGTGGTGAGGCACTGGCATGAGCGCTGCACTGGGTCATTACCAAGATTTGGGAGGAGGAAGTTTTGCCGCATGAGTGGATAGAAGGTGTCGTGTGTCCCATCTACAAAAAGGGCGATAAGCTGGATTGTAGCAACTACCGCGCAATCACATTGCTGAACGCCGTCTACAAGGTACTCTCCCAAATTTTATGCCGTCGACTAACACCAGTTGCAAGGGAGTTCGTGGGGCAGTACCAGCCGGGTTTTATGGGCGAACGCTCCACCACGGACCAGGTGTTCGCCATTCGCCAAGTACTGCAGAAATGCCGCGAATAGAACGTGCTCACAAATCATCTATTCATCGACTTCAAAGCCGCATATTATACAATCGATCGAGACCAGCTTTGGCAGCTAATGCACAAACATGGATTTCCGGATAAACTGACACGGTTGATCAAAGCGACGATGGATCGGGTGATGTGCGTAGTTCGAGTTTTAGGGGCATTCACGAGCTCCTTCGAGTCGCGCAGAGGGTTACTACGGCAAGGGTATGGTCTTTTGTGTCTGCTGTTCAACATCGCTTTGGAAGGGGTAATACGAATAGCAGGGATTAACACGAGTAGCACAATTTTCAACAAGTCCGTCCAGCTATTTGGCTTCGCCGGCGACATAGATATTATGACTCGTAACTTTGAGAAGAAGGAGGAAGCCTTTATCAGACTGAATAGGGAAGCTAAGAGGATCAGACTTGTCATCAACACGTCGAAGACGAAGTACATGATAGGAAGAGGCTTAAGAGAAGACAATGTGAGCCACCCACCGCGAGTTTGCATCGGTTGGTGACGAAATCGATGTGGTAGAAGAATTTGTATACTTGGGCTCACTGGTGACTGCCGATAACGTTACCAGCAGAGAAACTTGGAGACGCATCATTGCAGGAAATCGTACAAACTTTGGACTCCGCAAGACGCTCCGATCAAATAGAGTTCGCCGCCGTACCAAACTGACAATCAACAAAACGCTCATTAGACCGGTAGTCCTCTACGGACACGAGACATGGACGATGCTCGTGGAGGACCAACGCACACTTGGAGTTTTCGAAAGGAAAGTGCTGCGTACCATCTATGGTGGGGTGCAGATGGCGGACGGTACGTGGAGGAGGCAAATTAACCACGTGTTGCATGAGCTGCTGGGGGAACCATCCATCGTTTACACCGTGAAAATCGGACGACTGCGGTGGGCCGGGCACGTAGCCAGAATGTCGAACAGTAACCCGGTTAAAATGGTTCTTGACAACGATCCGACGGGCACAAGAAGGCGAGGGGCGCAGCGGGCAAGATGACTTGCGGACCCTCCGTAGACTGCGTGGTTGGCAACGTGTAGCCATGGACCGAGCCGAATGGAGAAGACTCTTAAATACCGCACAGGCCACTTCGGCCTTAGTCTGAATAAATAATAAAATAATATTCTTCTGCTGTTTTATTCTACCCGGGTAGTATTTCTTGAAAACTATTCTCAAACACTGTGTTATAAAAGTTGTTGAAGCATCTTGTTATTTTTAATAACATTTTTTTCAAATGCCGAACTAAAAATTTAGACATAAAAAATAATCTAGGGTTAAACTAGTTGGGTGAACTACAATCTATTTGTGATGCAAACTATTAACAAATCTAAGCATATCCTTTCAATACAAGCATGGTCTTATAACGCTCATGCAAGCATGTTCGTGCTCTGTATCGAAGGCGAAGTTTTTTCGTTTGTGTTGTTTTGTCCGTTGTCTTTAGTGTTAATACTTTGTTCTGGTGGAATCTCTGAAGTGTGTTAAAAAAATGAGAACGAACTTACCAAAGTAGTAATTTGAACTTCAAGCTAGATATATAACCGTGTCAAACTGTAGTGTTTCCATTGTTATGTCCTGCTCCAGCAGTTTGGCCTGAAGGTGCACCGATATGCATTACAAGATCTGAATACTTCACACGCTACCTGGAAGACCAATTTCGGAGTCCTTGTTGAGGCGCTCGCTATCATAGCATAGAAAAGTCGCGAAGCACAGCATTTAAATGCACTAGGAAGTTTCCACATAAACGTCAATACTAAATCACTAACTAAGCATTTAAATTATCGTATTTGTGTGGTATATTCCGAAACGGCCATCCAAAATTTTGATTTTCCAAAAAAGAATATTTATGACGAGAGAAAAAAAGCTTCTGCATTAAAGTACCTTTGATAAAATCAAAGTCAAGTCCTTTAGTCAATAATCTCGACAAAATTTTAGGTTAAAGGCACTATTATATGTTAAAATAATTTAATAATTATAAAGATGAACAGAATAACATTAAAAAGACATAAAATTGGAACATCTCACCGAATATATCACATAATATATCTCACCGAAGGAGGGTCCGAACCAGCATGAACACCACATCACTGCGCATCATACTTAATATCAATAAAAAAACATTTTCAACCTCAACCAGCCAAATAACAAAAACGAGTGGAAACACAGGTGAAAAAACTTGACAGCAAAATTTAGCAGCAGCCGTCCGCGCGCTATGGTTGCTGTCTAGGAGACATCCTTCAGAAATTTCTTCAGTAAATCCTTGGAAAATACAAATTATATTCGGAAATACCTTAATAAATTTCTTCAAAAATTCCTTTAGAAATTTGCTCGGAAATGCTGCTAGAGATTCTATCGAGAATTACTTTAAAAAATTCTTTTAATATTCTTTTCCGAAATTCTTTTAGAAATTCCTTCGGTAACTATTTTAGAAATTTGCAAATTCCGTTGAAAATATGTTCTGAATTCCTACGGAAACCTCTTCAGAAATTCCTTTAAGAATACATACGGAAATTGTTTTAGGAAAATTTCCGGAATAATTCTGTGCATGTTTCCTCATGCAAAAACATAAAAAAAATCAAACGCCTGGATCCATGATGTCAACGCAGCGTCACCGTTTCGCAGCATTTATAGTTGTAAATGAATCATCCAAAAGCCTACCTATAAACAATTATCAACACTGCAATAAACATAAATAAAGCAACGGAGACTTTGTTAGGGCATAATTGATTCTTTGCATTGTTGGCAAATTATCCAAAATCAATGAAGCCTCAAGCATTTAGGAATTTAAAGCCATCGATCGTGCTTATTCGTCGTTATATAATCACTTTTGAAAGTCTAGGTGTCTTCTAATGACTTCCTTTGAAAAAAAAGTCATAACAACAAGTGCACATCCCAATACAGCCGTCCTCAAGGCATTAATCTTTCTATTGTATGTCAATACCGCACAAAGGAATTCGCAAAGTAACGATTATGCAAACGCCGATAAGAGGATTTGGCGCGCGCGCCTGTTTGACCACTCGTAACTCACTCACGTATTGGTACCTACCCGGTCAGCGCGATGTTGAGAAACAATTAATTAATGATTGATTGATTGAACGCTTGTCGCATAGCGCCGAGTGGCACTACGTCAGGTGGCATAAGTTAGGTAACCAAATAAATCGATTTTTCCCATAGTGACTTTCCTTCTCGAGAAATAACGCCTTTTTGCTTTTGATGAGGAATTATTCACATACCTTTATGAGAGGTAGGCAAGGGAATGTGGTATAAAATGCAATGATGAAGTGATGTGGTCAACAGTTCAAAACCATTTGAATGACCAACATAGCTAATATTGTAATAATGGCATTTCTCCATTCTCAGATTACTTAAGATCGTTGACCGCAATCTTTTTTAGAAACCAAACGGTACTACTGGCCTGTGTTGTGCCTGGAGGCACTCTTTCTCAATCAATCGAAATTGATAAGTATCTCCTTTAATTTTTTTTTACATTGGGTTTCGAAATCTTTTGATTTGAATCCACTGGATATTTTGTTTTTTTTTGTTTTTTTTATTATTTTGAACAAAAATTGCTCAAATTTCATCTATCATTAATCTATCAAAAAGATGCCCTAAATCTTGCACTAAAGTATGTTTATAGAATGCAAAAGTAGCCCCGACTAGCGGTATTTCACTCCAAGAACAAAATCATTTTGATGCATGAATTTACCTTCATAGAATTAGCTGACATTTCGACCAATAACCAATAACATTTCCAACTTCCGAATCAAGATAACGAAGTGGCCGGTTGATATTTGACACAGCGCATATAGGATCATCCTCCCATACACATGCTGGCACACATGATCGAAGCCCGCTGCTCAATATTTGCAGTCGTCTCAAAGCTAACAATTGCACTTTGTCGGCGGGCGATCACTTGGGGCGGCTTTTCTGCTTTGAAAATGAGCACCGTGAAAGAAGCGTAACACATCACAAGACGAATCGTTGGACTGTTCGGATCCGACATTCGAGTGTGTGATGATTCAATGACCTTGTATTGGCCCGTGTCGTCGCGGTCGTGGATCGCGGCGACATGGCGCGGGATGAGTTCGAAATTCGAATGCCGAGCCGGTCGAGATGTCTCACTAGCCGAGTGCGAGCATACATAGGAAAGGTTAGGGTTATGTTTTGGCAAGCAAATCATCACGAAGATCACCGGATGACAGATGTGAACACCGCCAGCGGAATGAAGTAGGTATTGCACGCTTGATTCACGGCAAGGTTGTGAAAGGTAGATTCCGAGCTGAAGATGGTACACTCTTTGCGCCTCGTAAACTTTAGAAAGGTAAATGTTGATTGAACTGACTGGGCTTTGAGCCAAAGCAATGCTATTTATGGAAGGCTTTAGATACATACTCGGGTCATAATGAATGCCCACCATTAACGGGTACAATCTGGATTAGACTGGCCCTGGCAGCAAAAAGTTGTCGAATTCAACTGGGAACCCCCAAGCACTTTGCCTTTGGGTGAGCAAATTATTCTCTGAAAATTTTAACTCAATCAGAGGTTGCATAAGTTAGCGCATTTGATTTGAAGCTTACATGCAGTTTTCAACAAAAATATTTGTGATAATACACCTATTTCATTTTGAAAATTCATTCGATAACAATACGATAGCATTTAAACTTTCAAGAATCTGTAGGGCGCTGTGGGACACAAAGCAATTTCTGGAGAAATCGTCTGCCTCTTCGATACAGAGTACGAAGCTTTTATATGCCAACTTCTACATATATAATGAATTATTGGCAGTGGCTGATTTGCTACTCGCCGCTTCCACTTCCAGGCGCTATCGTATATGCGCAAATAGCCAGCGTAAGTTAACCGCAAGAAATTTGTATGGCGAAAGACATCTAACGCGGGTTTTCTCAAAATTAGGAACTTTTCATGAAAACTATTTGGTACCGGTTATGTAGGAAGGTGTCCGCTACTATGCCTACCAAATATTTTTCGATGAAGGTGCTTAATTTTGAGAAATCGAACCTATAGATGCCTTTCGCCATACTGATTTCAGAAAGTTAACTCCTAGTGTGCCGCTGTAATTACGCTCAAAGCAGGCGATTCATTGACCGTTGTCTGTCATCCATGAAGTGGTGGGTGCGAATGATTATGCGTTGACTGCTGTGGTAGCGTATTATTTACTATGGAACATCAGAAAGACCCCGATTTGGCTGATGATGTGTACTACAAACGCAACGTTGCTGATATGATATGCAAAGGAAGCGGGTCTCATTATCAACGTCAACAAGACCAAATAGTCACCAACAATCACCACTGAATAACAGTTGCCGGGCAAACACTAGAGAATGTCGAAAGCATTCAATATCTTGGCAGCCAGTTAGCGTCAGATAGCGGAACTAAGATCGGCAAAGGAGCACGGATCAAGAAGGCTAGGGCTGGCTTTTTGTGAGTTTACGAATTATCGAAAACCAATCAGATTTACCAACTCTTACGTGAATTCTGTGTTGTTATACGCCAGTGAGACTTGGTGTGGATCAGCAGAGATCGTGCAAAACTGCAAGTATTCATCCTCCGATGTTTACGTTCTATCTCCACTGACGATGCCAACAACGCAGTCTACGAAGATACTGCAAAACGCCTTTCATTTAATCGATTCATCTTGTTCGATATGTCTTCTGTTCTTGTGCCCGTTGAATTGTTGAATAGAATCATTTAAACCTGATTATTGTCTGAAGTCCGTTTTTCGCGGTATGAACGATGGATGGCTTCCTTAACAGATGATTATTCGTGCTAATACGCAGCACTTTTTTCTCGGAAACTCAAAATATGCATTTCTCCTGTTCATAACAAACTACTGTCCCAATAAGCTTGTTCCAATGAGTTTTGTAGATATCCGATTCGATACGACGGCGAACTCAATTCGATTGTAGTGTCTTGAGGAGTCCTAAGTATGGTTTGCAGCCAATATGCGTATTCGAATTTCTCTGCTGGTATCATTTTAGATTTTCGCCCAGGGCCGAAAACCTCATTAACCCTTTTGTTACCGACAAAAAAAACACCCTTACGTTACCGACAGGGTACCCGGGTACCCACGGACTTAAAATGATCATAACATTGTCAGTTTTTCACCGATTTTGACGATTTTGGTTGCTACGGATGCAGGAACTTACCCGCTATTCGATACATGTTACAGAGAACCGATTCGGATTACATGCACACTTAAAAATATCCTTGTAAAATTATGTCATTGAACATGCACATAAAAGGAGCGACCGATTTAACATAAATTTTTGTCAGCCTTTAAAATTACATGACGACCAAAAGTAAAAAAAAAATACACGTCATGACGTAAAGGTGAGCTACTGGAGTGATGCACACTTCTACTTCACGACGTGTAATTTTGTTTTGGTGTTTCTATCATCACGTAGGTTGCTATCTATGGATCGCAACGTATAATTAATTGTTTTCATATTTCAATACCTACCAACGATGAAATTGTGTCAGCCACAAATCATAAATGTAACTATCTGCGTCGTTTAACGATGTGTCTTTCCGCATTTTCAAACCACTTGTCACTACACTCGAAAAGACACCAGAATCGAATGGAATTGGAAGATTAGGGTTGATTCAATACATGTACTGCTGTTTTCCGTTTTGCACTTGTTTCTTATTAGGCTCAGTTCTAATCCACCTCCAAATAAAGCTGAGTCTCGTTCGGCATGTTTATATTTTCAACAGCAGCTTACATCAGTTTGAAAACACCAGCTGCACAAGCACTTACAAAAGACATCCCCAGCATCACAATGTTTGCGGGTCAAATATTTAAAAATCGCGTGAAACATTAACGAAACAACAAAAAAGGTCGACATTGATAAAGTTTTTAATCGACCGCGCACCTACCAAACGATTAGACTACTGACTGCTTGATGTTTACTTCTAGCTCAGTTAAGAAAAAAGAATGATGCATGAAGAGAAACGTAAAAGTCTTCAAAAAGTTAAATGCGTTAATGATTCAGTCACATGTAAATTTCATGATTTTTTAGTGTGTAGGAGGTTGAGGGTTCGAGTCCCTGCAAGACACGTGGATTCTATTTTGCAAATTTCATATAAATTTGTCCATTTCTTAACATGTGCGTGCATATGCATAGCCAAGATATTTAACATAAAAAATGATTTTCGTACAGCCCAGTTGCCGAATAATATGCAATTTATTGACAATTTTGTGTTTATTATCAATCGATTCCAAAATTTGAAAAGTTATTACCGATGACAACTCGCCTAATTTTCACACCTGCGAAGTTATCAAATGGTAGCTCCAATAATTATCGTATGAGAATGATTCAGCACAACCCTGGCTTATAGTCAGTCAAAACAACCCGTGGCTCATTACAGAAAAGCCCATCGTGAAAGCTGGACGTTTGGTGGTCATCATATGGAGGGAGACAGAGTAGACGCGACAAATAAATTTGACAATTTATTCATTTCAATCAAAGTTGATTGCCTATTTCCGGGGATTAAACCACCCGACTTGGACGTTAATTTACAATGTTATGAAAACTCATATGTGAATATGTAAAGATATTGATTTGGAAAATGTATTGGAGGTAACCACTTTCCCTTCGATGGGACTCGAACCCATGACCCTACAGTACGCTAGACCGGTGCTTTAACCAACTAAGCTACGAAGGACCTCCGTCGTAGCTCCAGATCAGTGATGCAATTTATCAACAATGCCTGCTGAGTGTGATTCTTTTGTTTTGTATTTTTCTCTGCTCCTCTTTGCCTATGACGGTGCCTTTCAGTCAGAACGACAAAGCAGGAGTAGCTTAGCAAATTCGGTTTGCCAACAGCGGGCTGAAGCTGATGATCATTCGGCACAAATTTCCTGTCATTGTCTTTCAAGTGATAGTAAATATTCACCCATGCATTTATATAGAGCCGTCGCATTCACACAGCAGCGAGTGAACTGAAAAGACTGTCAGTGCGGGTTGCGTGTGCAATGAGAAGAGAGGGCTTTTGTTTACTTTATCTTTGATTGTTGCTGCTAACCATTTTCAGTTTTCACTGCTAGGAAGTGAGTGTGAAGAGGAAATGGTATCAATATCCAACAAATTTCAGTCACTGAGATTGAGAATTCGCACCACTGGTCCAGATTCCGTCAGCAGATTCAAACTAGAATAGTAGTCGAAAATTTGGAATGAAACTAAATCACTACTGATTTCAATTTTAGATCAAGAATAACACATCATATTGAAACACCTAATTGCTGAACCCTATTTTTTTCCAAAAGCCACAAAATCTCATAGAAAACCAAAGCAGTTTCCGATGTTAGCTTTCCAATTCCTTTGAATGTTCAGAAAGTGTAGAATTCGGGTTGAAAACTTTCACTACACGAAGGGACTCAAGAAAGGTCAACGTTAGCTGCCTACCACAAGTTTTTGTTTTTTTGTGACAATATTGAGGTGATTGATGAGTTCTTGTACTTGCGCTAACTAGTGGCCATCGAAAATTTTATTATTGTTAATATCTTTATTAACCCTTTTGTTACCGACAGGGTACCCGGGTACCTTTTTCGTTTTCAAGTGAATTTTTTTAGGGTTCTAAACATCGCAGGAAATTGAAACTCCGTGACATCTTCAAACTCTGCAAAATTAAGGTTTGAATGGTACAAAAATAAAAATCCAGTAAGGAGGGGCTTGGGGAGGGGCTTCTGAATATTTTTACCCCGTAACGTACCGACAGGGTCCCGGGTACCCACGTTTTGGTATGACCATAACTTCGTCAGTTTTCAACCGATTCGGACGATTCGATGGAGATATATCAGCTTCCACACTGATATTCTTTCCTCTCCTTCATATGGGAGCTTGGCAGAAGGAAGGTCGTGCGATATGTGCCATCACAAATATTGCCCTCCGCTCGCTTTCAAATCGACTTCTATAAAAACATTCTTCATGCCTGCTGTATCCTAACGGAACTATCAATTCTCTATACTTTCGCCTCTAATTCTATCATGAACATGTACGTCTAAATTTGAAAGATGATATTAGCATTTCCATATCATGGTGTCAATCTGTTGAACAGAATACGGGACATAATTTGGTACGCCGAATTAAGGAGTGTTATTCCTTGATAATTGGCGCTTGGCCGTCCAACCAGCTAGCAGGCATATCCTCGTCTTCCCATATTTTCGACATAATATGGTGCAGAACTTCATAAAGCTGCTCACTACCATGTTTGAGAAGTTCAGCTGGGAGCTTGGTCCTTCCCCGCAGCCTTATTGTTTAACTCTTTAACAGCCTTTTTAACCTCATCTAGTGTAGGCGACTCCACAGCTTGTGCATCATCGCTAATATTTATTCTGTTCGCCGATGCACCGTCACTTCCACTATTCAACAAAGTCTCAAAGTCTCTCCGAACATATCATTTCTCGCTTAACTTTTCAAAAGGTCCTAAGTAACATTTTTTTCATGAATTAATTTGAATAGCGCAATCAACAGAACAACATGAAAGCTTTTGATTGTAGTACTCAAATTAATTCATGAAAAAAATGTTACTTAGGACCTTTTGAAAAGTTAGGCGAGATTTGGCCGAAAGGGTCTTTTGGCCAAAAGGATCATTAGGCCGAAAGGTTCATTTTACCAAAAGGGTCATTTGGCCGGAAGGGTCATTTGGCCGAATAGGACATTTGGCCGAATAGATCATTTGACCGAAAAGATCATTTGAAAAGTGAGAAATAGGGTGTGAAAACTGTGTTCTAACTGTGAAAAGTGAGACATCTCACTACTCACTTCTCATTTTTCACAGTGAGGAGTGAGGAATTAGGAGTGATAAGTAAGACGTCTCCATTATCACTCCTCATTTCTCACTTCTCACTGTAAAAAGTGAGAAACGCGAAGTGAGTAGTGAAAAGTCTCACAACCTACTCACGAATTGGTCATTTGGCCGAAAGGGTCATTTGGTCGAAATGGTCATTTGGCCGAAAGAGTCATTTGACCGAATAGGACATTTTGCCAAAAGGGTCGTTTGGCTGAAAGGGTAATTTGGCCGAATTGTTCATTTGGTCGAAAGGGTCATTTGGCCGAAAGGGTTATTTGACCGAAAGTGTCATTTGATCGAAAGGGTCATTTGGCCGAATAGGACATTTGGTCGAATAGGACATATGAAAAATGAGAAATAAGGAGTGAGAAGTGAGACGTTTCACTAACTTGGCGCTTCTCACTTTTTACAGTGAGAAGTGAGATATGAGGAGAGAGAAGTAAGACGTTCCCTACTCACTTTTCACAGTGAGAAATAAGTAATGAGAAGTGAGAAATGAGACGTATCACTTCTCACTCCTCATTTCTGACTTCTCACTCCTCATTTCTCACTTTTCAAATGTCCTATTTGACCAAATGTCCTATTCGACCAAATGTCCTATTCGACCAAATGTCCTATTCGACCAGATGTCCTATTCGGTCAAATGTCCAATTCGGTCAAATGTCCAATTCGGTCAAATGTCCAATTCGGCCAAATGACCCTTTCGGTCAAATGACCCATTCGGCCAAATGACCTTTTCGGGCAAAAGACCCATTTTGGGCAGATGTCCTATTCGGTCAAATGACCCTTTCGGCTAAATGACTTTCGGCCAAATGACCCTTTCGGCCAAGTGACTTTCTGGCTAAAATGAAAAATTTGCACTCAAATGGAGAAGTGAATTGGGTTTTTCAGAAGCCGTATTAAAAAATTAAAATCATTGAAAAAAATTTCTTCAATTTTTTTCTAAACCATTTTATTTAGGTAACATCTTTTAATCATGGGTAATCAGGTTCAGCGTCTAAGTACTTTGTTGACTTTGAAGGTCTCTATACTCCATTCTAACCCCCACTGGCTGGCAGTGATGTTATAGAAGGTGCTAGCTCTACTGCAGCTCGAGTTTCCTATTTCAGACTGCCTGGTATTTCATGACCAGTCCGAGGTCACTGTTGCTTACAATAAGCCCCGCCTATTCATGCTACCATTATCGATTGGATAATGGATCCATGAACAAACTTCCGGATTCATCAATCCGGCACGTGTTTAGTTTTTTAAAAATGAATCTAGACTACAAACAAATCGAAACAATCTCACCAAATTACTGTATATCCGGAGGACTGGGACTTCACGGCGAATATATTAACCTCAAATATAATTTCAAACGGCGCACAGTGGCTAAAACCGTGTTTCAACTTGAAAAATAAAAAAGTTATAACAGTTTTAATGGATTTTTTAGTCATATTTGATGTAGTTGTAACTAAGTATAGGGCAAATTGTGGCAAACAATCTCATACGCATATCAAAGTACAAGTAATGGACTTTAATTTAATACTTAAATTGTCGAGTTGTAAGCGAATGTAAGACATGTTTGAGCAAATAATTTTTATTGCAATATTAGAAGTGTATTAATGAAAATGCATTCAAGAAGTTGCTTTGCTTATTTAAGATACTGCACAAAATCCTTTTAAAGCATTCAATTCGCTAATTACTGTCGCTATTTCCACTGCCACTGTTGTCACTGTTTAAGCTGCTATTTGAAAAGTTCTTCAGAAGAGTTTTTGCGTCCTCCGAAAACGAATATTTCGCTTTTTTGGGCCATCCGCGAATACTACTTATTAACGGATCAGATGAAACGAGTAGCATATTCAAAACATGATGGTTCGTTGCTTGTCTGTTGCTTGTTGAGTTCTCGATATCTGCTTACCGGATAAACTATGTAAATAATATGCTCATATCGAAGAAATTGTAAGAAAATTACCTTTTCCAATCTTTGTTTCTGGCTTCCTGCACAGACAGTTGACCAATCGGCACCAAACAATGGCTGATTATGGCATATTATTTACATATTTTATCCGGCAAGCAGATATCGAGAACTCAGCACCCGAAAAATTTCAAGACAAGCAATGGACCGTGATGTTTTGGATATGCTACTCGTTTCATCTGAACCGTTTTTAAATAGAACTCGTGGATGGCCCATAAAAAAGCGATATATTCGTTTTCAGAGGACGCAAAAACTCTTCTGAACTTTTCATATAGCAGCATAAACAAAGACAATAGTGACAGTGAAAATAGCTACAGCGATTAGCGAATTTAATGCTTTAAAATTATTTTGTGTAGTATCTTAAAAAAGCAAAGCAACTTCTTGAATGCATTTTCATTAATACACTTCTAATATAGCAATAAAAGTTATTTGTTCAAACATGTCTTACATTCGCTTACAACTCGTAAGTATTAAATTAAAGTCCATTACTTGTACTTTGATATGCGTATGAGATTGTTTGCCAAAATTTGCCCTATACTTAGTTACAACTACATCAAATATGACTAAAAAATCCATTAAAACTGTTATAACTTTTTTATTTTTCAAGTTTTTAAGGTGCAATTACCACCAAACGACGTATTTTGTTATTATCTATAACTTTCTAGAACATGCAAAAAAATGTAGAATTGAAAATAAAAAAGCTATGATGGAAAAACCATTTTTAGGGGGTTGTCGGAATAAAACGTAACAAATCTTCAAAAGTAATGAAATTACGAACTCGGTGTCTTCGACAAAGTTTTTCAGGAGAACTTTTACTACAACTTTTGTGAAGACATTAACCTTGTTCATTGTAAAGCAGAAAAAAGAAAATTTTTAACTCACTTTTAGGGGGATTGATCAGTAAGCTAAATACCTTCAAAGAAGCGCATTTACTTACTGATCAAATGTCTCGAAGAGACCATTAAGCTAACTTGCATAATAAAGGTGATATTAATTAAACGCGCTTAAAACACGGTTTTAGCCACTGTGCGGCGGCGTATTTTCACATTTCGACACTACTTTAGATGGAATCCTTCCGTCCAAAGCCACAATAAATTCGGAAAATCTATAACCCGTCACGGAATATAAGCTACAACTTATCACACACTATCCAGCCGGAATTCGGAAAAATCGAAAAATTTAGGATAAAAATTTGCACGAAAAACTTGATATCTTATTCGCGAAACAAGCTGCGATGAGGTCAAAATCGCACGGCACAGCACATGCTTTGCTTCACCTCTCTACGGCGTATTGGTCCCTCTCCGGCGCCTTTATTTAAACCGCGATCTCACCGCTCTATGACCCGGCTGTTGCTGATTTTGGTACTCCGTTGAATGAGTACGCTGCTGTAATATTCATGCCACAACCAGCCGGGAGAACACCAAACAGCCACTAATAGTAATATCAACCAAACACAAGTCAAAAACATTAGGAATTATTCAAAAATGTCAAAATTTGGCGAGCGCGAAAAAAATCCGGCCTAACCTATGCGCGGCACACTTCGATCCCTCGAAGGTCTCTATACATATATGGGACTATTTTAATGGATAAATTGTTTCAATTCGAAGACGATTAGATTTAACATTTAGATTTAGCGCTTGATAACCCAATATAATTGATTGTTACTATCAAAGCTGTGTGAATTGTCTCAAACTCCGTGCGCTTTGGCACACATTTCAAACAGCATCAAACATGCAACAAATTGCATAAGTTCGAAAAGCTTTTATTGTTAGGCAGTTATAATGACTAAAAATTATTCATACCTATAACATTCCTAATACGAAAAAAAATATTGATTTTACTCATTAGAAATAAAATCCGATTGACAAACTACTAAATGATCGAACGCAAATTACTGAATGAATGTTTGTATTAATTAAAATTAATTTCAAAATTTCGCGGAATTCCGTATTATTGTTGTGATGTTTATATCTTAGATAATTTTGTATTTAGAATAGTAAGATATTCAATAAGACTATAAAAAGACAGTTGAATCAAACAGTAAATAAAGAATAATAAAGAATTTCGTCAATTCCTAGTTTTTACCGGCGATTTTTTTTTTGAAATTTCACGAAACGAAGCGAAAAAAATCTGATTTTCCCACGCCTAAATTCCGCGAAATTTTTCGATTTTCCCCATATTCTTAACTGAAACATCGTAACTTAACTAAGTTCATCGTAAACAAGCAAGTGCAGCTTATTGAAGCATAATTTAGAAAAATGTCAATCTTGACTACATTGCCACAGGCTCTCTAGTTACAATAAAACAGATGCAAGTTGATATGAATTGCGCATGATCACAGATTTCTTAAGTAGTTCATTGCTAAGGATTTTTTATTCAAATAATACAACACAATAAACTAGGGAAATAAACTGTAGGGAAATATAAAAAATCTGCTTCGAATATACCTTATTGGCTTTATGTTTATATTTTACATTTATGCTACTGTAATTCTCGTAATGTTCAATAGGATGATTAACATCTTACGTTGATATTAAAGTTACAAGTCAGAGAGAAACGCTCATAACATGTAAATATGCGTATCTTACAAGATAGAAATGAGGCAATGATCTTATAACAAAGGCATCGTCAGGTATTCCCGACAGGCTATTGCGCTTCGGCATACCCCTAGAAAACCGCAGTTGCAACTTTAAGTTCAATTACAACTAGCTGCACAGTAAATTTTCGAGTGAAACTCAAGATGACGGATAAATTATGGCAAAATAACGATTCTATTTTTGGTCTTTGAGCATGTGTCGGGAAAACCATCCGAAGCCTTATTTGAGTTTCAAATTTCAATTTTCCTCCCATACATTGAGGAAAATGCTGCAGAGACAAATCAAATCATTGATTTGAAATTGATTGCGCCTACACGAGCTGATCGCCTCCACCCGACGTAACAAATCAAATTTAATGCGTTCCCGTACAAACTTTCGCCAGCCATGATCCGCGATTCCAATCACCGACTTGTATTCGAATCCAATTGATTTTATTACACATCAATTTGTTGCTTATTAGAGGAGAGCTGATTCGCATTTTAAGACTCCAAACGCCCGAATGTGAGCAGTAGTGCGGCCGGTAAACCGCGAACTGCAAACACACCCTGGACAAACTTCATGCGACATGGCTTAGCTATTGGAAGGTACGTGGATGCGATGAGCGGCGATCTTGGAAAACAGTAAAACGGTGGTTGACAAGCAACAAATAACCGTACAACATATTTAAGCCGATAAGGGTGGCTATTAAATTATTAATAACTGCGCCCCGCGTATATTTATGCGTATTGATTGAATAATTTATTGGCACCGAAATGCGATGCCGGACTGGATCGATGGAGTCGTGAACGGGTCATTAGAGAGATAGATCGACGCGTCGTCGCTGGTGGTGACAGGGAGAAGCGGTCGTCGGTCGTCCAGGCGAGGCGAGATCGTGTTGAGCTGAAAATAGTGCGTATCATTGATGAACACTCCCTCAACCGGTGGGGTTTCGACTTCGACGCTGGTGACGGTTACAGTTTGGTCGTGAGATTAAGCCAGGTTTTCAAGATAGAAGCTGGGCTTGATGGGGCCGATGGCGAAGGCAAATGTGTGCTGAAATCTACTGGCCATTTTGGGGCTTTCGACGAGTGCTGGTTTGGATATGTAAGGCTTATTACTGCTGCCAGTGACATGTATGTTGCAATATGCGACACCGATGGAATGGTTTTAGTGATGTAAACCTTTTGAAAAGGTATCGGTGCAGCAGTTCTTGTATGACCTTCTTCCAATTAATCATCTATGCTAGAATAGACATAGATTTAAACTTCCTATAATCTGCTTTACACGGTTACACCGTGGGATTTTTTATTTTCAATATTTAATATTGATTGGTTGCGGAACTTTCAGCTGGCGCGAGAAATGAGAGTTTGGAAGATATTTTGGATCTAACCTGCCATGTTTCACAGCTCGACATTTAGAGTCCACTACAGATCTGAACATATATGATTGCCAAGCACGGAAAATAGAATCAAAGTCAGAATACCTACGGAGAGAATTGCGAACCTTGAATAATTTGATACTGACTAACCATCCCAAGTAACATTTTTAATTTTATGATTTATTACAAGAGTATTTGAATCCTACAATAATAAAACCATAGCCAAGGCTTTTTCTTCTTCATCGCTTACATCAAAACCTTTTGAAGTGTAGTATCTGCCTAGTTGGCCCACTCTTACAATGGTTTTGAAGGGCAAATGTAAGACGGACTCCAAGATCGAAATATAACAAACCATGAACATTAAATCGGCACCTAAAACCTATCGAAACACATTTGCAAACCACTATAAAAGAAAGTTGGCATCCATTAAAACCTTTTCTAATCCACTTGATCTCGATGCCTGCGGGGTTCTCTAGATCAAACTCTATTCAAGCAATTACATGAATTAATAAAATACGTACAGTCTCAACAAAATAAATTAAATTTTATTGCATACGGAAACTTGAAATGCCATAAACAAATATTCAAATGAAATATTTTTAATCATCGAATAAAATAATTAAAGCATAGTTGATATATGGTACATCATTTTATGTTGCCGAATGAGATTTATTGTGTCATATGGTGCAAAACTCCGATATAACTCATGCGCTCTCAGAAATCCACTTTTAAAAAATATATTTCAATTTTTTTTTTAGATTTGCATTATATTTTGCTAAATTATTATTATTTATTTTTTTAATTATTCATTTTTTTTTATTAACCATGAATGTTATGCAGTATAAATACATATTTCGATATAAAACTTCGATATAAAACTAAAACCTCTGAAAATGTGTAGTGAAAATAATATGGCGATGGCATCCGAGATGATTTTACGAAATTCTTTTGCTCAAATTGTTTTGCTTCAATGAAATCCACTATAAAACGATTATCATGCTGAATTGCCTCTTTACTAGATCGACTGGCTGTTACAAATGCCGTTTGATCATTTTTCAACATATATGATGACCATAATAAGAGAATATTTGACAGTTCTAGTTTATCAAAAAAAACAAACATGGATGGAAGTAATAATTAAAACTTTGAGTTGATCATTTAAAACACGTAAGTAAAAAATAAAGTACTCCATTAGTGATTGATTGTGACGGTACTAAGACAAATTAACGAAAATGCATATTTCCATACCACCGTCAATGGAAAAGTGAAAAGTTTAAAGTGACTGGGACTACGCCCCGTGTTATTTCTTCTATCGTTTCTCTATCGCTTTTATCACCTCGCGATTTCGGAAATGCATATTTCGTCTTCAAGATGATTGATGTAGCTGAAAATGTGTAAACATGCATATTGTGAGTAAGCAAGCAGCATGACAATATTTCAAAGCTATGTATTTTGGTGAAACAAAGTGTTTAGCTCTTACTATTCGTGTGCACTTTCCAAATATTTGTTGTTTTTTTTCATTCAATCAGAAATGCAGAGTTTGTGTTTTATAAGATTCTTTATGTAGCAATCACAAATGTCAATTGATCTCATGTGAAGCCGAAGTAACTTTTATAGGTACAACACGATTTTAACAAGTATTTTATCATGTTAAATAAAACAAGCATCGAAGAGCTTCAATCTTATCTTACATATTGGGTTTAATCAAGCCATGAACTGCCATAATAAATTTATATTAAAAAAATTGTAGTGTTTGGAACTATCACCTTCTTCAAAAGGTTTTGACAACAGCCAGAAGATGGATCATAATTTAAGTGTGATAAATGCTTTTCCTAAGCTGAAGAGCATGACTATTGCCGCAATAAAACCACAATAAATAACATCGAATGCCAAAGAGCTGTTTGAATGTTACTTGGGATCTATCCTCTATCGCTCTCATCCGCTAAGAACTTGACCAAGCGAGTTTTCACTTTTTTAGAGTGTGTTGCTTCCATCCAAGGAACTTAAGGTCTAGAAATATTGCTTCCATCTAGAGGCAATTAGTATCAAATCTTAGTCCATTCCAACGGGGGTAGGTGCCTAACAAGATGATTATGATGACTAAATTACACATCAACAGTTTTTCATTCACTGGGTTAAAGCGCTCCAATACTTTGTTTCTCCTATTTAATACCTTCGACACACATGCTTCGGCAAAAATCAAAAACAATTTAATACACACATCGTGAGGTAAAACTACCGTTTTATCGCCCTCGACGCGGCAGTTTCCCTTTCATTTCTGTGCGGCAATAAAGACACAGGCACACATAATATCCCTTCACCCTACAGCCCTGCAGAGGCTTTTCAGGTATCATGCGACCCAGGAAAGGCCATCCACCACAGACCTTATTACAACGTAGTTGCTGCGGTAGTCAAAAGTCATGCTATCGGCAAGTTCTCCCATTCATCAGCTAAGTGAAGTTGCAGCAACATGAACGACAACGATCACCGGCGTCGCACATTTGCCCAACTTGGTTGACTACTCTATGCCGCAGCAGTCAAGCATGGTACCTACCTTCCTATCTCGAAATGTGGTTATGAGATTGCGATTTTTTGTGCACTCTGTAACCTATTTTGCCGTGCACTGGGGACCCATTACCGAGCTGAACTAGTTATTTTCCAGTCGCTCAGTCAGTCAGTCAGTCAGTCAGTTGGCCGACCGACCGATCTACTAAAGAGGACCGAATGCACATGCACTTTTCAGTCTCCTTTATCGGTTTACATTTTTTTGTTTTCTTGGTTTGTGTTGCGGCCGTTGCACAAAACTGGGCTAATTTGGGGGGAGGCTTTTAGTGATCTGCCAAGTTTTGCCAATCATGCTCTGGCTGCAGTGAATGCTTCGCTGTCTGACTTGCGAGAATCGAATCTCATTCACGTCACTATCATAGCGGAGATTCGTCTAGTGCTGGGCGGACGATTGCAGACGAAGTCCAATTTGCACCACTGGAGGAGGAGGTCGATCAGCGGTAGCCAACGTTCACAATGGATGCCATAGCTAATGTGACACATTGGATCAGCGGGAGGTCTGACCCGGAGCGTTCGCTGAGTCTACCATAAGGAGGGTCCAGCTGCAATGAATAGTGACAGACCCGGTAGGTTGATAACTGGATTGTAGAGCACCACAAACTTTAATTGCTTCTAGTTGGGAAATTGCCAATATGGATACAATGTTACAGAGAAGGTTCCGCAATGATCAGTTCAGAATTAATTGATTTTTGATTGATGAGGCTGCGAAATTGATCGTGGCGTAAGAACTGTATACTACAAATACCTCGAAGAAAACGCTTTAATTTTGCCTAGGGGAACAGACGGCTTTGGCAGGTTTTGTTCTATCATTGGCAGGGGGATTTTATCGACCGAATTTTAAGAAATTTGGCCACAATATTCTTTGATATGCAAAGAATGTTTGGGCCAAATTTGAGCATAATCAGTCATAAAAAACCCCCTTGCCAATAATAGAACAAAGCCGTCATTACCCCTATGTGATATGTGTAAAATGTGCTTTGAACAAAATTTGATTTGAAATGTTGAATGTGGCCACATCGAGAGCCTCCCCCTCTCTTTGTTGTTAAATGATTACAATAAAACACATGGGAAAGGAATTATATAACATTAAACAAAACATCTAACACAAAAACCACGACAAATAATATTAAGTGAAAATAAAATTTGATATGATGAAAATTAAACAAACAGGATCGATTGTGTACTCAATCCCTGACCACATCATAACCATGACCACCCTTCATCTTATTCATATTCAACCTCTCGCCATCTACCAAATAACAATGATCAAATTACGATGGTCGTGACCGAATTCCTCTCATCAACCTAATGATCCCTCATTTATCATCCCGTAAATTCCATAACGCTCTGAAATGTAGCCACGTCGGGCAAACTGACTGACAGGCCGGCCATGCATAGCTGATTTTTTTCTCCTACACCACATTCGTGAATACGTACGACCAGTAGTGATTCAAAGCCCATTGTAGCTCATTTTTTAAAGCAAACACCTTCTAAATGGATAAACCACGACCAATCACGCAAATCCATGAATTGTTCGGCTGCTAGGTACCGAGTGGAGAATGTATGGAAGCAGTAGACTTGCGTAATTTTGCATCCCGCCTCTTCAAGTTTCACCTTTTCCAGCCCGTTGCCAGAATTATCTTGTAAAAAGCTTTTCTCTACTAAGGTTCATTCATGTTTATTTGCTCCCTATTATCACCTGTGCACCGTCCCGTCGTCACAACTTAGATTTTAGTCCGATCAATAATGCATAACAAAATTATAACAAGGGGAATTATTTATTTCAGAAAAATATTGTAACAAAATATGTTATCAATTTGGTTGATTATTTGTTAAAATAACAAAAATTATATAAAAATCCCTCTAGCCGTAACACAATCAGAGGTTGATACCTTTATATCAGCATTAAAACAAACTTTGATATAATTATTCGGTACGAAAATCTACTTTCAAAGACTTTCCAGACCTTTCATCGTAAAAAATACCCCTAGGAATTATTTCGGTTAAGGATGATCCATAAGATACGTCACGCAAAAATTAGATATTCAGCCCCCCTCACCCCTTCGTCTCGCTTTTTGTAACAAACTCCTAAATTTTTTGTGTGGATCGTCACGTTGCTCAGAACACCCTCCCCCAAGAGGCGTGACGTACTTTGTGGATGGCCCCTAGTACCTTTAAAAACTTCTATTTCCGGGGGTCCAATCGTAAATTTCCCTAAGTAATCCATCGGAAATTCCTCCAGTAATTAATTACAAAATTCCTCAAGGAATTTCCCTGCAGAAGAATCCAGAAATACCTTCGTATTCCATCAAGAATTAACCGGAAGGATTCCCTCCAGAATTTCGTTATCGAATTTCCAAACGCATTCCTAAAGGAATTTCAGACATACTTGAATTTTTCTGGGCATTCCTTCAAGAATTCCTAAGGGAGTAGCCATCAGGAAAGTAAGTAAAGTGCGTGTGTTATTCGTCGCGAGCGCAAGAAAAATATCTATTTGATGAATATGTACGTTATGTGGAAGATATTGATTTGGAAAATGTATTGGAGGTAAACACTTTCCCTTCGATGGGACTCGAACCCATGACCCTACAGTACGCTAGACTGGTGCTTTAACCAACTAAGCTACGAAGGACCTCCGTCGGCCTTCGCAACCTAGCGGCTACTGAACGAGTTCGAGATTCCCAAATTGGACGTAGAGTTGGACGTACAGTTGCTGATGAAGAATGTGTATAGACGCCAGACATTCTAAATACTTACGCTCCTCTAATGCGGACGTGTACTATACACATCGAACGATGCCTACCAACTAACTGATAATTCTTCATGTGGTTGTTGTGGAGACGCAGAGGTAAACACGGTCTTCAAATCGCAAAAATCACCTACTGATATTATTTCCCTTTTCCTAACTGACTACAAGGACGTCGCCAGCGCCGTTATTGATCATTTGAATATTTGAGTCACTGAAACTTGCACACTGAGAGCTGATTAGTTAAACAATTTCTCTGATTCTGGTCAATCACGCAGTAGTAACCATAGATATGGGTAGTGAGTCAAAGCTAAGCTCGAAGCTAAGTTAAACATTCCTTTAAGAATTCCTTAGGAATTACCTCCAAAAATTCTTTCGGAAAATTCTCAGAAAACTGTTTCGCAGATGAATCCAGAATTTCTTTTGGAAAAGAAAGACTTTCCTTCGAAAATAAAAATCCCTTCGAAAATTCTTTTTGGAAAACCTTAGAAAGATCCATGCGTCTTTCCGAAATGTATTTGAAAATTTAATTGTTTCAGAAACTATTTTGTAATTTTTTTGTAGGCGTTCCTCTGAAGATTCCTTCAGAAATTCCAATGGATATTTGGTCGTTATTCCTACGAAAAATTCTTCGGAAATACCTATCATATACAGGAAAACCGAAATTCTTTTATGAGAACTCTTTCAGAAATTTCTTCATGGATTCCTATAGAAATTGCTGACGAAAATCCTGTGGAAATTGGGAGTTAGGAATTCATTCGAACTTTTTTTAGGAAATTTTTTCAGCAATTATTTAAGGAATTTCTTAAGGGAATTCTTCCATAAATTCCTTTAAAAATCCCACCGGAAACTCTAGGAGGAAACTCTTGGATTCCTTCTAAATTAGTTTAGAACTACATCCAGACATCCTTTTGATTATTTTTTAGGAATTCCTTTGGACAAATTTAATTAGAAATTCTTTAAGACCTTCGGATATTCCTTTAAGGTATTTTTTTGGGAATCACTTCAGAAAATCTTTTAGGGATCATTTGGAAATTACTTTAAGACATCTTTCGGAAATTTCATCTAGAAGTTCCTTTGAAATTTCCGTTAGAAAACACTTTAAATACCTTTAGTATTTCCTATTTAATTCTTAAATAGATTTCCGAAAAAAATCTTTCAACAACATTGCCGAAATAATTCCTATAGGAATTTTGAATTTTGAATGAGATCCTGAAGGAATTTCCAAAGGATTTTAAAAAAAAATCCGAATAAAATGAAAGAGTCTACAAATTCCTTTCATGAATTTTTAAAGAAATGTCTTAAAGAATTTCTTTATTTACCTTCGAAGTGTTTCCAGAGGATTTTCTGGGGAAATCTCTGGAGGAAATTCCGTAAGATTTTATGAAGGAATGACTAAAGAAATTCTAGGAGAAATTTGAGAATGTCGGAAATTTCTTCAGGAACTATTTTGAAAATTTCGTTTGGAGTTCGTTCGAAAATTACAAAAGAAATTCCTTAAATTTGATCCTGGAATTAGGAAGAATTCTTGGAGGAATTGCTGGAGAAGGGAATGGAATTTCCGATGATATCCGAAAGAATTCCTGCAATAATTTTCGAATAAGTTGTGGTAGGAAGTTCTGGAATCATTCTTGAAATTTTTCAGAGGTATTTCCTAATGAATTATCTAAGATATTTACAAAAAAAAAATGTCAGAAGCAAATTCCCAAAGTATTCTTAAAACAATCCGAAAAGTTCTGGACTGTAGTAAACCCCGGTTTTCGATTTAGGATTACTTGCTGGAAAACCCCCTAATATATCGCGATTACAATCTATTCAATACCACTTTTCTTTGGATATTCTCAGGTATTGCAGGATCAGGAAGTTTTTGGAAAGACATTGCAAAGAATTTCTAGATTTCTTTTCAATATATTACTAAACAAGACGACAAAATTTAATTCAAATTTCGTAACATTTGAAACTACTGTACATTGTTTTACCGTATTGTCACGTAAAATCAAAGTCTGGCGTCAAATGTATCGTCCGTCTTCCGTTACTTCCGTTTTCAGCATACGCTGGTCTCGATTGAAGGTTCACCGGTTTTGTTGCAGAAAAAAATACTATCAAAAAAACGCTTCTGTTCTTGAGGCTTGATATTCAAATTAAATCAGGTCGATTGACTAAACTACTTCGGCAAATAGTTCAATACGCACCTTAAGAAGCGATCCCTTTAATTTTTATTCTGCTGATCTTACTTTATTCATTGCGATTTACACTTCGAACATCGATTCTTTTGGTGCAATTAAGGTCAACACGCGAGCAAATTGCACGAGCACGTGAACAAGTAAATTTTGCGTTTGCTGGGGAGTGATTTGTTGCCGATTTTTGTTATTTCAATTTCAAAGCCTGCTTTCCATTTCAATGATCAAAAATATTACCATCAAGCATATGGACAGGACAAGATCAATAATTGATTAATAAATTATTTTCCTTTAATTTATTGATATCTCCCCGTGGTTCTGGCCGGGGTACGAGAAACCTTATGGAAGTTCAAGTAATCAACCCCGGTGGGAATTATGGTCGTATACTGACAGGGAAGGGGCGGAGGGGGGGTTTTCTACTCTCCAGATGTCGAGCGTCTGGTCTCTATATTAGGGGCGGCTGAGCTTCTTCCAAGTGCTAGCGAAGGACTCCAAGCAAAACTGTGAGCCATGGTCCACCGGAAAGGGAAAATGGTCCTCCGGAAACATAGGTGGTTTGGTGTCAAGCCCTGTAAGCCAGCCTTTAAAAAGAACAACCCAATAATCAACAAGAGAGTACGGACCGGAACAATCGGCGAAGACCACAGCGACGAAAAGGGACTAATGATTAGAAGCTCGGTTCGTGAAATTACAAATTTCTCATCTTTATCGGAAGCCTACGCATCGCATACTCGCGTATTAGGCCTCCCAACGCGGAAGGGGTTTGTTGGAAGGGATTCATAGTGATGGGCGATATGCAAAGGCGCGTGATCGGGTGGTGGCCAATCAATGAGACAATGTGCAGGTTGAGGATCAAAGGACGGTTCTTCAACATCAACCGAAGTGAAGCGTCATTAATTCGAGTGGATTGTGCAACAGATGTCGCTAGTATCTTCGATGACGATGATTTTTCATCTGAGAGTTACGTCTGTTTGTCTGTGATTGAGCTCTCAACTATCTCATGGGAGTTCAGGTTTGTTCGTGTTTTGAGTTGGACGCAGAAAGATCGTTCGGTTATCGAAATCCCAACATCCCAGTGATTTCTCGTGGAAGTGCAGATGACTCATCGGCTTCTATCAAAGCGAGTATCATGTCAACATTCTCTAACCCATTCCTTAATTGATCTGCATTCGGACACGGCCTGCGCTGGTATTGCTTATTTTTAGGTCACCAGTTCTTACACATTGAAGTGATGTTAGGCCTAAACTTCATCTGTTGGCAATAACGGAGTAGCAACTATGGGCTGTCAATCATGCTCATGCTCATGATCAATCTCTCAACCACCTCACATATTACCGTAAGGATGTAGTCGGTGCCGTTATTAACTGAAAATAAGTACATGAGCTTCCAAAACGTGTAGGGATTGTTAACCCCAAAAACCATTCACTTAGTTCTCTGTAATTTCCCAAGTTCTTGTCAAACAAGGAGTACCAACTACGAATTGCACGATCATAATGATCACGTTTTTAACCCTGTAAAGTGATGGTTTTCTTCAAAAAATTACCTGTTGTAAGCAAACAGGTTAATGCTGAACGCCAATGTGTCTCACGCGTGAAATCATCACAAAACATAACCCGTCGTTGTTTTGTACTCTACACTCCGATTTTCCTATCAAAATTTAATTATTGACGCGATGCTTGATATACCTTAGCGTTCGAGATAGACGAAATGAAAGGAAATTACTGCTCTGGATACTGCTCTCATATAACACATCCGCTCCCGAAGGGTTAATTTGTGCCATGTGATATATGTCGAAAGTGAAAGAGTGCAGGCGAGCGGTACGACCTCTTCTAAGCAGGTACCCAATATGGGTAAAAGCGATCACAAAATCAATGAACCTGGTAAACATGACGCGACGAGCGACGGTTTCGTTTTAGCTCAGGATCTTTTAAACGAAAGCACTGACTGATCGCGCGCGCGCTCGTTCGACACGACCAGCTGTCAGAGCAAGACAATTTTTCTAAATTTTTGTTACCTCATTATCGACACCTCACGTCCATCCAATCCACCCGCCACCACACGCGACTGGGTCGAGCCGGTTGTTTGTTTCACGATGGTGAGGTAAATTAGCAGGCGTCGACGCCGGTCGATGTCGTCGGAATTGGTTGACGGTGAGTGGCTCTTCATCACAGCTGCTTTCAGGCGTACCTCAACCTATTTGAAGCATGGCTATTGATTTTTCTAGCTCACACTTGCACCGTAACACGTCCAATTATACACTAATTAGGCTTTTTACTCTCTTTTCGTTGCAGGTTTGTGGAGTTGGATCACTGAATGAAGTGGAACTACTTTTAGTGAATGGTTCGTGAACGAGACACCTCGAGATACTCATCTACTGTAGAGGATCTGGTTTTGGATTGTTGTGAATGGCGTATCACTGTTTTTGAAGATAGCGAGAAATAAGACCGAGTTGTCACTGAACGTTGTTGTTGTTTGGATTATTACGTTAGGTGCAGTTATGTAAATCATTAGAAATAGAGAAGATCCCAAAGCACATGATTCAAACGACACAGTGAAAATAATTTATGATGAGTCGGAAATGTTGGTGTCCAACATATTTCAGTACATTCCATGTGCTCCACTTTCGCAACTAATGAGCACTGCAGATCAACTACCTTATAGTACTTCAAGCTAAAAACTATTTGACAGCAGGAGCAACAGTCTCTGTTAGAATAATGTAGTTATTACCCTAATGTCTGCTATTACTTACCGTAGCTTAGACCATACGCACCGTTGCCATCGACATTGCTCAGGCAAAAGATCATTCGCTGCTCTCGAGAGCATTGGAGGCTTCTGGCCTCATGGTTTGAAAGTAGTCTATTTGCAATGACATCGCCTTGCACGGACGGATATTGTGAAGGGGAGTGGTTGACGGTTTTGCACGGATTATATTGTGGGACAGCTTGCACAGTAGTGGCAGCGTGCTCTAATCAACACTTCTGTAGAAAATCGTGAACCGCGCGCGCGCTTAAAAGTGGTAGCTATTTAGGTAAATAACGTTAAAAAGCAAAAGTGTCGCACATAAGCGATGCCCAAAGGGCATCAAGGTACCACCTGGGTGAGACGACGACGAGAGCCTTTGCCATGCGCAGCTGGAAATGAGGTAAAAGTGTCCACGAGGACAGCGACGACGACGACTGCTGATGACGACATGGTGCTGGCTAATCGAATTGTTAAGCGGCAAAAACCTTTAGCGGCTGTTGTGCTGTTAGGTGTTCATTAAACTGAACCTGCAGTTAGTTGAATGATAAATGCGATGCGGATTCTGATACTCAGTATTAGGCATACCTGGTGGAACGAAATAGATCGTGAGAAACTAGTTCGGGGTTACTACGGAAGGTTGATTAGTCTTTTTTTTGTGCAAGACAAGTATGGGCTACACAGTTCTCGATTTAAACTGACAATATCATGCAATACTTCCTACCATTACTGTTGAAACGATTGTTTCATAAAAGTTGGCTCGATCGATCTTACGCATTAAGCATATGCGGTATTTCGAAAAAAAATCGTTTTAGGGCATTCGAAACGAAATTCCGCGGAATTTGAGTATGCCCAAGTAACAATTTCCATGCTTCTTGGATTTATCTAATTCTTATTGCGGACTTATGACAGCAATCACCAAGCTGATTGCTCAGTTTTATTGGCGCACTTATTGCTATCAATAAACATCCCATAAATCTGCTGAAAAATGCTTCAAACGTCAAATTCCTGTTGACCATATGAACAGATCTATGGTAGTGATGAAGAGCATAATAAATCCAATTTTCAACGCTCGAATAAAGCTACAATTTTTGGTCATAATGTGGTCAAATGAATTACCCCCATAAGAATGTTTGTATTGCGAAGAGTTTATGACGGTGTTTTATAAAAGCAAAATTTTTCTGATCAAATTCCATGATGGCCATATTGAATATGAAGTAGCATTTCGCAGTCAGTGAAATATATCACTGAAATGCATGATTTAACGAAATTTTAACCGCTTGTCATACTTTTTCCGATAAATAATTTTATAAATTAATAGTTTGGGCAAAAATACTAATAGATTTAGTGGACATCCTAGATGTTGTGGCAATCAATATTTTCGATTTATTTCCCTGAACTACGTTATATGGCCGGCGCGTGGTTTTCAACCTTATTTTTTTCACAACATTTGACCATAAAATCGGAAGCGCATTTCTTTTCAATGGTACTGAATCGAAAAAACAACCTGAAATGAAATATTATTTTGTTGTCATCATCATAATTTTCATCAACAATCCATTTTGTTATTATTTTTCTGCAAAGATTTGTTTCTCTTTTTTTAAAGCAACATTTTGACAGCTGCCGCAGTCAAATTCCTTCTTTTGCGGGTGGTTTAAAAAGGGTTTCTAAATGCTCTTATAATAGGTTTATAGTGGTTATCTGGAGAGGGCCACTTGGCAATATCTTACTCTTATAGTGGTCATCAGAAGGTTGCCATGTATTACTCGGTTTTATTGTTAGATCTTATAAATTGATCTTGAAAACCATTCCTAGAGCCGAATAAAACTTAAAATGTTACTTGGGTGGCGAAATCCGATTTTCTAATATCGTTTTGTATCGTTAAATTTAAAAAGTTTCGACAGAAAAATCATTCTTTTAACGAAATTTAGCGGAATTTCGAAATTAATTTTTAATAATTCCAATTTCCATATCATAAAAAAAAAATTCGGCTACGCCGCTTGATAAAACCATTTAAACTCTACTCAATATTTGATACATATAAATTCTAAATCTTACTTCGTAATACAATTCTGTATCTTCAACAGAACAGAATAAAACGTAATGCATATTTGTTAATTTAAATAATATTGTTCAGTGACGTAAACATAATTTGTAGATCTCATCGTTTTGGTATGCTATATTTTTATTTAAGTTTAACTGAGTTGTGTTTGTGTATGTAACATGTAATGTATTATGAAGCGTTTGTTCGATTTGTGCTCTTCTAGATGTGGAAACTCTTCGATAAGCGAAATAATCCTCACTGGACTACTGAATATTGTCCGTTTTCCGTTTTCCTTTGAAAGTATTCAATTTGAACAACCATTGTTTGAAAGCAATGAAATGGAGATGGTGACGTTTCAGAAGTTTTCCTGATTTAGTAGATTGTTAGATCTTTGCAGATTATTTAAGAATGCTCCAGATTTGAGGCATTCTCTGATATCTCATTTATTTCGGATTCTGGAACTGATTCATATCTTTCCGATTGAGATCATTGTCATGACCTAAACTTCTACCTTCAGATATTTTTGATTCCGTATATCATGGAAATCTATAATTTTCTCATATTTTCTAGATTCTTCAGATCCAGGTTATTCAAATGCTTCAAAATCGTACTGATTTTCTGTCACAATCGTACCGGTGCTGTGCGTTTTCCGTAGGGCAGTTTGTTGTTAGTTTGGACGTGCTGCTGCTTTTAACCTTCGGGGACTCGCGCCGTTGTAAAAAGTACAACAGGTCCGAAACAAATACGCTTCTCGTTCACAACACAGGCGGGACTGCGTGAGCGGTCTAGGATGAAGCGAGTCCCGGAAGGTTAACAGTTAATATTTAGCAATAATCATAAATGTCTGCGTTCGAGTTGTTGGCATAGAATGAGTAATGCCCAAAATACTATTTTTTGTACAAAAAGCGCGTAATTAATCCCGCCCTTTTTTGCAAGTATTCTCAACCATTCTTGCATTCAAATGGAAATCCTGTCTTATCATTTCATATTGAAAATTGGCTGGATCGGATTATGGACTCAAAAGTGATGGCAAAAATACTATTTTTCCATAATACACCAGAAAGTTACCGATGCCGCAGGTGGATTATCCAGGTTTTTTTGTCTAAATAATAGACTACACCACTGCAAGTAAAATAAAACATAGATTTTTTAATCGCAGATTAAATTTTCTATGGTGATTCGATTATCCGGAGTGAAAATAAAATCGATACTCCGATAATCGAGTTCGACCTGTATTTGGAAGATTCTGTACCAAATTAATTAAAATACACTGGCATGGCAATCAACTCTTTAGAGCTACCGACTGAATAGTCACAAGGCAGTCTCGATTGAATTATAATATCACCTGGAATAGTGAATATAACATAATACAATACACAATGCTTTCGAAGAAGTATGGAGCGCTTGCTCGGATTAAGGAAATGGTGGATGCAATCTCTTGTTTGAAAGCAAGCGGTTGCTCAGATTAAGGCAATGGTGGATATTACCCTTTCTTAAAAAGTACACCCAAAACACAAATCTGACAATTATTGTATAAAATCTGGGCATATACAATTCTGTAAGCTTTTTATACAAATATTGTATTAAAATAATACAAATCTGTATTATTTTAATACAATATTTGTATAAAAAGCTTACAGAATTGTATATGCCCAATTATTATACAGATTATTTAAGGTTCTTATGCAGAACTGTATTAAAATCTGCCATCTCCTAGTTGGGTGTAGTTGCTTGCCCAGATTTAGACAATGGTGGATGTGATCCCTTCTTTAAAAGTAGGCGCTTGCTCGGATCACGACAATTGTGGATGTGATCTCTTCTTTGAATTAGGGCGTTCGCTCGGCATAATTCTTCATTAAAACTAGGCGCTTGCTCGGATTAAGGCAGGGGTGGATATGATCACTTCTTGAAAAGTAGGCATTTGCCTGGATTAGGCCAATGGTGGATGTGATTCCGTATCTTTAAAAGTAGGCGTTTGTCCGGATTAAGGCAATGGTGGAAGTGATCCCTTCTTTAAAAGTGGGCGTTTGCCCGCAAGAATGCAATGGGGGATTTGATCTCTTCTTCAAAATTAAAAGTAATTGTTTTTATGAAAATAGAAGTTTGTTCAGAATACGGCAAGGTATATGTGATTGGTCCTTTGGAAGTTGGCGTTTTCTTGGAATATGGTGGTAAATATAATTACGGACGTTGGACCGGGGTAAGGCAATGGTGGATGTAATTCCCTCTTTGAAAGTTGGCCTTTGCCCGGATTGAAACAATATTGAATTTGATCCCGTGCGTTGTCCCGGGTAAGGTAATGGTGGATGTGATTCCTTCCGTGAAAGTAGGCTTTTGCCCGGATTGAGACAATCTTGGATTTGATCCATTCTCCAAAATTAGGTGTTTGTCAAAATCAAGTAAGGGGATTTAAAATTATTTTTTTATGTAAGCGTTTTTCTGGAATAAGTCAATGACGGATGTGATCCTTTTCTCGGAAATAGCCATTTCGTTTTTCCATTCTTCCGAAAAATTTCTATCATCAGTCTAAATCTATTAGAACATATCCTCGATCTACTCTAACTATGTGAAAAAATCTATCACAAAACTCATTCCCTTTAAGGAAAAGCCTCACAGAATCCAAAACCAAATTCACTTACGTTTTTAAGGGCACACCACTCAATACGGAGGCAGTGGACAACTTTTGTTTTTATTATTTCAGCTTTGCAGTGTCGCAACATCCGTGGAATAATAAAAATGACAGTTGAGTGATGTGCCCTTGAAGACGCGAGTGAATTTTGTTTTGGATTTCGAGATGCTTGTCCTTAACAGTTCCAAATTATGCCAAATGACCGTTATGCCAAATGCCTTTATGCCTAAATGCAGATAGCGTGAAAATGTTGCTAGAGTCAGCGCATCCCAGGGATATTATTGTTAAGGTTCAACTCCCACCGCAGCGCACCAAAGAATTTGTGAAAAAGTGATGAAACGAAAAAAGGTTTTCATCTAGCAGTCACGATTTTTGTTTATCTTTCAAGGCTAACTCTATAAAAAAGTGATGGATGAAAAATGCCCCTCACCATAAAAAACTCAGAGCGTAAAAAAAGTCGAGTTTTATATTGCAATCAACAGCTTTCATACTGCTTAGATCTGTTGAAAAGACCATTTTGGAAAGTTTTACAGATTCAATAAATCTTCATGAATTTGGTCTAAAATTTACCTGGAGACCTTATTCAAGATGTTAATTGAAATGGAGGGGTGGCACTTTGAATCTGTAATACATTTCAAAATGGTGAATCAATATGAAATCTGTTGGAAATATTAAGCGATATTAGGCGATGAATATTTTCACGTTGTTTCTGGTGAGGGCATACTTTTGAAAATGGCTAATAGATCCAAAATAACCTGTTACTTACATATGTCCTTTTGTAAAATTAAGCTTAATTTTCTCTATGGCATTTGGGTCACAATTATGTAGAATGAAATCAGTAGTGATTCAGTTTCATTTCAAATTTTCGATCACTATTCTAGTTTGAACCTGAAGCAAAATAGAACGAACTCGCTGGTTTCCTCAAAACATGATTTTAAAATTTTCAATTTAATGAAATCATTATGTTGCTGCCAAGAGAGGCGCTGTAATTGCAAAGTGGATTTATCCGTAGATAAAATGACGCATTCATACATAAAAATATTTGAAACTCGTGATTCATTCGTGGTTCAAATCTGCATAAAATAGAACTGAGCGTTATGGCAGTTTTAAGTTTTTAACAACTGACTGGTATAAAAAATGAATCTAGAACAGCTGCTGGGCAAATAAGTGTTGCAGATTCATATTCAAAATGAGGATAGCTGATTTTGCTCTTAAGCCGTTACATTAAAAAAAGTTATGTCCTACTGATGCCGGAAAGGTCAAGATAAATAATAAAATGAAAAAAAAAATCAAGAACCTCCTCGGATTTGTTAAAGAATGTTTGAAAATCCTTATAATTTTCCGATTTTTTTTGTTGTCGCGTCAAAACTTTATTTTAGAGAAAAAAAAAATCTAGGTGGCGCATTTTTTTATATATTTGTATCGACCTTATTTGACTCTAAAAATGTTAAACAAAATTATTTCCTCCGCGGATTTTTTTTATTCCTTTTTTGCATTATCTAGGGTAGAATACGGCATTGGCAGGGTGCGACAGTTGTTGGCACCCTCAACAATATTTGCGTTTTCCAGCAAACATACACTATTTATGAACATAATTTTGATTCAATCACACAATTTCAAGTCTAAGCTTTTATTTAAATAAGTTGTTTGTGTAAAAGTAGCAAGATTTGATGTGTTAATCACCGAAACAAATTTGCACCTACGAAATCCTTGCCATTATTGCATTGCCAAAGAAAGCAGCGCACGAAAAGCAAACTGTTACTTACTTTTTTGGATCGCCTGTTTCTCCTCTTAATTGCGTATGACACGTCAAATTAAGTACGTAAACTACTTTTCACACTTTATCACCACTTGATTATCACCACAAAGAGCAAATTCAAGCAATATTTGCTCTATATTTCACTTAATAAAATCGGGACTGTTCGTTTTCTTTGACAGCAGCACATTTCGGAATAGAGCGAGAGAATGTGTTTGTGAGCATATCAAACACACGCTAAGGAGATACCACGCACAATTCTATGTGAGTTGATTTTAGCAAAAATACGAACAAAATATCCGGCGATGGCATTTATTTAAAAAAAGTGTTAAAATACAAATGCTTCATATTTTTTACGCAGACCATGCATTATATCAAAAGTGATAGTAACACCGTAGTATTTTAACCCTTATGTGGCTGACAGGACCGTTTTCCTTTTGCAACTTCAATACTTTCCAAGCTCATCAAAAAAAATCATAACCATTCCCGTTCCTACATAGCGCATTTCAACCATAAATAATTGCCTACTTTTAGGGTATTATCTATTATTCAACTGTGAAACGTAGTGTAAGAATGGGGTGGCTCCAGCGGCTGGATAGGACAGTGCTGCCCATTATTCAACATATGAAGATTTACGAGGTGGAATATATTGTTAATATACTATACTACCAGAACCGACGAGCTTCGTTTCACCTAAAATTGATTAATTATATATTTTTTACATTATTTAAAAGAAGTATTCGAAATTTGCAAATTTAGATTCTTTTTTAGATTAATTTTCGATTAAAGCAGAAATTTTTACTTTATTTGTATGGGAGTCCCCCCTCCAGAAGAAAAACTTCTACATACAAATGTTCATGCCGTTTCCTAATCTATAAGGGCAGACAGACAAAAATTAATTCTTATGTGTATAGATTTGTTTTTACGTAGTTTACGTCGAGCGGTCCTGCCTTGTACACAACCACCATGATTTTTTTTTTATGAAACAAACATATCACGTAAGGACCTCAAAGAGCAAGTTGTAAGGGTTAAATTTGTTTTACAATGTGTTTAAATGCTTTTGCCTATCTGTCTACATGACATAAAATTGATGCCAAAGCTAAAAATTCATGTTTTGTTTTGAGGCAGTTTTGATAATTAATAAAATTTGTTCCAAAATTGAGTGAAGCGAGATGAGCGTGCGGCCGATTATTATGAATGAATTTTACTACTGGAGGATATAAACAATCAGCATTTGGCACCAATACATTACCAGTTTTCTACTTCCACGTCTAGTTGCTAAAGGGAGCAAACTCATTGCTGATAATAGAAATTGCTATGCCAATAGAAGAAACGTTGACCTGTTACTTTATATTAAATTTACTGAGTTTGTGGTAAAAGCTGCTATATTTAGTGAATACCAATCATAAAAGAAAGAGCATACAAATGTATACCAGTTAAACTGTACCTGTGTTTTAGTGTAATTATTCATTATTTTTATCATTCAATTTGGCGAATGTCTTAGACTGCCAAGAATAGGTATTTTCCCCTATATAATCTAAAAAACTTTTAATAAAAATTCCGCGGAAAAAAATATATTTCGTTTCGTTTCGTAACATTTCGAATCAAATGGACCCGGATTTCGTTTCGTTTCGAAGTTTCGAAAGAAAATTTGAATTTCGTTTCGTTTCGTTCCGATCCAACAGTAGCATTTCTAATTTCGTTTCGTTTCGTCAGGAAAATTTGTGTTATCGCATACCCTTATTACGCATATGTTGAAATCAATCTGTTGGAGTGTGAAAATCATAGCCGTTAACGGTGTATACTTTTTGCAAAAAAAAAGCTCTTTGATTTTGCACCATTTAAACGGTTATGGAGGAACCTTTGAACTTGTTAAATCATTGAATGTCATATCAATCTGTCAAATACTGCTCGCTAGTGTCACAAAGCAAAATAATGGGATTCAGCTTTACAGTCTCAGATGTTCAAACAATAATGTTTTAACTGCCCGACGTTTCGGCTGTGTTTGACAACCTTCTTCTGGGGAAACTTTTTTTATTAATCATAACCATTACCGTAATCCGGGGAAACGTTGATCATTTTTTTAATTGTTTTGTATACAGTCCCTTCCCGATTTTGGCAACACGACCGGATTTTAATGTTGCCAAAATGGGGATGTTGCCAAAAACAGGAAAAAATTTCATACAAAATTTAAATTTTTCTTGTTTGTATGATTTAAGCTAAATACTTAGAATATGTACTACAAAGTATGTAATTGACATTTTTGCGATATTATTCATAGCTCGGAGATTGTAGTTTACACAAAATTGAAACAATCTCCAATTTCAGTTTCATATTTCGTCAATTTCATAATACAAATTGAATAATAAATAATATTTGAAATTAATAATAGCGTCGGCCACGTCCTTACAACAATTTGTGGTGATAAAAAAAACGTCCCAATTGTAGGCAAACTTTCTTGTGTTCGGTGTAATTGAGAGTAAAGTTCTGTGCACAATTTTCGCTGACATTATGGAAAAAATGAACACATTCCATTGTTTAAGAAAATGGTAACAGAAATCTGCATTCTGCACATTGGTCAAGCGTATCCAATGTAGATGGAAGAATCCCCTATATCAGACTGAAAGGGGAAGCAAAGCAGATCGGACTAGTCATTAACACGTTGAAGACGAAGTAGGCTCAAGAGACGACAACGGCCATTCACCACAAGCTTGTATCAATAGCGACAAAATCAAGGTTGTTGAAGAATTCGTGTACTTGGGCTCACGATAACGATACCAGCAGACAAATTCGAAGACGCAACGTGGCAGGAAAGCGTACGATCTTTGGACTCCAAGAAACACTCCGATCGAAAAGAGTTCGCCGCCGTACCAAACAGACTCCCTCATTAAACCGGTGGCGGTAGTCCTCCTTGGACACGAGATCTAGACAATGCTTGTGGAGGACCAACGCGCACTTGGAGTAAAAATGGTTCTCTACAACGATCCGACAGGCATAAGAAGGCGAGGTGTGCAGCGATCAAGGTGGATCGATCAGGTTGAAGACGATTTACGGACCCTCCGTAGACTGCATGACTGAGGCCACTCCGGCCTTAGGCTGAATAAATAATAATAAAACCACATCTGACGCATCACTCGCCTATCGAAGCAGCTAGAATTACACCAGCGATCTCATGGGAACTTCACAGGAGGTACTCCACTTCTGATACTTCGCCATCACAAACAGAACACTCGAGAGCAGGCATTGGAAGTGTGAGTGAGCATTGATCTATTGCAATCGTAGCATCCATAGCCAATGAGTGAACTGCCTCGCTCAGATGGATGCCAAACAACGAGTAGGAGCGATCGTTGCTGTGATAAACAATGAGCAACACCGTCTAACAAGCCAAGCCATGTAACCATATAAGCTACGATTTTGCATGCGTACCCCGCTTGCTCTAGTAAAATGAAGCCAGGCAATTAAACCACATCATGCGTTCTGCTTTATTCGCTCTTCTTTGAAGGTGATAAGATAGTCGAGAGAAAGCATCAACGCCTCCCATTCAGTGTGCTAGAGTTCTAGACTCTTAGAGGTCTTCATTTATAGAATGCTTGAATGTCTTCTTCTAATAGCGCACCGTATCGACGCTCATTGTTGTGTTAGCAAGTGATTCGCTTCACTCAATAGGCTCCCATTGGTGAGCAATGAATATCATTAAAAACAAGCATCATAGAATCCAAATTTAAAAGTACTCGCGTTTTCAAGGGCACACCACTTAATACGGAAGCAACGCACAACTGTCATTTTCATTATTTCAGCTTTTCTGCGACTTTTGTGCGTTGCTCCCATATTGAGTGGCGTGCCTTTAAAAACGCGAGTACTTTTAAATTTGGATTCTACGATGATTGTCCTTAAACGGTTAATCATCGAACGTCCAATTTCAAAGATCTTAGGAAGCTCATAACTTGCCCCGCGGAAAAGCATCAAGTTGGCTTAGATTAACCCGATTTTTTCTCATGATCTGATTTTATTCAATGCCTACTTGAGAACCTTACGGTTACATGTTACCAAACTCTTACCATTATTGTTGAACTGTTGTAAACATGCTGGAATCTAAAGGCTCGTTATGCAATTGACACATCAGGAAACTGGAAAAGCCAACAGTGTTCTGATATTAATCGCTAGACCAGAGGTTCCCAAACTGTGGGTCGCGACCCCCAGAGGTCGTGGGCTGTTCAGAGGTGGGTCGCGAAAGACAAATCTTAATCATAATTTTGTTACTATTTTGTCCAACAAATCTATTCCATATTTTGAACCAACGAACCAACGAAGAATATTTTGAACCATATTTTGAACCAACGAACCAACGAAGAATACGTCTTACGGGAAAATATAGGGGGGTCATTCTGCAGAATCAAATTTGAGACCGTCACGAAAAGTGGTCAGGAAGTATGAGCTAATAACTCAGCCATCTTCCAACCGATTTTAATGATTTTTTTATCAATCGATCGACAAACTCTTTAAGATTTTGCACAACTATTAGGAACAATTGAATAAAGGCGCTAAACTATTAAAAATTTGAATTTTGTCAGGCACTATTGAAAACTTGTTATAGACCGTTAATTGCCTACATTTCGGTTATTAGTCATCTGGTGCGTGAATTGATGAATGATAAAAATCAAATTCGCAAAATGATTTAAGCAAGAAACCTTAATTACTGTTCTGAGTCACTGCACTCTAATACGTAATTCTACGTTGATTTTGCGGTCGTGTCTCTGATGTCTCTGATGAATGTCTCTTTTTGTTATACGATATTTGGGCAAGTAGAAAGAAGTCCTATACGATCCAAATCTAAACCCCGAACCCAATCCAAAACCAACCCTTATCCAATTCGAATCAAATCTAAATCAAATCCAAATCTATTTAAAATCCAATCCAAATCTAATTCAAATCCAATCCAAATGCAATCCTAATCAAATCGAAATCCAATCTGAATAAATTTCAAATCCCATCCAAATCCAATCCACAACCAATCCAAAACATTGACGGAATTTAGACAAATACAATGATGGGATGAAAAGCAATTTATTATGATTTGTCCAATCTAAATCACAAAATCAATGCATTTGGCACCTGCTGGGTCGCAAGCAATATGGGATTCTGCTAGGTGGGTCGCATATCCAAAAGTTTGGGAACCTCTGCGCTGGACAAACTTGCGTCAATTCTAAACAATAAGACTCTTTGAAATAAAATTGTTGCTTATTATCTATACGGGAATGCAGCAGAAATACAGATAAAATGATAAAATGACAGTTTCTCGGCTGATATCGGAAAAGAGGCGCATAATGAGCAAAACGACTTGATGGCTATATAGCGTATTTAGAAAATCGAATGTGCTAATCACTAGCAATTAAACCTACTGGGGTATGCTTGCTCCTGGATCACTCATGCAGTATCGGTTGCATTGTGATGTAAACAGCGGGCTTCGCTTAATAGGTGTTGTACTATGTACAACGGTGTGAGTCAGCTTGTCGACCGAATAAAAGAGCAGAAATAGAAATTGTTTGCAATGAGCGGTGATACGAGTGGTGATTCATTATTTCAGTGAAAGTGACCACTATTCGTACAGAGCCCATAATACGCATATATAAACCATAATGATCTTCACTTTTGGTTTTGTTTATCCTATTAGATATCAATAAAAAGGTTCTAGCTCTAAAAAGTAATAAAAAAATATTTTAGAGGTTGTTGCCAAAATCGGGAAGAAAATGTTGCCAAAAACGGGTGTTGCCAAAATCGGGGGTAGACAAAAACGGGTGTTGCCAAAATCGGGATGTAAAAGCTTTTCATATTTTTAAAACGAGTACTGCTTCATGTAGCACGTATAAGGCTGATGTTCTTGATTATTTGATAATTTTAAACTTGTTTTAAAAATGTATTTTGCCGAGTTTTTTTATTATTCAATTTGGGGTAATTTTGATCAATCATTTATCTATAGCAGAGGTTCCCAAACTTTTGGATATGCGACCCACCTAGCAGAATCCCATATTGCTTGCGACCCACCAGGTACCAAATGCATTGATTTTGTGATTTAGATTGGACAAATCATAATAAATTGCTTTTCATCCCATCATTGTATTTGTCTAAATTCCGTCAATGTTTTGGATTGGTTGTGGATTGGATTTGGATGGGATTTGAAATTTATTCAGATTGGATTTTAATTGGATTTCGATTTGATTAGGATTGCATTTGGATTGGATTTGAATTAGATTTGGATTGGATTTTAAATAGATTTGGATTTGATTTAGATTTGATTCGAATTGGATAAGGGTTGGTTTTGGATTGGGTTCGGGGTTTAGATTTGGATCGTATAGGACTTCTTTCTACTTGCCCAAATATCGTATAACAAAAAGAGACATTCATCAGAGACATCAGAGACACGACCGCAAAATCAACGTAGAATTACGTATTAGAGTGCAGTGACTCAGAACAGTAATTAAGGTTTCTTGCTTAAATCATTTTTCGAATTTGATTTTTATCATTCATCAATTCACGCACCAGATGACTAATAACCGAAATGTAGGCAATTAACTGTCTATAACAAGTTTTCAATAGTGCCTGACGAAATTCAAATTTTTAATAGTTTAGCGCCTTTATTCAATTGTTCCTAATAGTTGTGCAAAATCTTAAAGAGTTTGTCGATCGATTGATAAAAAAATCATTAAAATCGGTTGGAAGATGGCTGAGTTATTAGCTCATACTTCCTGACCACTTTTCGTGACGGTCTCAAATTTGATTCTGCAGAATGACCCCCCTATATTTTCCCGTAAGACGTATTCTTCGTTGGTTCGTTGGTTCAAAATATGGTTCAAAATATTCTTCGTTGGTTCGTTGGTTCAAAATATGGAATAGATTTGTTGGACAAAATAGTAACAAAATTATGATTAAGATTTGTCTTTCGCGACCCACCTCTGAACAGCCCACGACCCCTGGGGTCGCGACCCACAGTTTGGGAACCTCTGATCTATAGAGAAAGCGTACGCAAACGCCTTAAGATAGGCAATAATAGTTGTAATCCCTTACGCTGAAGCGATGTGCATCGATTGTTTTGAGAAAGACATCATCACCGCTAGTGGAATTATCTGGTTTTTCAACAATATATATTAAAATTACGAACAAAAACTATGGATTAACAAGATTGCTTACCACATAACTATAGGTAGGAGCAGCAAATTTAGTCAAGATTAAGATACCTAACTCACAATAAAGAATTGTGATAACAGGAAATATTATTTTATTCATTACTTGAAAATGATGAAAGTGATCAATGTTACCCCGGATTACGGTACTCTGAACATTCTATCGTTTCTAATACCTGTTTATTTTTAATGTTTACGTTGTTTTGTTATACTACTGTAATCTTGTGTCGTATTGTCGTGTAAGGAGACACATCAAAATTTTGAGTATTTTTGATCAAACTCAAATTATGTACAAAGTTCACAACATGTGGATTTGATACTTCATGTAGGTGAAGCTCTTTAAGAGCACATACGCACATAAGTGGGTGGAGAGACCTCTGAAAGTGTCATTTTGAGAAGTGTCCGGTATTGGGAGGTGTCCAGCGCTGCGGGATCTCCTTCTACTTTCTGTTTCGACGGCATGTTGTAAATAACTATTTTGTGAATATTCTAAGGTTTAATTCACATAAGGTAATATTCTCTGAAATGTTCCGATAGAAATGTATTGAAGTCATTTCGGGACCAATTTGCGATTTGGGCGTTTTTTTCATCAAAACTAATTCCCTTATCTGGTAGATGAAAGCTTAATCTATCGGATCCATACCGTGGTTTCCTCATAAAATGCTTGTTTTAGCAGGAATTCACCTTCCAATGTTTGTTTACAAAATAAGTTACGCCCAAATCGCAAGTTGGCCCCGATTTCTGTTATTAACTGGTCACCCGTTAAAAATACATGAAAAGAAATCGCCTCATTAGCACCATCTCAGCAGGACTCTTTCGTTTCAAATAACTATGAAGACTTTATATGGAACAACGCTTATGAATTCCTTTCTTATCCGTGTTGAAATGTTTTGGTGCGAAATCCACACCATCAATATCGCCGCTTTAATCACCAAACAGCCACACATTCATTAATCATCGAATTTCATTTTTGACAAATCACCGGATCTGAACATTTCGACTGCTTCGCATCGCACATAAGATCTAATATTTACGATCGAAATTGAAGTGCCCGCTGGTGTGAGTTGGGCAAATAAAATCATTAACATCGAACTGGTTGGCTTCCTGATCGGCACCAGACGATTGGTCTGGTGCGCAAAGCCCCCTCCGAGCGGGTTGACATTCCTCCGTGGAATGGACAAAATAAAGCCGACAACACACACATCATAAAACCCTTCAACGCTTCTTGTCCGCAGAGCATGCGCGGCGTGGCGTGGCGATTCATCAAGGTTGCGACATTTTGAGACACTTTCGATCGCGACCTTAGGGCTTTCGAAGCGGTCTTGCAGGCTAGAAGCTCCTGTCCCGCAGCACGCGATCAATCTCGTGGTGCTATTGTATAAGGAAAAAGGTGTCCAACAGAGGTGGCAGTTGTCAAGGGATTCAAATTGGTTTTTATTGCATTCCATGCAGACGCACATTAGTGATGTAAATAAATCCTTTGTGAAAGGTTTCAATCTCGACTTCCAACTGTCCACTAATGAACTGCATTTGGATTATCTTGTTTGATTTCTAAAAACCTTTAATGATGAATTAGGTAATTAAGTGTTGATTCGCTTGAATTCAAAATTGACTGAATTGTGACTACTGAAACAGTAACCAATCGTAGCCGCTGGTGCTGGGCAACGACACGCGCATCTAATCGAAATGATTTATATGAATTTCGTCACACGTTCAATGAATTCAATTAGGAACACCATTCATCAGTTCCACTGTTTCTTCAATCACATCCTGGCACCTGGCTCAGCATGAGATCCATCGGACGAGGCAATTCACTTAGCTTGAAACAGAAACCTTAAGCAACAACCAATGGAGAATCCTATCCATCGTTCGGCGGCTAGGTTTTCCGACGGGGAGAACCGCGTAGATTAACGGCAACACAAACCGTGCCAGTGCATTTGACTGTCGTTTCTTCTGCATCCAACTTAATCCGAGCGCGACGTGTGGATTAGGGTTTTATGCACACGCGTCTTGCAGGCAGCCTATTTGTATCTGCTTCGTGGAAATTAATGCATGCAACGAAGCTCGTGCTACTGACAAAATCTTCAACTCCAACAGCCACACCAACCTGATGGCTGACGGAGAGGATGCTGATGAAGGATGGGGCCTTTGATAGAGCTATCTTGATGGGGGGTTCCCTGCTTCTTAGATTCTTCATCCACGAACGGAAAGTAATACCTTGGAGGTCTCGGTTTCACCATTTGTTGGCCCAAGCTGCGCAAACATAGAGAGAAGAGGGGCGAAAATGAGGCTTTAGTGAAAATTTTGAAATGAAACTAAAATAGTACGATGGTGTTGATATCTGTACAGTAGACCTCTTCATGTTTTCAAAAAGTATCAAAAATTCAACCGGTCAGCCCAGAATCACAATCCTTATGCTAAAATAAGCCTCATGTCAAATTTTCAGCTAATTCGGATACAATTTCAAGGTGGTTTCTAGCCGATTTAGTATTTTCGGCTTTTTTCTGTTTTGAGAAAAATATAACAAGTGATATAAACGCCGAAAACTATCGCAACAACCTCTATAAAGAAGCTTTTGGTGTGCTCTACAAGTCTAGTGAACATTGCGATTCGTTCCGTTCATGTTTTGACCATGTTAAAGTAATTTTCAAGCTTTTAAGTGCATAAAAATACTATTATTATTTATTTATTCAGACTAAGGCCGAAGTGGCCGGTGCGGTATATAAGAGTCTCCTCCATTCGGCTCGGTCCATGGCTACACGTCGCCAACCACGCAGTCTACGGAGGGTCCGCAAGTCATCTTCCACCTGATCGATCCACCTTGCCCGCTGCGCACCTCGCCTTCTTGTGCCCGTCGGATCGTTGTCAAGAACCATTTTCACCGGGTTGCTGTCCGACATTCTGGCTACGTGCCCGGCCCATCGCAGTCGTCCGATTTTCGCGGTGTGAACGATGGATGGTTCTCCCAACAGCTGATGCAATTCGTGGTTCATTCGCCTCCTCCACGTACCGTCCGCCATCTGCACCCCACCATAGATGGTACGCAGCACTTTCCTTTCGAAAACTCCAAGTGCGCGTTGGTCCTCCACGAGCATCGTCCAGGTCTCGTGCCCGTAGAGGACTACCGGTCTAATGAGCGTTTTGTAGATTGTCAGTTTGGTACGGCGGCGAACTCTATTCGATCGGAGCGTCTTGCGGAGTCCAAAGTACGTACGATTTCCAGCCACTATGCGTCTCCGAAATTCTCTGCTGGTGTCATTTTCGGCAGTCACCAGTGAGCCCAAGTACACAAATTCTTCTACCACCTCGATTTCGTCACCACCGATGCAAACTCGCGGTGGGTGGCTCACATTGTCTTCTCTTGAACCTCTTCCTATCATGTACTTCGTCTTCGACGTGTTGATGACTAGTCCGATCCGCTTAGCTTCCCTCTTCAGTCTGATGTAGGCTTCCTCCATCTTCTCAAAGTTACGTGCCATAATATCTATGTCGTCGGCGAAACCAAATAGCTGGACGGACTTATTGAAAATTGTACCACTCGTGTTAATCCCTGCTCTTCGTATTACCCCTTCCAGAGCGATGTTGAATAGCAAACACGAAAGACCATCACCTTGCCGTAACCCTCTGCGGGTTTCGAAGGGACTCGAGAATGCCCCTGAAACTCGAACTACGCACATCACCCGATCCATCGTCGCCTTGATCAGCCGTATCAGTTTATCCGGAAAACCGTGTTCGTGCATTAGCTGCCATAGCTGGTCCCGATCGATTGTATCATATGCGGCTTTGAAGTCGATGAATAGATGATGTGTGGGCACGTTGTATTCGCGGCATTTCTGCAGTACTTGGCGAATGGCGAACACCTGATCCGTGGTGGAGCGTTCGCCCATAAAACCCGCCTGGTACTGCCCCACGAACTCCCTTGCAGTTGGTGCTAGTCGACGGAATAAAATTTGGGAGAGTACCTTGTAGGCGGCGTTCAGCAATGTGATTGCGCGGTAGTTGCTACAATCCAGCTTATCGCCCTTTTTGTAGATGGGACACACGACACCTTCCATCCACTCCTGCGGCAAAACTTCCTCCTCCCAAATCTTGGTAATGACCCAGTGCAACGCTCTAGCCAGTACCTCACCACCGTGTTTAAATAGCTCTCCTGGTAGTTGGTCAACCCCAGGGGCTTTGTTGTTCTTCAGCCGGCCAATCTCCTCCTGGATTTCCTGGAGATCCGGAGCCGGGAAAATTATGTCCTGCGCGCGTTCTCCCAGGTCCATCACCATACCGCCATCTTCGTCTGCCACATCGCCATTCAGGTGTTCTTCGTAGTGCTGCCGCCACCTTTGGATCACCTCACGCTCGTTCGTAAGAAGGTTCCCGTAATAAAAATACTATTTCCCCCAAAAGTCGTTGTTCTTCAAAATTGTTGAGTTTATGACAAATGATTGTTTATTTATTATATTATAGTTCATCTTTCTTCCCTGAAAATTTGAGTAATATAATTGCCCATGTGCGATTTACCGTTAAATTCTTAAAAATCAGAAGCTGAACATTTGTCATAAATTTGCACCCTAAGATTTCTTCAAACAAGTTGTTCAAACAAAGAAGCTTCGATTTCAGTTGTTACTACAATGCACTCAATGTTAAAAGCATGCAGACATATGATGAATTTAACAAAATTTGGAAGTCGTTTGTAAGCATCAAATATCATATGATTTAATTTATGTTTTGTTCAAACAACTTGCTTGAAGAAATCCTAACGTGCAAATTTATTACAAATGTTCAGCTTCTGAGTTTTAAAAATTTAACGGTAAATCACACATGAAAAATTATATTACTCAAATTTCCAGGGAAAAAAGAGGAATAATAATATATTAAATTAATAATCATTTGTCATAAACTCAAGTATTTTGTAGAACAACGACTTTTGGGGAAACAGTATTTTTATGCACTTAAAAGCTTGAAAATCACTTTAACATGGACAAAACGTGAACGGAACGAATCGCGATGTTCCCAAGACTTGTAGAGCACATAAAAAGCTTCCGTATGGAGGTTGATGCGATAGTTTTCGACGTTTATATCTCTTGTTAGATTTTTTCCAAAATTGAAAATAGCCCAAAAACACTAAATCGACTTGAGCCACCTCGAAATTTTATCCGAATTAGCTGAAAATTTGACAGGAGACTTATTTTAGCATAAGAATTGTGATGCTGGGCTGACCGATTGAATTTTTGATACTTTTCGAAAACATGAAGAAATCTAATGTACAGTATAATGTTATATATGTATATCAAAAAAAAAATATTGCTTTTTCTTATTTAACTACATGGAGTAAGGTTTATTACACATAGAAGCTCTAATAAACAACATAATTTATTTTTGTTTAGCTTCATAAATCCCAAACGAAGCCTTCTCCCCGCTATACTTTATCAGTCTTGAACCCTTATAATGTGCGCTGTCAGCTAATTGAAAATGCGCTACATCTTAAAGTGGTGAAGAAAAGCTTGAGCGAAGGGCGTTTTCCGCCCTGTCAGGTTGATGGATCACGAAAGATAAGATGTTGACGCATTGAAGGTCGCGCCTTAGCAAAGCGTAGGAAATAAGATAGTATGTGATACGACTGTTCGTTACAAGGTTGAAGGTCATTACGGAGTTGTAAGCAGGAAGTAATATTGAAGCTGGTATTATTGTAACTTAGGTCTGCAAATACTGTAAAGATCAACGAAGATGCCCACTGGCATTGCCCATTATATTCTTTACGATTCAGAGCGGTCATTGGCCTTTGGGCATCTTCGTCCAATGCATTGGACTGATGAGATTAGATAAGAAATTAAGTTAATTTTGACATCGAATATCTGCTGTTCAAAATCTTGACAGAAGAAATAATAATTGGAAATCAATAAAATTCCTTCACATTTTATTGATGTTCAACTATTATTCCTTCAGTCAAGATTTTGAACAGCTGATATTCGATGCCAAAATTAACTTAATATCAAATTTGAATTTCAACTTAATTTACAAAGAATTACTCAAATTTATTTTCAAAAAAAGGAGTATGTATAAGGTGGAATGATTATCTCCTGCACTTCGTTTGCATTCCGCAGCTCAGATGTTCTTGATGAAATTAGCGGGAGCTAATTTGATTATTTGATTATTTTTTTTATCTGACTCATTTGTAGTCTCAATGAATATTTAAAATTTTGACAAGGAATAACAAATAAAACGTACTTCAAACAAAGAACAACCTTCATCGTTTTGAACAGAGTAGTTGTCTAAAGGACTGGGTCGAACTGTTAAAATTAAACAGGTTGAAGACTACGTTGTTTATGTACTGTTACTGTCCATATTCTACATTTCGTGCTGAAGGAAATCCTGACATCGTAGTGTCCTCTCCGGAGCGTAGATATTGAATCCTATTAGCGTGAAAAAGAACACCAGGCTTCAACAATTGACTCCAGAATGGATCGTATTAGCGAGCAGTACATGGGCCGCAGGTATTGTGGATCACAAAACTCTGCAGATATTTTATAGATGAACGCTGGAAACGTTGAAAAATTCCTCGGATTACTCGGATCCGATTTAGACACGAAGCGTGCGATTGGTCAGGTAGGACATGGACCAAATAACGAAATCGGGAGACATGCCGAATTTCTCCAACCTAGTGAGTAGTATTCCATGGTCGACACGATTTCTCGCTTAACTTTTCAAAAGGACCTAAGTAACATTTTTTTCATTATTTAATTTGAATAGCGCAATCAACAGAAAAACATGAAAGCTTTTGATTGCAGTACTCAAATTAATTCATGAAAAAAATGTTACTTAGGTCTTTTTGAAAAGTTAAGCGAGATTTGTTGTTCGCCTGCGCAATTATTCGTTTCAAACCCGGACAATGACAACGGCAACAGCTTAGCAGATACTGTGATCTTCTGCGTTTCAGCTGTCGCAAACGGGCATTAGACCATGCAGGCTTCGGAGTAGGTCGAAGAGGGACACATCTGGCAATGGCTTGAAATAATCTACCGAATCATCCACATTGGCTTCTATCGCAAGAGGACGCCATTAAATACCAGATATCACCTCGCAAAGTGGCATGTAATCTGTGCGATAGAAGTCAAAACATTGCGTGTCAACGACATCTTCGAATTCACATGGTAGTGGTACTGGGACGCGTACTTCGAGAGCTAGATGATGCAAGACTACATCATTCAGTGAGTCCAGAGTATTACGAACCATGCTACCTTCCGCATCGCTGTCATTAACTAACACAAAATCCAAGATTTGTCCATTTAGGTTAGCAATAAGGTTGACTTGGGTTAAGCCACACAGGTGAATCCATCTACAAAGACCAGACCAAACTAAACTAGATTGATTGTAGTCTCCGAACTGAATTTGCAATGTCTGATATACTCAAATTCGACACAATAGGGCACTGCACAGAAAAATCTTTTTCTCTTTCGTTCTTCATAAGTTTTGACAATTACTGGCCTTGCGGTTTTCAAATTTCTTTGCAGCGAGAAAGAGCCAAAGCAGCCCGTGCAGTACCCTATAACTTTAATTCGACATTATAGCATTAATTGAATGGATGTGGTCGCTGATGCCTGCTGCAGTTGCTCTTCTAACTGACTGGCAGGTAGATTACCTCAATGCTAACATTTCCGTTGGATGTTTTAAGGGCAATCCTCACGGAATCCAAAATTGAAAGCATTCGCTTTTTCAAGGGCACCCCATTCGAAATTGAAACCACGCACAAATGTCATTTTTATTATTCCACGAATGCTGTGACGCAGCAAAGCTAAAATAATAAGAATGACAGTTGGTCGGGGTTCAGAAAAACCGCACCAAGCGCCATTTTGACTGACTTGAAATATGTTGTTCGCAAAAGGAAAACGGAAAGTATTTCATGTTAATTCATAAATACATTTGTTGTAGTATATCCTCAGTTATGACGTTGAACGATGTTTGATGTGATTTTTGGCTAGGATATTTTTGGTTAATTGAATCTGTTACACGGAAACTTTTTTTCCAAAAAATGGAAATTTTTCATTGTCGCTTGGTGTAATTTGGCAGAACCCTGACCAGTTGTGCGTTGCTTCCGTATTGAGTGCTGTGCCCTTGGAAACGCGAGTACATTTAGTTTTGGATTGGATTTTTTTTGGATTGGATTCGAGAGTATCACAGACGGGCGTTGGATCTAAGCAGCTTTTCAAGCCTGAAGAGGCGGCAATGAGAACTCCTCCACCCTGTGGCTTGGTGCTTGTTGAACCTCGGAGTAATTCTTCCTCTGCGGGCGGAATTCCTGTGGACTGTATGTATCCTTTCTTTTCCTTCGAGTGTACCGATGGGTAGTGGTTTGGTGGTTTCTTTCGATCCGATGGAATTTAGAACATCGATTTGGTTTTTGCACAACACGACACAAAACTTTATTTTACAACACTTTCATTACATTAAACTACACTTTATTTACAGAATTTGCACTACATTTATCGCAATGGGTAATTCGTTTATCCTAATGGTGTATATTTATATTTACTCAAAAGTATATTTCACGCCGTCTTCAACGCTTCCAGACTACAAAAGTTCAATGAAATGGATTAAGTGGCTCACCCTAACAAAAAAAGAGCAGACTGGAAGACCCCGTCTCTTACCCCGAACACAGGGTGACCCATGGTTAGTACATACCTGGATTATTAGCGAATTGTTGAACCAAAATTATACAATTAGGGGAAACCGCCAAATGTTGAATGGCTAATTTTGTCGCCTATTGTTGAACTCCCATAAGAAATGCACGTGCGTTCAACAATAGGCGAAGAAATTAGCCGTTCAACATTTGGCGTATTACCCTACTTCTTCACAACGATCGTCAACGGTCTGGACTCAAAACTTAGCCTCGGCACATGGTCGATTGGCTGAACACCCCCAAGGGAATCCATACCATTCCGTCGAAAGTAGGGTGGTCTAACCGAAAGTACCGAAACCGGTAATACCGGTATTACCTGCCAATTTTGAGTACCGAAAGTACCGGTATTAGAGACGTAAAATACCGGAATTTTCGGTATTTCAAATTTTAGTGTCAGTATAAAAAATCTCGAATAGTTTTCACCTACTTTTATCAACTCAACTGCCTGTAAGGGCTCGTGGGACAAATATTCGGTAACAAGCAGTAAAGACTCATCGAGCATAAAATACGAAGCATCATTGACGAAGTTTGCGCTACAACAAAAGTCGATCAGTCATCAGGCATCGTCATTAATCATACATGTTGCTGTATTATTTTAGCCTTCTGTCAACCTCATGTGACCAGACGTCCCACGTTTCGCAAGACGCTGCATTTTTCAACCTCGTTTTACAAATTTATTACAATTCATACAACCTTACAAATTAATTACAAAACGAAAAACTACGAAAAACATGATAAATAATAAATAAAATCAACTACTCCTGACTCGAAATCCGTCCACCGTGGATCCGTACAGCTATTTTTTTACCTAATATTTAAATTGAAGCAATCTGATTGACTAAACTACCACTGTAACTAGTTCGATACGCACCTTGAGAAGCGATTCATTCGATTTGTATTCCGCTTATCTTATGTGATGATCCGCAATTAGCAATTAAAACACAGTTACTTTTGGTAACTCCGCGTTTAGTGGGTGGCGATTTGTTTTTGATTTCTGTTGTAATAATTTTGAAGCCTTCTTTCCATTTCTATGCCCTAAAAGCTTACTATCAAGAATCTGAACAAGATAAGATAAATTATTTCTAAATTAATTATCTTTAACCCCCTTTAATTTATTGATATCTCATGAGGTGGACGGATTTCGGTGCTGTACGGATTACGGTCCCGCACGGTAGGCGTCCCGCGTTTCGCAGGACGCTTGCTGGTCACATTAGTCAAACTGCGAATGACTTTTCTTTAATGAACATTGTTGATATCGTCGAGAATTTTCCCGCAATGTATGAAATTGTGAAAAGTGTGAGCCGTAGTAGTTCTTTTCCGGAGACCACTTGTGAGAAACGATTTTCTGCAAAAATATGTCTGTTCTAAATTCGGACGTAACGTTCCAATTTACGTAGGAACAATTATCAAATCAAGCCAAATCGATGCTTTTAACTTTTAAGGAATAAATCCAAGAGAGACGGTTCAAATACGCCTATCTTTTTATTTTTGAATAATTACTACGCTACTTTGATTAAGCAAGCGTATGGGATCTTGAAGCGTCTTATGATTCTTGATGCGATCGTTGAAACAGAGACAACGATCATACCTGACGATCGGTACGAAGAAGATGCCTTCATGGATTTTTTTTTGTTTATCGGTTAAAGAACAAGTAGTGAAGAGACTGTAGCAGAGCAAAACACTTACGTTGCTGGTGGCAAATACGTTAACTCCAGGATCCTTGCATATAATCCGTAAGGAATTCTCCTACTATGAATCGGAAGGGATTAAGGGCAAGTATTTGACACTGATTTTCGATAGTCTTGGAACCATTCGTCCTACTTCGGTTGAACCAGAGAGGGCATTATCAGTAGTTGCAAACATTGCTTACAAAATCCAATGCGGATTGGGAGATGAGTCGCTCAGTATGTAATGTTTACTTAAGTTTCGCTTTGCCCAGCTCAACAAGCAATGATTTTAACATTTGAAATTTGTCAATAAATATTGTTTTTCATCCAAAAGTCCAAATCGAAAGTTTTTCTTTTACCACCTGAAATTTTCACAAAAACCGGTATTCTACCGGTATTACCGGTATTGACTCCATCAAATACCGAATACCGGTATTTGTCAAAATGGCCAATACCGACCACCCTAGTCGAAAGACATTTCGTCGAAAGACATTTCGTCGAATGACATTTGGACGAAAGGACATTACGTCGAATGGACATTTGGTCGAAGGGACATTTAGTCGAAAATAAAATTTTTGTTCCACTAGAGACGTACGCCATTTGGTCGAATGACGTTTGGTGGAGAGGACATTACGTCGAATGGACATTTAGTCGAAATCAAATTTTAGGTTGAAGAATCTTCGTACATTTGGTTGAATGACGTTTGGTCGAATGGACATTTGGTCGAAAGCAGATTTTCGAATGAATAATCTTGATACATTTAGTCGAATGACGTTTCTTCGAATACATATTCGAAAAAAGGGGCTCATAAAAAGAATAAACAAAGGAAAACTGTGAATATTGACTGTGACGCCTCTAACCAACTCGATGAATCTATGCCTCCTTGTTAAAAAGATATTTAGTTCAATGATGTTTCGTCAAATGTTATTTGGTCGGAAAGACATTACGTCAGATAGACATTAGGTCATATGACCATTTGATCGCAATTAAGTGTTCGACCAATAATTAACGAATTATGGTTTGAAGTGAATTTTATACTGCACTAATTATTGTATAAATAAAATGAAAATTTCCGTGATTTTTTTACAAGGCTCTCAAAAATGTCCTTTCGACTAAATGTCCATTCAACCAAATGTCCATTCGACCAAATGTCCATTCGACTAAATGTTCATTCGACTAAATGTCCATTCGACCAAATGTCCATTCGCCCAAATGTCATTTCGACTAAATGTCATTCGACCAAACGTCATTCGACGAAATGTCATTCGACGAACTGTCCCAAAGCCCCCCCCCCCCAAGGTGATGGTCGATAAGCTTAGTTCTATAGAGTTTTTTTTCTTCATACTGGAATCCAGCGTTTGGGTGACTAGAAAGATTATAGAGCTTCTTCTCAGGTTCACCTACACAAAAACACTTGAACACTAAAATGCTTATTTTCTCTATTCTATCTTATATATATATATATATATATATATATATATATATATATATATATATATATATATATATATATATATATATATATATATATATATATATATATATATATATAAATGAGTTTGGTTTTTTCTTTGAGGCATAACTCAAGAATGGGTTGACCGATTAGCACAATTTATGCACGGTTTGATTCGTTTTAGAATGGGTTGTGTATATATGTTGAAAAAGACGTGAATTGTCACGGGCTTAGCACGAAAACCACTAATATGCTAAAAGTTAATGAGTTATGAAGAAATTAAATACGATAGGGTCATTTGTCCGAAAGGAACATTAGGCCGAAAGGGTCATTAGGCCAAAAGGGTCATTTGGCCGAAAGGGTCATTTGGCCGAAAGGGTCGTTTGGCCGAAAGGGCGAAGTTTGAAAAGTGAGAAATTAGGAATGAGAAGAGAGACGTCTCGCCTCATTTGTCATTTCTCACTGTAAAAAGTGAGTAGTGCGAAGTGCGTGTCTCACTACTACACTATTCACAGCAAGAAATGAAAAATGAGGAGTGAGAAGTGAGACGTCTAACTTCTCACTCCTCATTTCTCGCTTCACGCTATAAATAGTGAGAAGCGCAAAGTGAATAGTGAGACGTCTCACTACCCACTTCACGCTCCTCTTTTTTACAGTGAGAAGTAAGAAATGAGTGAGAAATCTCTCTTCTTACTCTTAATTTCTCACTTTTCAAACGAACTATTCGGCCAAATGTTTTTTTCGACCATATGTCTAATTCGGCTAAATGAACCTTTCGGTCAAACGACCCTTTCGGCCAAATGACCCTTTCAGCCAGAGACCCTTTCGGCCAAATGACCCTTTCGGCCAAACGACCCTTTCAGCCAACGACCCTTTCGGCCAAACGACCTTTTCGGCCAAATGACCCTTTCGGCCAAATGAATTTCGGCCTAATGGTCTGTTCGGCCAAATGGTATATTCGGCCAAACAACTTTCGGCCTAGTGGCATTCGGCCAAATGGCTTTCGGCCGAATAGGCTTTGGCCAAATGACCCTTCCCCGTTCCGAATCATAACTAGTCATGATCACAAACTTAACAAACTTTTATACAAGTGCGAAAAACAGTAACGAATGGGCAGCCCCCACAGAGAAGTGATGATTCTTGCTTTGTTCTCGCTAAGTTTGTGTTGGGGACCGCACAGCTGTGTAGAATAAGTTGAAATGCATGATAAGAACCAATGCTCCCTCCCCACGTTTGGAGTAAAAAGAAATTTATCATGGGGTGAAGTCTTCCGTATCCGTTCTTTATCAAGACTGCTTGCGAAAAAGTCTCTCACGGTATGTTACATATCGTATAAGTATACAGAGATGATAAGTGAGAGAATTTCTCATTCTCATTAAAATTATTAAAGGCTGCTCCAAAGAGATTCACGAAAAAGTTACATTTTTTCAAAGTTACAATAAGAATTTCTCATTCTCATTTGGATTTGGAGGTGTCGGGATCATTATGTAAAACTGGTCCTTACCTAACAAATCTGATTTAATAATGACGATAAATTATTGCTATTTTATATAAATATGCCGTTTAATTACCAAGTATTCTGATTCAATTATCGCCACACATTTTCAATTTTCGCCACCTCCGTGATCCAGTTTTCGTCACCCCTTTTCTGTCCTCTTGAAATAGTGGCTTAAACGGATATTGAATCCACTAACGCCCGGAGCTTAGGCAAATCATAAAATCAGTTTAAAATAGACGAATCTAAATAAAAATAAGAAGAAGACAACCGATGCTGCTGATGGTGGCGAAAATTGACTCAGGCTTAAATTTCAGAACTGACAATTTCGCCAGTGGCGTTAATTGATATCACCAAATTTGATATGCTAAATTTCGCCACCTTTTATTTAACTAAATTAAAACAAAAACATGAACTCTTTTATATAAAACCGTTAGTAATCGTATTTCTGAATAGTTTTTATGATTCTGTACGTATATTGGTAATAATTTTGAAGGTTTGATCAGTTTTCCGGCATTTGTTTATTTTGGCCTGTTCTTCCAACGGACAAAAATTGCCATGGTATCTAGACAACTATTTTAAGATGTATTTTCAATAAGTAATCTTATATTTATAATTACAACATTTTTCGTTAACGTATGCGTGTTTACTAGAGCTGTATGATTGTTTAATACAATTAGGTAAAAATTGCACTAGAGCGTTGAAAAAATTACTTGTTTTACCAAGGTGGCGAAATATAGTACATCTACCCTATTCAATGCAGATTTTTTTTTTTCATTTCTAGTTCACCCGGACTAGATGGCGTGTCCAACACAAACACGATCAATTCCTCACCAATTAATTTCAGTAAATAGTTAAAAGCTCCAAAAATATAATAAGATAAGTTATTATTGTGTATTCAAACAAGGCCAGCGTGGCCTCTTTAGTAACATTTTGGTTTTATATTAGTTTTATGAGACTCTTGAAGAGTAAATTATGGTCTTCAAGAGTGTTATAAAATTAAAAATGTTACTTGGGCTGTACAATACATTTAATTTCTTAGATAAAAATAAGGCATTACTTATAAAATAGGGGAACGGTTCGCCACTTCATCTCATAGCTCCTATTTCCATCCCATCAAATACAAAGCAATGGAAAGGAATTTGGTTTGTTTATTATTTTTGTGATTTTTTTCAGCAGTGAGCACGCGTGTTAACAAAAAGAAGCGACGAATTTGGTGCCGTATTTCTTTGTTTAGCGATGAGATGGATATATGTACAGTGAGATGGAGATCGGAACAGTTCCCCTACATTAGATATAAGAATTGCCCCTTGTATCAGCATAAGCTGCACATAACCCCGCTAACGACATTCGTTCCGAAAACTTCTTTGCCGCAACTTCACATGCACTCATTTCGCACTATATACTCAACCCTATTTGTATGCTACTTATTGGGGGAACGTAAAAACTATTTTGCTTAAAATACTAATTTTCCACTTAATTCAAACATAGTTTGACAAATAGATGGTGAGTGATTCGACTATGCGTCCAATTTGGAAAACTCGGGCTCATTAAGTAGTCGCTAAGCTGCGAAAAGGTCGACGGAGGTCCTTCGTAGCTTAGTTGGTTAAAGCACCAGTCTAGCGTCGAGGGTCGTGGGTTCGAGTCCCATCGAAGGGAAAGTGGTTACCTCCAATACATTTTTCAAATAACAAAATCTTCCACATAATGTACATATTCACAGCTGAGTTGACAGAACATTTTCCAATAGTATTCATGCGTACGGATTGAAACAGCATGCATCAATTAAAAACAGACCTTTACCCAGGTAACCATTAGCAGTATAAAGCCTGTTAGATCTCAGATATCATTATATTTGCATATACGACTTATTTAAATGCTTGCGGTTACCTGGGTAGCTACGCGTGTAGATCCAAGGCCTATATTCTAGTAATTCTTGGGGTATCTGTAAAGGAAAAGCTATTAAGGGCGTATCGAATTATGTTTAATATATCAAACAAGGCATGAATTACTTTTATAAAAAAGGTCAAATAGGGCATGAACCATTTTCAAAAAGAGATAACATCCCTTTAGTTGCGCGTATAGACCTTAAGGTAAATACTCCAGGGAATTCTTGGACGACCTAGGACGAAACAATTATTGAAGGCATATCCAATTTGATTCTACGGATTGAAAAGTGCATGGACCATTTTTAAAAAGAGATAATACTTTAGCTACGCGTTTAGGCTTCAAGTGCTATACTCCAGCGAATTCTTCAACACTTCAAATTCGCGTGCATACCTTAAGGCGTATATTCCAGGGAATTCTCGTGTGACCTAAAACTGAACAGTTACTCAGAGCGTAGTGACGTATAAAGAATTGCCGTGAATATAGGGTTGGGTGTATTATAAATCTTTACTCAGAACATCACATGTGGCGACGTGAAAGCAACATTATCGTATCGTAGATTCGGCTTAAATAAACATACCTTGCTTTACATGGGCGTAGCCAAGGGGGCAGGGGGCCGTCGCCCCCTAAATTGTGGAAAGATTGAACGGGTACTGAAATGAATTGCCTCAAACATGTGCACTTTACGATCCAATCATATACAGAAATAGGTGGTAGAAATTCAAAAATCCCGAAACATATTAGGGTAGCCAGGATGCATGATATAGGAAAGTTCAAAACAACTCGAAACATTTCGAGCTCAAAAATTCTTCTTTAAATCCTTCTAGAAGCTCCCCTGGGAACTTCTAAATTCCTCCGGAAAGTTATTCCCAAATTCCTCTGAAAATCGTTCGAAAATCCTTCTCACGTAGGGTCATTCGCCAAATGTTGAACGGCCAATTTCTTCGCCTATTGTTGAACGCACGTGCATTTCTTATGGGAGTTCAACAATAGGCGACAAAATTAGCCGTTCAACATTTGGCGGTTTCCCCTAATTGTAATTCCTCCTTATCTAGAAACCCCCAACTATTTTTTTTAGGAAATTCACGAGGAAATTCCTTGAAGATATCTTTTCTTCTCTCCAAGATTTACTTCTAGATATTTCTTCGGCTATTCTCTCTTCAGGAAGAATCCGGCATTTCCTTCAGGCATGCATTCGAGAGTTCCGTCAAGAATACATGTTACATTTCGCACCTCATTGCATAATACTCACCCCTAGCTATAAATCAACCAATTTAGATGTGTAAGGAATAACAACAAAACCTCTTGTTTAGCGAGTGTGGAGGTTCTGTTGGAAAGGAGGCAATCGGCTTCAGACAAATCACCGAAATTGTGAGTTATACATTATTTCTAATCATTAAATATATTATTTCAGCTTTGTAGCTAATGAATTACAAATATGTATTTTATTTGCTGTAAGCATCGGTTCAAGCCACCAGCCAATAGCTCCTGCAACAATACATACGGAATTTCTTCCCAAAATTCTACCAGAAGTTTCTTCAAAATTTTCTGACGGAAATCCTCCGATTTAGCTCCATAATTTCACTTGTAAATCTATAAGAGAATCCTTCGGAAATTCTTCTAGGAACTTCTCCGGGCATTCCTCTCGGAACTCTTCCTTTAATTTCTACGGGATTACTTCCAAGAAATTTTCCGGGAATACCTCCAAACATTCAAGAGCAAAATCATCTAGCATTCCAATCTGGAATTCTTTTGGCAATTACTTCAGAATATCCTTCAAGAAATCCTCTAGAAATATCTTCATGAATTTCTCCTGGATTTTTACAGGTATTTCCCCAGAAATTCTTACAGGTATTTTTTTCGGGAGTTTCTTCAGGTACTTCTCCAGGAATTCCTTCAGGAATTTCTCCGGGAGATTTTCCGCGGAAGTGTACTAGAATTCCTTCCGGACTTCACTCGGAATTTACTCGGATATCTGCCAAGAGTTCTTCCAGAAATTTCTTCGGAACAATCCGCAGAGATTTTCTTCAGCAATTAATCTGGGAATACTTTCAGGATTTCATCTGGGAATTTCTGCATTAATTCCTCCTGGTATTTTTCTGGGAATTCCTTCAGATATTTTTTCGGAAATTCCTTTAGGAACTTCTCTAAGAATTATTTCAGGACTTCCATGTGGGAATTCCTCCGGAAGTGCTTATGGGAGTTCCTCCGGGAGTTCTTCCAGGAGTTTTTCCAAGAAATTCTCCGGTAATACCTCCAGGAACTTTACAGGGAATTCCTGGACGATATTTGGCAGGAATTGCACGGGAAATGGGATTTTGGAAGTTCCTTCAGAAATTTTTTTTTCTCTTCCTCTAGGGTATTCCACCGGATGTTCCTCTGAAGTTCCACCAGTAGTTCCTTCGGGAATTCAATCAGGCTTTCTTCCAGGAATTCATTTAGCATTTCTTTAGGCATTTATCTACAAATTCCTCCAGAAGTTCCTCCGGGAATTTCTCTGGGAGTTTTTACGGGAATTCCTCCGGGAGGTTCTTTTAAGAATTCTTCCAGGAGTTCTTCCTGGAGTTCTTACGGAAGTTCCTTTGGGAGTTCATCCTAGAATTCTTACGAGAGTTCCTCCAGGATTTCCTACGGAAATTCTTCCTGTAGTTCTTCAATAAATTCCTCCAAAAGTTCCACCGGCAGTTCCTCCGAGAATTCCTCTGATAATTTCTCCGGAGATTCCTATAGAAAATCCCCCGGGAGTTCCTCCGGAAATTACTCTGGGAGTTCCTCCGGGAGTTCCTTTTCAGAGAAACACCCGGAGAAACTGCAGGTGAAACTCCCGGAGGGATTCTCGTAGAAACTGCTGGTGGATCTCCCGGAGGAATTCCCGAAGGAACTGCCGGAGGAGCTCCCGTAAGATCTCTTGTAAGAACTCCCGGAGAAATTTCAGGAGGAACTCCTAGAAGAATTCCTAGAGGACCTCCCGGATGAGCTCCCAGAGAAACTATCGGAAGAACTTCGGGAGGAATTTCCAGCTTAATTTCTGAAGAAAGCCTAAATGATTTCCTGAAAAAAGCCTGGAATAGCTTCTGGTGGAACTCCCGGAGAAATTTCCGAAGAAACTCCCGGAAAATTGCTGGTAGAATTCCCGGAGGAACTCTCGAAGGAATTTTCTGGAAGAATTTCTGAAGAAACTCCCGGGAGAATTTTCAAAGGAACCCCGAGGAAACTACTAGAAGCATTCTCCGAAACAACTTATAGACAAATCTCGTCTAGCTGAAACCTTTGTTGGGGTTTGTAGCTGGACCATCATCATCATCAGAGGACCTCCCAGAGAATTCCCTGATGAGCTCACAGAGAAATTCTCGGAGGAGCTTCTGGTAAAAAATCTATATGAATTCCTGAAGAAGCCTAAATAAATTCCAATTCTGCCGAAATTCCAGGAAGAATTTTCAGAGAAACTGCCGATAGAACTACCGGAATAATTCTCGAAGGAAATCCTAGAGAAATTCTTGATGGAAATGCCGGTGGAACTCCTGGAAGAATTCCAGGAGAAATTTTCGGAGAAACTCCTGGAGGATCTCCCAGTGGAATTTCCAGGATTTCATTGCGAATTAATCTAGGAACTCCTTCGAAAATTCCATTGTTGATTTCATTTTTGGTATAATTTCTGTATAAATTTCCAGTGGAATTCCTGGAGAAATTCTTTGAAATTTTCACAAGAAATTATTCGAAACAATTCACGGAAAATTTTATGGAATTTACACAAGAAATTCGAAGATTTTTCGTGAATTTCTTAGGAATGTTTTCTACGGAATTTCAACGGAATATTTTTATTCTTAAAAATTATGGGAAACAGCACGAAATTATTTGAATTCTGCAGGAAATTCTGCAGAACTTATAAAGAAGTTCGTGAGGATTTTCTTGGAGTAAATAATGGTGGAATTTTCGGATCAATTCCCGGCAAAATTTATGGTGGAATTCCTGAAGATACTGCCGAAGAAGTTGCTGGAGTCATTCCTAAAGAATCCCTGATAGAGTTTCGGATAGAATGCCAGGAGCAATTGTCGAAGGAATTCCTGGAGAAAGCTTGCATATTGATTATTCTGCCTATTTTATAATGAATATTATTTCAGAGAGGATTTGTTTAGAAATTTAGATGTGTGGTTCTACTTTTCTTAAACTTATGGAAGAATGCAGGATTTATATAATAATTGTTATAGCCGATTTTATATTCTTTCTGAATACTAAGTTCGTCATTATTTTTCTCACTTTATTTAAAAATACCGTCATGCGGGGCTTCTTTTGAAAAATCGGGGGCTACTTTGGACATTTTGAAACAAGAACTATAACGTAAACTACCATCAAATTACCATTATCACCATTCGGGTGTCTTGTTGAAAGTTGGATGACAACTTTCTGTTTCAAATTTGGTATTTTTTTCATTTAGTTTTTTTAGAAAATCAAAAATCCAAAGTAGCCCCCGGAATCAAAAGAAGCCCCGCACGACGGTATCTGATGAGCAATAAATCACGCATTTTAAATCCATTATTGTTTTAATCATTATTGTTTCGATTTGGTTTGGATTTGGTTTCATGTGTTAATATTCATGTGTTTTTATAAAACTACTATAAAATTACGATTTGGAAGACCAAAAAAGTTGGCCCCCCCCTTCTCGAAATCCTGGCTACGCCCATGTTGCTTTATATCAACCTTTATTTTGTTTCATGAAAGATCCGGTACTTGAAAGAAGCTATTCTCAAGTTTTTTTATATGACATATGTCCAATTTCACCAAAGCTATTAAATATACGCAGAATCCGATTTTTTTTCGAAATACAAAGCGGAAGGCCCTTTTGGCCGAAAGTCATTCGGCGACAGCAATTTGGTCAAAAGTGATCTAGCTGAGTTCTATTTTACCAAATTGAACGTTTGATCGAAACGGTTAATAGGCTTAAAACTTGTTAGTCGAATATATCGATAATAAGAGGTTTGGTCGTTTAGCCAAACAAGTCATTTGTCTCGCTAAAACCTTTTCCGATTTCATTATCCACTATGCTGCTCCTACATCACCGCTGGAACAGCTCTGTCATATTGGTTGTAGGACTCGCTAAAACCGAAACGGACGTGAAACCGTTTCCATGCTCTTTTCATAACCTTATCCTCACTCAGATATGTACTTTTTAAACGGCAATCCATTAAACAAGACGCACGTTTGCCATAAAATCAGAGTTTAAATCCCGCGAAAGACGTTTTCCGGGAGCTTAGGGAACCCCATGACAAATTTCTTTTAAAAAGTCACAATTACGAGGGGCACCGGTTCTGATACATTTCAACAGCCGTGCAAAAAAAAAGATGGTCTCCAACATAAAATAAGCGAAAACAAAGCATTTAATCAAATCTCCTCAGTGGGGCCGCCTATCCGAATAAGTTTTTCTTAACTTGTATAGACTTGTTTTCATGGTTTGTTGTGATTCGAAGAGGTTTGGGAATCTCTTCTATCGTTGTTTGATAAGACTCTTTTAAGAGCGATTTCTGCAAACCCTAGTGCACTGCCTATGATCGCATATCAGTCCCACCTTTGCTGGATGCGATTGTGGGCAGTGCAGAGGTAGGTACAGGGGTTAGACAAAAAGGTTGAGATAGGCAAAAATTTGTCGAAGTTCGAATCAGCATAACTTTGGGTAGAATGATCCGATTTTGATCAAAATGGGACCAGCGGACGCGGAAACTCTTCTAGTAGGGTAAATGATATATTTTGGACATGTACATATTTTGGACAAGCCTGAGCTTTTTCGATCAATTTTAGATAATGTGTAGGAAAATGTTCATCGAAAGTATGATCATTGCATACTTTTACCGCAACTCTAGCGGCTCCTAATGAGAATTCACAAATCAACTATTACTTATCTTTAAAATTATCTAAAATGTAAAGCTATCTACCAAAGTGCCTGCTGAACGCCAGTATGCAGGAGAACATGCATTATAGGACTCCACGTAACATGCACCTGAAACACGTTTAAATTGGTTCAAACGGCAATCTTGAGGTCCTGCGGCCAAAGTTTGATTGTAATTGAGATACTAACATATTCCAATCGCTTAACATGCACTTGAGACGGATGAAAAAGGAGTGACCAAAATGAAGTTATGTTTTTATTCATCAGACATTTATTGGTCACCCCATGTACAGCACATAGATGAACCATTAATTGCCAACTTTCAGGCTGTTTTCAATGATATCGATAATATTGCGAAACAATGTTAATTTCTTGTTTAATCTATGTCAGTTAAGCAAATAAATGCTTTTAAATGAATGTGGATACTGTAGGTAAGTCATACCATTGAGATCTGTAGGTGGCCATTTTTAAATTTGGAGAAAATGACTCTGTCCAAAATATATGCATTTTCCATGTCGAAATTATATATTTGATGTCCAAAAAGAAAATATTTCAGTTCGCAGTATATCACAGTTTACACCTAGTAAACGTAATTTACTCAAAAATTGGGCAATGGAGACACAAGACTAATCATAGGTTATGTATATGGATGAACCTAGTGGTTTTCAATTGTTTAATACTATTCAATCTCGATATATTTTCTAATGAATGTCCTGCGCTTGTCCAAGATACATCATTTACCCTATGCTGGCCTTATGCAAAACTCCAACGGTGGTGTTTCGGGTTTTCCGAGGGTATGTTCAAAATGCATTTTTTCTGCTGCTTGTCATTTTATATGAAGTTTACTGCCATCATGTTTTATGTTTTCCCCAGAAACTACAACTAATATGCTGACCAATGCTGGCTGCAGATCGAAAATCCGTTAGGTATACGCAGAGATATGGCCATTTTCGTGAAAATGGTACGGGATTGGTCATACACCCTGAACAAATGTCACTTTCGCAGAACTTCCGGAACTTGTTACAAATTGGCCAAAGAGTCTTACAGTACTCAAAATATATCTCTAATAAAGATCCTATATTCATCGTCTTGAGAAAACATGAATTTTGACACCCATATATGCATGGTTCCAGATGGAACCAAAACCGGCCCCTCCTGGAAGACGTATGGAACCTGCTATAAGGGTGGTAGTGGACCCTATCATTCTGAAAATGTTTCTGTCATCATCGTCTCGCACAGCCATGAAGTCAGATACTCATTTTTGCATTATCCCGATCTGTTATCATTTCATCATGTTCCCGGTACCGTGTTTACGGAAATGGCCGTATCTCGGTGTAGTTTACATGGATTCTCGATCTACAGCCACCATTGGCCGGCATATTAGTTGTAGTTTTCGGAGAAAGCATAAAACATGATGAAAGTTAAGGACATAGTTGGAAGAGTACCACAATGGCAGTCAATATGGCACCGGACCTTCCACGGGTCAACCCCACACCTCCCGCACTTCTCTCCCACCAACATCCGGATGCATCGAACAGCATCGAACAAAAGTCTAATATTGAAATTACTAACCTGTTCACAGCATATTTATTCACTTCCCGTGATAATGAACATGTTTATCCAAAGAGTCTCATGTATTTCGGCTCGAATATTATCCTAAATCATTAGTTTCGTGCCAATTTAATAGCCGTTCGCGATTTGGTGGGTTTATTACTGCACTTCACTTCTTCTCAAAGGGCACGGAAAAAATCAATGTTACTCACTTCTGCACACATGAGCAGCCCGAAATGTTGATGGAATGCAAATTAAACATTACTTTTCGAAATTAGTCACTTGTTTAAACCGAAAACTTAATATAAACTGCCATTTTGCCCGAAAAAAACGATTAAAAACTGATCGCGGAGAGAATGTAAATTGTAAACACCGGCAGCGGCAGCAGCAAACTAATAACTAGGGTGGTTCAAAAAATAATTTTGCTCCGCCACGCTCAGTCCATTATGATTTATAATTTGGGCGTCATCGAATGATTTGGGTTGTTTTGAATAGAGGCATACCGTGCACAAGTCGTTTCAGGTTTGTATGGCGATAGTTGATATGGCGAGTTTGAAGTTTGAATTTAACATTATTCTGATTCTGGCACTCCGTCATTTGGCGCTAGCGAGGGGGGAGACCATATGACGGGATGAAATATTCAAGAGATTCAACTCTATAAACAATCTATATTTAATGGTCGTTCCAATAGTTAGGAGTCGATTTTAATTCAACAGCAATTCAACAAAATTTGTCTGTGATATCTATCGCACCAGGGACAGATACTTCTAGTCTAGTCTAGTCTACACTATCGCACCAGGGGCAGATGCTTCATACAAAAAGTGTGACATGTGAGTGGGGTATAAAATGCTATATTTGCGTTACGTAATCAATGGATCTTTCCTGCGGTGCGGTTTTCGTTCAGTGAAGTCTCTGGAATGTTGCTTTCAGCTATGTGGGCTCTTTTCGCCAGCGTTTGGAGGGGAGGCGCCGTAGCCAGTGTAATAAAAGGTTTAGTTTCCCAGACTAGTTTTCATAGAAACTTGAATCGGCTTGCGCTTAACCAGTTTTTGTTCAAATCGGTTTTTCGAGGACACTCGGAGCATGGGACGGAATCGAGTGAGCGTAGTGGAGCTGGATCGTTGTTTGAACCACCCTACTAATATTCTTTGTTATTTTATAAATACGACACCAATACTACTACAGTATATGCCAGTTTTATTGTACCAATCCTTTCAAAGCTTTGTTTTGGTACTCAACCCACCTTCACATAAAATGACAAGCAATGGGAAAAATGCATCTTGAACATTCCCTCAGAAAACCCGGATCATTTCCGGTGGCCAAGGACTAATCTCAGGTTTTGTAGGGGGGCAGTATACTAGAAGAGTGTCCGCTTATGATGGTCCTGGTTTTATCAAAATCGGCTTATTATACGCAAAGCTATGTTGATTTGAATTTCGACTTATTTTACCTATCTCAACCTTTTTGTCTAACCCCTGTATATTCGACTAGTGGCCGCGAGCAAATGCATCATCAATTCCTTTCCCTACATCGATATGCATTTTGACGTGGCAGGCAGAGAGATCACCAGAACGTATACATTGAAGATGAATGGTAATCCTAAGCAATCATCTGTTGGTTCCCTTTGGGTCTGTTCACAAATTCTTCTTCACTGGCATTACATCCCCCACTGGGACATTGCCGCCTCGCAGCTTAGTGTTCAATTAGCACTTCCACAGTTATTAACTGCGAGGTTTCTAAGCCAAGTTACCATTTTTGTATTCGTATATCATAAGGCTAACACGATGATACCACAGACAAACAGACATAACACATTGAATATTCACTCATCAGATTCATCGTCGTACGAACACTAACGACATCTATTGTTTTCACTAAGTTAGGCAAATCACGAACCAGATGGCGGTAGTGAGCATACGTCAAACTGGAGCAAATGCGATGCGCGCGCCACGAGTGAGCGATTGGCCAACTAATGATTATTTAAATTGACCAGTAAATTAGTGATCGATGAGAATTTGACGAGTGTTATGTCTGTTTGTCTGTGATGATACTTTTATGCCCAAGGAAGTCGAGACAATTTCCAATCCGAAAATTGTATAGACCGGCACCAGGAATCGAACCCAGCCACCCTCAGCATGGTCTTGCTTTGTAGCCGCGCGTCTTACCACACGGCTAAGGAGGGCCCTATTGTTCACAAATTACGTAACGCAAAAATCCGAGTTTTTGACACCCTCCCTCCCCCTCGTAACAAAAAGTAACATTTTTGTTACCCCCTCCCTCCCCCATGTAACGCGTAACTGTGAAAATTTCAAAGACAGATTTTTTCCTTTTCTGAAGCATGTGGGTTTTGGTATTTGTTGATCACTGTTAGAATAGGGACGACACATGATGAAAAATCAAGGATATCAAGAATGCAGCTAGTAGAACCGAAAATAGAAACCATGACCATTTAAATCGTTTAGCGGGACTGTTCTGTCGAGAAATACAATATTCGCTTGGTATTTTAACGCATATCAGTTCCGTTATATGCTTGATTTCGATAATAGCTAATATACGATAACGATAAACATATAATTTTTAAATTGAACTGTTTGAAGTGCTTGAGCTAAAATGCAATTGCTTAGAATGAAAACCCTCTTGCCTCTATTACCTTTAGCTTGGTTTGGGAGATCTAATCATAAAATACAATACCAATCAAAGCGTTGTTCTCGTGGTCGTTCCATGAAAAATATAATCTGTAGAAATCGTGGATATTCATCGTGAGACAAAAATGCCTAGAAATTTAGCAACAGTTTTTCAAACAAAGCTCGCTATCTTTCAGAATTAAAAAAAATACAATAAAAACAATACAAAGGTCAGCAATTACTTCAATCAGTGATTAAAAAAACATTAAACAAATTATTCGCGTTATGCGTAACATTTGGTAGTACCCACCCCCTCCCCCACCTTTAAGTGTAACAAAGTATAACACAAGCTGGACCTTTACCTTTCCCCAAAAGCGATACCTATTTTGTGAACAGACCCTTTGCGAATACAGCTGAATTGGCAATAATGGAGTACCTAGCAACTACGGACGATCAATCAAGCTCAAGCTCATGTTGATGCGGGCAAGCGTAGGCTCCGTTCTGCTCAATATTGCTCGAAATTTGCGTGGAACTTTTTTTTCTCACGTATTTCCAGAAAGATTAAGAACTTTTTTCCACATCCACACTGACTGACGGTCGCAAAATATCACATATGATTTTTTAGCATTCATTGATTACAGTCCGACTGGGGTGTTTATTGATATATTTTGGCTTTTTCAGTCTGATATATTCAAACGGATTTATATTCGCATTGCTCGACGTATCGGCCCGTTTATTGGGTCTTTTTCAAGGGAAAACTAAAACAGAGTTAACAATTAGGAGCACGTAACATTCTTCTTCTTCTTATTGGCATTACATTCCCAAACTGGGACAGAGCCGCCTCGCAGCTTAGTGCTCACAGTTATTAACTGCGAGGTTTCTGAGCCAGGTTACCATTTTTGCATTCGTATATCATGAGGCTAGCACGATGATACTTTTATGCGCAGGGAAGTCGAGACAATCCGAAAATTTCCTAGACCAGCACCGGGAATCGAACCCAGTCACCCTCAGCATGGTCTTGCTTTGTAGCCGCGCGTCTTACCGCACGGCTAAGCAGGGCCCCAGGAGCACGTAACATAACATAACAAATTGTTCACTCTGTTTTAGTTTTCCCTCGAAAAAGACCCATCAAATGGGCCGAAATGTCGGACAATGCGAATATAAACCCGTTTGAATATATCAGACTGAAAAAGTCAAAATATATCAATTTAGCATTTATTGTACAAAAAGTTCTATTTGTTTGAGCCAATAAATTGGCCCTGGGAATACAAAATTATCTAACTCTTCGAAGATTTTGCATCCGGGTGGGAAGAACTCAAGGGCGTAGCCAGAGGGTGGCAGGGGGGGAGAGGTGCGTCGCCCCCCTAAATGGTGGAATGATTGAACGGGTACTGAAATGAATTCGCTTAAACATGTGCACTTTACAATCCAATCATATTCAGAAATAGGTTTTTGAAATTCAAAAGATTCCCAAAAAACTTATAAGGGTATCCAGGATCCATACTATATGAAAGTTCAAAGCAACTCAAAACATTTCGGGCTCAAGAATTCTCCTAGAAATCCTTCTAGAAGCTCCCCTGGGAACTTCTAAATTCCTCCGGAAAGTTATCCACAAATTCCTCTGAAAATCGTTTGAAAATCCTTCTCCTATAATTGTAATTTCTCCTTATCTAGAAACCCCCAATTAATTTTTTTTTGGAAATTCATGTGGAAGTTTCTTGAAGATTTCTTTTCTTCCCTTCAAGTTTTATTTCTAGACATTTCTTCGACTATTCTTCCAGGAAAATCACAGGAAATTCACGAGGAAGTTTCTTGAAGATTTCTTTTCTTCCCTTCAAGTTTTATTTCTAGACATTTCTTCGGCTATTCTTCCAGGAAAATCTCCTGCATTTCCTTCAGGAATGCATTCTAGAGCTCCTCCCTGAATACATACGGAATTTCCTCCCAAAATTCCACTAGAAGTTTCTTCAGTAATTTATGACGGAAATCCACCGATCTCGCTCCATAATTTCATCTGCTAATCTATAAAAAATTTCTTCAGAAATTCTTCTAGAAACTGCTTCGGGCATTCCTCCAGGAACTCTTCCTTAAATTCCTCCGGGATAACTTCCAGGAATTTTACATTCTGGAATTCTTTCCGCAATTATTTCAGAATATCCTTCAAGAATTCCTCTAGAAATTTCTTTAGGAATTTCTCCAGGAATTCGTCCAAGTATTTCCCCGGAAATTCTTCCCTTCCTTCAGGAATTTCTCCGGGATTTTTTCCGCGAAATTGTCCTAGAATTCTTTCCGGACTTCACTCGGAATTTACTCCAGAATTTCATTCGGAAATTAGTTTGGGAGTTCCTCCAGGATATCTTCCAAGAATTCTTCCAGGAATTTCTTCAGAACAAACAAAGAACAGCAATTCATCTGGGAATACTTTCAGGATTTCATCTGGGAATTTCTGCATTAATTCCTCCTGGTATTTTTTCGGGAATTCCTTCAGATATTTCTCCAGAAATTCCTTCATGAACTTCTCCAATAATTATTTCAGTACTACCTTGTGAGAATTCCTCTGGAAGTGCTTGTGGGAGTTCCTCCGGGAGCTCCCCCAGGAGTTTTTTTTCCAAAAGTTCCTCTAGTAATCCCTCCAGGAACTTCACAGGGGATTCTTTGAGGATATTTGGCAGGAATTTCAAGGGAAATGGGATTTCGTAAGTTCCTCTAGAAATTCAACTCCGGGTATTTCATCGGCTGTTCCTCAAATTTCTCCGGGAGTTCCATTCAGACTTTCTTTCATTCATTTAGGCTTTCTTTGGGAATTTATATACAAATTCTTTCAGAAGTTCCTTGAAAAATTGCCTCCGGGAGGTCATTTAAGAATTCTTCCAGGAGTTTCTCCTGGAATTCTTACGGAAGTTTATCCAGAAGTTCTTACGAGAGTTCCTCCAGGATTTCCTCCGGAAATTCTTCCTGTAGTTCTTCAATAAATTCATCTAGAAGTTCCTCCGGCAGTTCTTCCGAAAATTCCTCTGATAATTTCTCCGGGAATTCCTACAGAAATTCCTCTGGGAGTTCCTCCGGAAATTACTCCGGGAGTTCCTTCTCAAAGGAACACCCGGAGGAACTGCCGGTGAAACTCCCGGAGAAATGCTCATAAAAACTGCTGGTGGATCTCCCGGAGGAATTCACGTAGGAACTGCCGGAGGAGCTCCCGTAAGAACTCCCGGAGGAATTTCAGGAGAAACTCCTAGAAAAATTCCTAGAGGACCTCCCGGAGGAACTCCCAGAAAAACTATCGGAAGAACTTCAGGAGGAATTTCCAGCTAATTTTCTGAAGAAAGCCTAAATGATTTCCTGAAAAAAACCTGAATGATCTCCTGGAAGAGCTACTGGTGGAACACCCGGAGGAATTTCTGAAGAAACTCCCGGGAGAATTTTTAAATGAACCCCCAGAGGAACTGCCAGTGAATCTACCAGAAGACTTCTCGGAAAAAATCTTGGAGAATTCATCTTATAGACAAATCTCGTCTAGCTGAAACCTTTGTAGGGGTATGTAGCATGACCATCATCATCATCAGAGAACCTCCCGAAGAATTCCTTGAGGAGCTTTTGGAGGAATTTCTGTACAATTCCCGGAGGAAATTCTGGAGAAATTCCCGGCAGAATTTTCAGAAAGACCCCGTAGGAACTGCGATAGAACTACCGTAATAATTCTCGGAGGTACCGGAATAATTCTCGGAGGTAATCCTGGAGGAATTCTTGGAGGATCTGCCGGTTGAACTCCTGGAAGATTTTGGTAGATTCCCGAAGGAACTCCCGGAGGAATTTTCGAAGAAACTTCTGGAGGATGTCCAGTGGAAATCTTGAAGTTTCCACCGGAATTCGGTTCGGTTCTTTAGAAATTAATCTAGCAATTCCTCCAAAAATTCCATTGTTGATTTTATTTTTGGTATAATTTCTGTATAAATTTTCGGTAGAATTTCGGAGAAATTCTTTGAAATTTTCACAAGAAATTATTAGAAACTTTCACGGATAAAAATATGGAATTTACAGAGGAAGTTCGAAGATTTTTCGCGAAATTCTCAGGAATGTTTATTGGCAATTCTGCGGAATTTCCACGGAATATTCTTAGGAGTTCCAAGGTACAATTTTCAGATTTTTATGAGCAACAGCACGAAAGAATTATCTGAAGGATTCCCTGCAGAATTTATAAAGGAATTCGTGGAGGATTTCTTGGAGTAAATAATGGTGGAATTTTTGGTCAATTCCCGGCGAAATTGATGGTGGAATTCCTGAAGACATTGCCGAAGAAATAGCTGGAGGCATTCCTGAAGAATCCGGGGGTGAATGTCGCACGTTTATTGGCATTACGTTTTCTAATCTAATCTAATCTAATCTAATCGAACACAAACGCAGCCAGTACAAAGAAAGCATCCTGGAAAATCATTGAGTTAGATGACACCCAATAATTTTTCTTGTCAATATTGAGGCTCACAGCATACCAGTGGTATGACATAAACTTCAAAGCGGCCAGGCCCACTGCGTTGTGTTTGCCGCAGAGATGATTCTTAGAGATGTATCGTGTTCAAGTATTCACTTCAACATGATACATACCGACATACCGTACCATACGCACCGCGTTCTTTTTAAGTTCTTATTTTGTAGTTGTATATAAATATGTAGTGAAATGAATAACATTATGATAAGAAGTTATATCAAATTGTATATATATATATTTGTAGAATATAACATCAACTAGGAGCCGGAGTTAACTCAGGATGTACATCTCTTGTAGAAGAAGCTGGAAATTATATAGATTTTTTTAGTTATGAGTATCAGATAGGTTATGTGCCAGGACGTCGTCTGAAACATGGCAGGTTGTGAAGCTTACATTTCTGGGATATTTTGTAGTGGGCTATGAAAATGTTAAATCATAAAAATATGAAGGTACATAATATTATAAATTATAATGAAATTATGAAAATCTTATAATATGAAAATAAGAAACATAAAAATATAATGTAATAAAAGAATAAAAATTGCTATATAAAAATAAAAAATAGGAAAACATTAAATTTAAAAAAAAATGAAGATACAAAAATATGAGTACACAAAAACATAAAAGCATGAGAATATGAAAATTTTATATTTTAAAGTTTTCAATACTTCCACAATCGCACGCCTCCATGCTTCTATGCACTCACATTTTTGTATCTTGTAATTGATGTTAAAGCATAACATTTTGAAAATATGACAATATGAAGATCTGAAAATAAGATAATATAAAAATATTAAAACACAAAAATATATAACATGGAAATATGAAAGTATAAAAAATTAAATCATAAAAATATAAAAATACAAAAATATGAAAACGGAAACCTGAAAATATAGAAATATATAAATATGCAAATTAAATTATAACAACATGAAAGTATAAATATATAAGAAAGACAAAAAAATATGAAAGTTAAATATTAGAAATTATAACAATATGAAAATATGATAGCATGAAAAAAGAAAATACACATATTTGAAAATACAAAGGATTTAAATATGGAATTCGAAATTTAAAAATACAAAAGTATAAAAATATGAACATATACAGGTATAAAAAATGTGAAAGCATGAAAATATAAAAATATAAAAGCATCATATAATGTAATATATGTATAAAAATAAGAAAAATATAAACATATGAAAAATATGACAATATAAAAATATTATAATATGAAAATGTAATAACATGGAATTATATAAATATGAAAAAACATGAAATGTAATAGTTTAAAAATATTAAAACTATAAATATTAAATATGAAAGTGTAAAATTAGGATAGTATAAAATACGTAAATAAAAAAATATTAAATTGTAAAAATATGAAATTATAAAAATATGGAAATTTAAAAAATAAAATGTAAAAATATGAAAAATAAATATAATGAAATATGGAAAATAAATAGTATATGAGTATATGAAAATACGAAAGCATGGCATTGCTACGGTATATTTCGTGGACTTAAAACTAGTGAGACTAATGTTTCCTTTGAAATCTCTGTCCAGATTGCTATCAGAAATCAAGGTGGGTATAGTCCTTAATTTCAATCTATGACAAAAAATGACAAAAGCATTAGAATTACTATTCCTGGCCACGCTTATCTGTACCGTTACTAGGGAGAGAAGAAATAAGTACCACGGAGTTGGATTTTGGGAAGGTGAATACCTTCCGAATATTGGAGTCATGATGTTGGGTCTGGATGTGCCTGTAGCTGGCAATGTGACCATGGTAGAACTTACCCCGTAACACACCACGAAGAGGTATCTACCCAGCATTACTGGTAGCACGTTTATTGGCATTACGTTTTAGTACAAAACGCTGACGCGCAACGCGCTCTTGTGATTCAGCCTCTACTGTTGGGTGGATTTGGTTTCAAAGTGTTTGGAGCTTAGAAGGAAAAAGTACCAAGCACTTATATTCATGTGTTTTTATAAAACTACTATAAAACTACAATTCAGACGACCTAAAAGTTGTAGGTACATTCACTCGGGGTATTCGAGAGTCGCGTGCTTAGGACCACCTTTGGCAATGTACAAGAGAACAGAAATAAAAAGCCTTAAATTCGATTTTGAAGCGGAATTGTCTCACCATTTATCTAAGAAGTATAATTTTCGCACAAAAATTAAATATGATCGCTTTTGAAACATAATGATTAGTTGTTAGTTTTCGTATCCATTTCACAGTTAGTTGCAACAAAACATCGACACCGATCGATAGTCACTCACTGGTAAGCTAGCAATTTTCTATTCGACAGCAGGGTTTGACCGCCGACGGCAAATAACTGATTGCGCGTGGCGGCTAGAAAATTTGTCTTTCGCTTCCATGTGCTGCTGTGACTGCTCCGACGGAAACGCCAACGTAATAAAACGTCATTAGCTCATTATAACCCTTTCCGAACATGTGCCGCACCCTTGTGGCGGTCATAGCCCGAAACATAGACCCCAATTCTACTCATTTGGGGTTTGTGATAATTTATGGTTACCTTCCAGCCGTCAGTGCGAGGACACACCAAATTAATGCAGTGATAGGTAGTCGGTAGATGTCCGCGGGAATGTTACAATTTGCTTCCGTTCACAATTAATTAGTATCTAACAGCAGGTCTATACCTTCAGATTCGTGTCAAACATAATTAGAGTGAAAATGTATCGCTAGGTTGCATGGCTTCGGGTAGGTTTGATTATTATGCGTGAACTGTTAAAAATATTTTGATCGATGTAAACCAAGCGGTTTTTTTCAAAATTAAAAAAAAAGTTACAAATCCCTATAATAATAGGTACAAACATCATTGATTTAGTAATATTAAAGGGTATTTTTTTCTTCCTTTTGTTCATGAAAAACTTCTTAAAATATCACACTGTAAACGGAATTTCAATAAAATCCCAGAAAAGCAGAGTTTCGTTCAACTCAGAGTATGTGTGTGGGTATTTGCACTTCACTGGTTTATTTGCAAAAGTTGCGTTTGACGTTTGCTACCGGATATGAGGCAGATCGTTTGAACATACAGTGACGCTGTATTACAAATAAATAAGAAAATGCTATGACCCTGGTTTTACTACATAAAATCCAATTACAATTTCCATATTATCCTATGCTGCACAAAGTGAATAATTCCTCGAGCAACATTTTTACCAAAACATGTACTCAATAGCTATTCCTTCTTTGGCTAGTTCTAACGACCCAATTACAATGGTCCTTAACGTTTCCTCAATTAAAAGCACCCACTTAGCCATACCGTTTGCCATTCATGAATCGAAAAGATCGTTAGGAAAACTGAATCAGTTTCCCTCCACCACTAGACCATTCCCTTTCGATTCACAAGTTAGTAGTACCTCAACCATTCGAAATTGTTCGCAATCATAAATTTAAATAATTATGAAATCGATATCCATCCACCATTCAGCAGCAGCAATTGCTGCTTTGCAAAAGGCATTTCTACCTTCAACCTCCCGTCCGAACACCCCCTTACTCGAACCGTTCACTGCTAGATAACTTATGAACTCCCATTGTATCGCTGCGCCTGAGTTTCCCATAGTCACTGCTGGAGCTTTTGCTTTTGCTGATCGTGGTTCCGTGAGGTGGGTTTTCTTCAACGGGGTCCCCGTTTCCATCGCGAGTCGGCCGGTGAAAAATATCAGCTCGTATTCACGCGCGTGGTTCTTGAAGCCACGCGGTAGCTTGCCAAGCTTTCAGAAGACTTACATAAAAATGCAACGAGAACTCATGCAACTGCACCGGGGCACGCATAGGTCATGTTTGTTATTGCTGCTTTCCAGTACCGATGGTTGAGGCTGCCTTCTGGGCACGAATCCGACTAGAAAAAAAAACTTTTAAAATAATAGCAACATAGCAATGCTGCCGACATCACATAAAAAACAATAACAACCAAAGGGCTCTCGGGGGGAAACAATGTTCTAAACCTATGGCTACAGATTGAAAATCGCTTGAATGGACGACGACGACGACGACGACGACAACAACAACAGCGGACGGTTATGCGCGACGCGACGCGGCGTTGTATAGCTAACAACTATGATCCGTGTTGAAAGGTTTCATTCAATTTGTGGATTTGTGATCTTGCATCGCACGTTGCAACTAAGTGCATTCGAAGCCAATAGTGCGAGCTACAGCAAGACGCATAAATACATTTCGCAGTCTACTTACGGCGTGGTAAAGGGTACGAAACGGTGGTTAATGCAATTAAAGTTATTTGAAAACAATAACTGTACGCCGTTCTTGTGGATGGGGCAAATTGAGAATGGACTGCACATACTTTTTATGTATGAGGTAAACTATGGCGGAATCTTTTCTGCTAAAATTATGAACTAATTGGGATGAGCTCATACAACCCTGCAAAATACTGTACGGTGAAGCATTCTATTTTCGTACTTTAATGGTAAAGTGAACCAAAGACATCCTTCAATATACATTTATGATATTTTTTTTTCCTTTCTCGTACATCAAAGTTGTACCGAAAAGCTATAGGATTACTCCAAAAAAGAACTTTTTATAGGAGACCCATAGTGTTACCGATCGACTCAGCTCAGCTGAGGGGATGTCTGTATGTGTGTATGTATGTGTGTTTTTTTTTCTTCCTGAGAAATGGAGGGGGAATCTGCTCAACAGACATCCTGGGTTGTCCAGGAAGTGCGGAGTTAGGGACCACCTCCAACAGCAAACGAGGGAGGCAGGACTACATACCCGGCCCGCTATACCGTTTCCATTGCCGCCAAGCCCATAGTCCCTTCGGTACAACCAGAAAGTAATGCTTCAAAGGGGGGCCAGTGCACGACGCACCCTCGAGGTTAGTTGCGTGTCCTTGCAGCATCGAACATCGTGACTCGCTTTTTCAGAAGAACACCATGGTATCGTGCCAGCGCATTGCTGGCTTTCCAGGTGGCCTTACCACGCCATATGTCCTCGGAAGGTGGGAAGGGTAGACTTCGCGCCTGCTTCCCTCTGCACGACTGGTATTAAGAATGATGATGCCGCGTGCAACCCAAATTGACCTCTCTGCGATAGGGTCTGTTCGCCAACACACAGAGGGACTTGCCGACGCGGTGCCTACGCCTGCCCCAGCCTTGACGAGGACCCCTTTCCGTCCTCGGGCTCGGAACCCGCTTGACCGACGCCGCGAAAGCGACGATACCATGTTGTTCTTCGCGCGGCCACTTGTTCGATAAAAGGATCGAGTTCGACCACAGGGCATGACCACCGGTATGACCCATGAAGCCGACTCCGAACCCTTGGACCACCTCTTGTTTGCGCCTGAACTAGCCATCCTTGAGTCCACGCGCCACCTTCTGTGTAGCTCCGAGACGATTTGGACGTTACCTGCACTGTGAATTTGCAGCACGCTTAAACACCGGGCACTTCGAACCCCCCCATGGGGTGCTTGCAGTTCACAGCTTTGCTGGAACAAATCAAACAATTGGGAGGGTTCGTGCAATCCGCAGCGTCGATAGAGCTTGCTTCTGTCAGGGCCTTTGCAGTCCCATTGCTTGTGCCCCGATTCCAGGCACTTGAAGCAAACTTCGGGTTTCGCGTATATGCCCACAGGGCACACCGACCATCCCACCTTGACGCTTCCTAACTTGACTACCTTGGAGGCATCCGCTGCAGATAGCCGAACCAATGCTACCTGTGTCCCTGCCGGACCTTTCAGTAGCAGAACGGCTGCGGTGGGCGTCTCCACTTCACACTGTCGCCGCAGTGCCGTGGCGAGCTCTTCGACTTCGGTGATCTCGTCCAGGTCTTTAACCCTTAGATTCACCTCCGTCGTGAGTGCCCTCACCTTGACCGTCTCGCCTAGGACTTCCTCCGCCAACTTCTTGTAGGCGGCGCCCTTTTGCGAGACGCCCCGCTTCAGTTCGAGGATCATCTCGCCCATCCGGGTACGTCTTATTCGACGTACGTCGGCGCCGAGTTCACCAAGCTTGACATCAATCCTCATCGCCTTCAAGACGTCCGAGTACTTAGCCTCGTCCGTCGTGATGACTAGGGCATCGCCCCTGGAGCGATTGGCGCGTACCCTAGAGTTTTTGCTACCCTCATTCGCCTGGGCCTTCGGATGTCTGTATGTGTGTGTATGTGTATGTATGTTTGTATCTATACACATTTGTATACACATTTTGTTGACACACATTTTGGAACTTAGGATTTACTCACAAAAAGTTCGACGATGAATGCGGTCCCTTTAATCAAGACCCGAGTTATGGCATGTTCAGATAATAAAATAATTTGCTATTGAAAATTGGACTGATCGGACATTGCACTTCGGAATTAATGGAAAATCATTGTTTAGTTAGTCGGACGTAGGAGCGAAAAACGCTACTTCTTAAGACTGATATCGCCAAATGAATTCAATGATTTCTGGAAAAATTCCCATGGAAATTATCAGGAGTATTTCCTTTGATAATTTCTAGAGCAATTTTCGGGTGTACTCTGAGCGGAAATTCCGGAGACGTTTTTGGAGCAATTTTCGGAAGAATTTGTTTAGCAATTGCTGATGATTCTTTTAGGAATGTCCAGAAGAAACCCTGAAGAATCTTCAAAAAAATTCCTAAACGATTTGGATTGGAGAGCTGGATAATTGAATATAGGGGAATTCCATGTGATTTTCGGGAGTAATCCGAAGAGAATTTCAGAAGAGTTCTCGGTGTAATTATTAACATTTATAGTATATGAAATAAATAATCTAGTCCTAATGGAATCATTGGCGGAACTTCTGGATGATTTCGCTGAAGAAATTCCGGAGCAATTTCTTGACAAACTTTCGGAGAAATTTCAGAGTGAGCTTTCAGAAAAATTTTAGAACAGAATTCCGGAAGAAACCCTGGAATATTATCTGAACGAACTTCCAGATGTATGTCTTAAGATTTCTCTGGAGGTACTACTGCGGGGATCATCAAAGGATTTCCTGGTGGAATTACTGAAGCAATCTCCGAAGAAATTACTGGAGAAATTTTCGGAGGAGTTCCTGGAGGAACTTCCGCAGGAGCTCCTGAAGAAACTTCCGCAGGAGTTCCTGGAAGAACTTCCGCAGGAATTCCTGGAGGAACTTCCACAGGAGTTCCTGAAAGAACTTCCGCAAGAGTTCCTGGAGGAACATTCGCAGGAGTTCCTGAAGGAACTTCCGCAGGAGTTCCTAGAGGAACTTTCGCAGGAGTTCCTGGAGGAACTTCCGCAGGAGTCCTGGAGGAACTTCCGCAGAAGTTCCTGGAGGAAGTTCCGCAGGAGTTCCTGGAGGAACTTCCGCAGGAGTTCCTGGAGGAACTTCCGAAATGTTGTGCGTGCTACTCGGGTGGTGCAAGTTAACTTTAACTCTCTAGTTCCCAAGACCGCCTTTAGACGGGGTATTTTGATTTTTTTTTTGTAATCTTTGATTGATCAGATTTCGAAAAGTTTTGATGCAAGGACTGTTCATTAACCTTTTGTCTGTGCTCTGGGGTCAATATGACCCCAGGCCACTTTGAGTGGCTGCCATTTTTTTAATTTTCAACCGATTCTCCTAATTTTTGGTAGTTTGGTAAAACTCGCCGAGATCTGTTTCCTAGGTGCAAATTCACTTCAAAAATCTTGAAAATATGCGCTACAGTGTACTATTTTCAAAAAACTTACGTTGTCTGTGCTCTGGGGTCAAATTGACCCCAAATTGAAATTGCTATAACTTTTTTAATGCTTGGCCAATTTTGGATTTTTGGTGCTGTTTCGAAAGATAATTTAATCATCTTTCAGGTTGTTACCAAAGATTGACTATAGGTGGGCGGGTACATCGCGGGGGAGGGGTTTTCGTAAAAAGGGTACAAAAATAGTGATTTTCATGCTTATTTTACTTATATCTGAAAATCCTACCCATTTTGAACTGCACCTTTTCAAAAGGTTATGCAGGAAGGCGTGTGCTTTGATATGAGGCATTGATTAGTTTAGAGCTTGGTCGCTAGGTGGCGGTATATTTGAATTCATTAATTTAGACTACTCAAGTAATTCCGATATATGGAATTTTCCTCATTGTAAATATTCTTATCGCACAAATTTGAAATTTGTAAAGATGACGTCTTTAATAAAGTTCGTCTGGTGGGAATGGACTGTCATGTGACGGAATGAATAATTAGGAAATTTACAAATAGACGGCGCTAGCGGACTTGCAATATTCTTGCATATATGAAATATTGCTTTAGCTTGAGATCCCTCATACCTTCACTCAAGTTGTATTCGGCAACATTGTTCAGGATGTCTAGCACTACAAAGCGGTGCTCAATATAATGAGTACGTATTCCAATTTTTGAATTTGTGCGATAAGAATATTTACACTGAGGAGAATTCTATATATCGGAATATCTTAAGTAGTCCAAAATAATGAATTCAAATATACCACCACCTGGCGGCCGAGTTCTAAACTTATCAACGCCTCATGCCAGAGCACATGCCTTCCTGCATAACCTTTTTAAAAAAGGTGCAGTTCAAAATGGGTAGGATTTTCGGATATAAGTAAAATAATCATGAAAAATCACTGGTTTTATACCCTTGTTCACTAAAACCCCTCCCCGCGATTTACCCGCCCACCAATAGTCAATCTTTGGTAACGACCTGAAAGATGATTAAATTATCTTTCGAAACAGCCCCAAAAATCCAAAATTGGCTGAGCATTAAAAAAGTTATAGCAATTTTAATTTGGGGTCAATTTGACCCCAGAGCACAGACAACGTAAGTTTTTTTGAGCACAGACAGAAGGTTAAAGTAAGTGGACACCTTTTTATGAACGGTTTAAGGTTAAAACTTAACGAAAAATTCGTAATTGTCGCTCTGTTTGTAAAGAAATTGTTTACTTTTGCAGCACACCTGAAAAATTTGGAAAAACCTTAGAAATTCCGAACGATAGGTCGGATCAGTTTAACCACTCGCAGATTAATTCTGCACAAATTGTATAGTGCATTTTGATGGACGACGAGATATACGTCAAATTGGACACCGGTACACTTCCAGGGCCAATTTTTTTCAACGCTGAACAGAGGACAGATGTGCCTGATGACGTGCGATATATCCGATCCGAAAAAATTGGGGAAAATGTTTTGGTATGGCAAGCAATTTGCTTGTGTGACTCCATATTTCACAAACAACGGTGAAAATTAAAGAAAATAATGTATCAAAAAACGACTTCTAATCATCTACCGAAAGCATATGGATCCTCTATTGTTTTGGCCGGATCTGGCATCGGCTCACTACGTTTCTGCTACGTTGGAGATGCTGAAGTAGGAAAAAGTCGATTTTGTCGAAAAATGCCTAAACCCACCAAACTGCCCTGAATAGCGTCCTATCGCAAAATACCGGGCAATAATTACGCGGCATCTTGAAGCAGGAGGAACTTCCGCAGGAGTTCCTGGAGGAACTTCCGCAGGAGTTCCTTGAGAAACTACCACAGGAGTTCCTGGAGGAACTTCCACAGGAGTTCCTGGAGGATCTTCCGCAGGAGCTCCTGGAGGAACTTCCGCAGGAGCTCCTGGAGGAACTTCCGCAGGAGTTCCTGGAGGAACTTCCACAGGAGTTCCTGAAAGAACTTCCGCAAGAGTTCCTGGAGGAACATTCGCAGGAGTTCCTGAAGGAACTTCCGCAGGAGTTCCTGAAAGAAATTGCGCTGGAATTCCTGGAGGAACTTTCGCTGGAATTCCTGGAGGAACTTTCGCAGGAATTCCTGGAAGAACTTCCGCAGGAGCACCTGGAGGAACTTCCGCAGGAGCTCCTGGAGGAACTTCCGAAGGAGCCTTTGGAGGAACTTCCGAAATGTTGTGCGTGCTACTCAGGTGGTGTAAGTTAACTTTACTCTCTAGTGCCCAAGACCGCATTTAGACGGGATATTTTGATTTTTTTTGTAATTTTTAATTGATCTGATTTCGAAAAGTTTTGATGCAAGGACTGTTCATCAAAGTAAGTGGACACCTTTTATGAATGGTTTAAGGTTAAAACTTAACGAAAAATTCGTAATTTTCGCTCTGTTTGTAAAGAAATTGTTTACTTTTGCAGCACACCTGAAAAATTTGGAAAAACCTTAGAAATTCCGAACGATAGATCGGATCAGTTTAACCACTCGCAGATTAATTCTGCACAAATTGTATAGTGCATTTTGATGGACGGCGAGATATACGTCAAATTGGACACCGGTACACTTCCAGGGCCAATTTTTTTCAACGCTGAACAGAGGACAGATGTGCCTGATGACGTGCGATATATCCGAACCGAAAAAATTGGGGAAAATGTTTTGGTATGGCAAGCAATTTGCTCCTGTGACTCCATATTTCACAAACAACGGTGAAAATTAAAGAAAATAATGTATCAAAAAACGACTTCTAACCATCTACCGAAAGCATATGGATCCTCTATTGTTTTGGCCGGATCTAGCATCGGCTCACTACGTTTCTGCTACGTTGGAGATGCTGAAGTAGGAAAAAGTCGATTTTGTCGAAAAATGCCTAAACCCACCAAACTGCCCTGAACTGCGTCCTATCGAAAAATACTGGGCAATAATTACGCGGCATCTTGAAGCAGGAGGAACTTCCGCGGGAGTTCCTGGAGGAACTTCCGCAGGAGTTCCTGGAGGAACTTCCGCAGGAGTTCCTGGAGGAACTTCCACAGGAGTTCCTGGAGGAACTTCCACAGGAGTTCCTGGAGGATCTTCCGCAGGAGCTCCTGGAGGAACTTCCGCAGGAGCTCCTGGAGGAACTTCCGCAGGAGTTCCTGGAGGAACTTCCGAAGGAGCTCCTGGAGGAACTTCCGCAGGAGTTCCTGGAGGAACTTCCGCAAGAGTTCCTGGAGGAACTTCCGCAAGAGTTCCTGGAGGAACTTCCGCAAGAGTTCCTGGAGGAACTTCCGCAAGAGTTCCTGGAACAACTTCTGCAGGAGCTCCTGGAGCAAGGATGTTAACGATCATTCAGTAATTTGCAGGAGGAGTTCCTGAAGGAGCTTCCAGAGGAGTTCCTGGAGTACTTCCGGAGGAGTTTCTGGAAATCTTCCGAAGGAGTTCCTGGAGAATCTTCCGGAGGAGTTCCTGGAGAATCTTCCGGAGGAGTTCCTGGAGGAACTTCCGAAGGAGTTCCTGTAGAAGCTTCTGGAGGAGTTCCTGGAGGAACTTCCGGAGAAGCTCCTGGAGGAACTTCCGGAGAAGGTCCTGGAGGAACTTTCGGATGAGTTCCTGGAGGAACTTCCGCAGGAGTTGCTGGAGGAACTGCTGGAGGACTTCCTGGAGAAGCTTCCGGAGAAGTTCCTGGAGGAGCTTCCAGAGGAGTTCCTGGAGGACTTCCGGAGGAGTTCCTGGAAATTCTTCCGAAGGAGTTCCTGGAGAATCTTCCAGAGGAGTTCCTGGATAATCTTCCGGAGGAGTTCCTGGAGAAGCTTCTGGAAGAGTTCCTGGAGGAACTTTCGGAGAAGCTCCTGGAGGAACTTCCGGAGAAGGTCCTGGAGGAACTTCCGGAGAAGGTCCTGGAGGAACTTCCGGAGAAGGTCCTGGAGGAACTTTCGGATGAGTTCCTGGAGGAACTTCCGGAGGTGTTCCTGGAGGAGTTCCTGGAGGAAAACACGCATTGCATTGCTGCGCTAATGGAAGATTGATCCGAATTAGATTTTTTTTTGACATCTTCATGCAACATTTTTGGGCTTTGATGTTTTGTCGATCCCTTTAATGAAGCTAAATAGAAACAAAGTGCTTTTTTGAAGATGTTGTGCGTGCTACTCGGGTGGTGTAAGTTCACTTTTACTCTCTAGTGCCCAAGACCGCATTTAGACGGGGTATTTCGATTTTTTTTTTTGTAATTTTTAATTGATCAGATTTCAAAAAGTTTTGATGTAAGGACTGTTCATTAAAGTAAGTGGACACCTTTTTATGAATGGTTTAAGGTTAAAACTTAACGAAAAATTCGTAATTTTCGCTCTGTTTGTAAAGAAATTGTTTACTTTTGCAGCACACCTGAAAAATTTGGAAAAACCTTAGAAATTCCGAACGATAGGTCGGATCAGTTTATCCACTCGCAGATTAATTCTGCACAAATTGTATAGTGCATTTTGATGGACGACGAGATATACGTCAAATTGGACACCGGTACACTTCCAGGGCCAATTTTTTTCAACGCTGAACAGAGGACAGATGTGCCTGATGACGTGCGATATATCCGAACCGAAAAAATTGGGGAAAATGTTTTGGTATGGCAAGCAATTTGCTCCTGTGACTCCATATTTCACAAACAACGGTGAAAATTAAAGAAAATAATGTATCAAAAAACGACTTCTAACCATCTACCGAAAGCATATGGATCCTCTATTGTTTTGGCCGGATCTAGCATCGGCTCACTACGTTTCTGCTATGTTGGAGATGCTGAAGTAGGAAAAAGTCGATTTTGTCGAAAAATGCCTAAACCCACCAAACTGCCCTGAACTGCGTCCTATCGAAAAATACTGGGCAATAATTACGCGGCATCTTAAAGCAGATGGGAGAGAAGCAAGCTCTGTTGACTGCTTCAAGAAAATTTGGCCTGCGGCACAATGAAAAGTTAAGGAAGAAGTTGTGCAGAATCTAATGGGATCTGTCAAGAGAAAAGTCCGAGCATTCTTCAGAAAAGATTAGTAAATATTCAAAATCACGTGAATTCGTTCATATGTATGTTGATTGTCATTTATATAAAACAACCTTATGAATTTGTTTCATAATAAACATGTTCCTTTAAAAAACAGGTGTCCACTTTCTTTAATGAACAGTCCTTATCTGTAAATGTGGTTTCAAGTAAATTTTCAAAGTGCTACACATATATAAAAAAAATATTGAAAATTGGGTAATATTTTGTTCTTCCGTATTTTCACTCGTACACGTTTGAAGAGTGAAATATTGTCAGTTTAGTATTTTTCTACAACTAACCTAATTCAATAAAAGGTTATGGCAGCTAAATAAAATTTCCATTTAAAATTAGAAATTTTCCATAAAAAATTAGGAAATTGCCAATAAAAAAATCAGGGTATGAGCAATAAATAATTATAAAATTTCTACAAATAAAACAAAATTTCCATAAACTATTAAGAACTTTCCACAAAACAAAATAAATAAGCACTTTTGAAAGGAAAAATAGCAATTATAAAAGAAGAATTTTCCATAAAGAAATCAAAATGTTCCACGACAAAAGTTCAAAATTTCCATAAATAAATCAATATTAGCAATAAACAATTACAAAATTTTCAACAAAATAGATATTTTTTTCCATAAAAAATTTAAAAAATTCCACAAAATATTCAATAAAGAGCAATAAAAAAATAAGAAAATTTCCATTAAAAAATACAAGAAAGCAATAAAGCTGATGAAATTTTACATGAATTTTAAACGCTTTTAAAGAAGGGGTCATCTATGGAAAAAAAGCACAGTTTGATTGCTTTTTTATATTTCTTTATGGAAATTTTCTTATTTTTTTATTGTTTTTTATTGATCATTTCGTGGAAAATTTTTATTTTGTTATGGAAAAAATATATTTATTTTGTGGAAAATTTTGTTATTCTTTATTGCTAATATTGATTTATTTATGGAAATTTTGTATTTTTTTCTCGTGGAAAATTTAATTTTTTTCATGGAAAATTCTTCTTTTATAATTGCAATTTTTGCTTTTAAAAGTGCCTATTTATTTTTGTTTTGTGGAAAATTTTTAATTGTTTATGGAAATTTTGTTTTATTTGTGGAAATTTTATATTTATTTATTGCTCATACCCTGATTTCTTTATTGGCAATTTTCTATTGTCTTATGGGAATTTTCTAATTTTTTTGGGGGAATATTTATTTTAGTCAAAAGGTTATAGTGGTTCTAAAATATTTATCTAACTCGTAACACGGAAAATGAAAAAATAACACTGAAAATTTAAAAATTTCAATTATTTTCAAACTCTAAATATGTTGAAAAATCAAAAAAGGTCAATAGATTCTAGAAACTATTTGATTGGATAAAAAACTTGAAAAACAAAATTCAAAAAATTGAAGTGTGAAATTGATAAAATCGCGAATTAAAAAATGTTAATGCCCAATTCGTGTATAGATCGATTTTAGAAAGCAAAATAGTGATTTTGAGTGAAAACAAAAATTTGGGTTGTAGAGGGTTACGTAATTCAGCAGTAGAGTGCTCAAAGCGAGAGCAGTTTGTCTTGACGAACTTTTATCTTCGGCTGCCACGAATTGGTCTATACAATTTTTGTTCGAGAGTGTTGATGTGTAGGTGCACTTTTTTTTAATCCTTTCTTTATTTGGTAGGCACTCTGTTGAGAAATGGATTGCGAGTGATTTGACTATGCGTCCAATTTGAGAATCTCGAGCTCGTTCAGTAGCCGCTAGGTTTCGAAGGCCGACGGAGGTCCTTCGTAGCTTAGTTGGTTATAGCACCAGTCTAGCGTACTGTAGGGTCATGGGTTCGAGTCCCATCGAAGGGATAAGTGGTTACCTCCAATACATTTTCCAAATCAATATCTTCCACATAACGTACATATTCACAAATGAGTTTTCATAACATTGTAAATTAACATCCAAGTCGGGTGGTTTAATCCTCGGAAATAGGCATTTAACTTTGATTAAACAGGCACTCTGTGTTTCTTAACCGCTACTACTAGAATTCACACAGAATCTATTTTTAGACATTCGTTGTTGTTATCATTGCCGGGTCCATCTCATCGTGAGTCCATTGTGTCCTTATGTCCGTATCGTGTATCCAATTGTTCGTTGCCTAGTTTGGTTGCCATTTGTCCGGGGACGTTGGAGGAATGCCTCCGAGAAGATCAATTATTTGTCAGTCGTCATCAGGCAGCCGTGTCGATTAGACGCACGCCCCAAAACGCCACCCGTTGGGCTGCACCTCAGGTGACTTACAAGATACGACAAGATATGACAAGATTACGACAGGATGATTTATAAAAATATGTTGTATATAATGTTGCATGTTTAAGATGTATGTTTCATGTATAATAATGTTATCAATAAACTCACGTTTAATACTCTCTCCGCACGCGACGACGGATTTGTGCGCTCTGACGGTAGTCTCTGTACTAGCCGCAATTTAGGTGTGCCTAATCCATGTACATATTATAAATCTAGTTTTAAGTTATACACCCAACCGGCGGTTGTTAGATTTTCAAACAATTCTGTATAATAATCTACCAAAACCTGTATAAAAATTGGGCATATGCGAAATTGTTAGATAAACACTAGCGCCTCCTGAAGGCCGTCATGATACATTATATTTTAAAAATTAAGTAACAACATGATAATAATAATAATAATTATTAAAATCGAAGTTGGAGGGCCAAGCCGGCCGATCACTGTACATGTTAAAAATAATTGTAGAACAAAAAATGTTCAAATAAAGAAGAATTAAAAAAAAATTGTTAGATTCTTATACAAATATTGTATAAGAATCTAACAATTTTGTAAGGTTTTTTTTTTACATTTTTTGTATAAGAATCTAACAATTTCGCATATGCCCAATTCTTATATAAGTTTTGGTAGAATTTTATACAGAATTGTTATAAAATCTATCAACCGCCGGTTGGGTGTAGTGACTCAGTGATCTAATTCATCGAGCAATTACTCACCAACAATATATCGAAGTCGAATAATAATTATATCGGACTAATTACCATCAAGCAACCAGCACGCTAACTTAGATTCGTTGGTAAAGATATTTGATAGATAGGTTCTTAATGCATGTTTGTATATATCCTTACCATAAATAGGTTCAATTTAGATTAATGTATGATTAGGTTTAGGTTACAATAGTTTTAGGCAATAAGTTTTAGAAATCGGCTAGTTTTAATAATAATTGCGTGGACAATGATAACACGTTATCAATCTAGTGCTTGGGTTTCTTCTCTTGGCGTTCACTCATCATCTCCGTCGATAGTTATCATCTGTCAGTCCTCTACTTACGTGGTGTGTGTAATGAACAAGACTTTGGGAAGTGTACGGTAGGTGCGCGCAAACGGATAAGTGTGCAACAACCTCCACCGGGAACGCCACTTCCGGTGACTTACTGCTCTTCGCGCCTTACGTCGAGCACGGCCAAATTAGCTACTGACCACTCATACACACCACTCCTAGCTTTTATGGTTGCCGAGAATCCTTACAGGCGCAGGTTGCGATCACTTTACCCTTCGGCCAACAGTTTCTCGGGAATCTCCGATTTACAATGATGACTTCGTCTCCAATGGCAATCGGCTTAGAGTTGCAAAACCATTTCGTACACTTCGTGATGTCGGGCAGATAGTCCGTAATCCACCTCTTCCAAAACATGTTTGCCATAAATTGTGAGGCGCAGAAGTTTTTTCTTAATGCTGTACCAACAAATTCTTCGAGATTTGACAGCGGTTGGAGCCGTTTGAAGCGCCCAACAGAAAATGACTTGGCGTTAAAGCTTCCGCCGACTCATCGTCAACTGGTACTGCTACTCCGTGTCTGAGGTTATGAACTCTTTCATAACGTCCTCCTGATCAATAGCTTCTGAGAGTTATGACAGCGTCCTATTGGCTCCAATGAAGTTTGTTCCTCTATCGCTATAAAAGGCTCTTGGAATACCACGTCGAGCGATAAAGTTCCTAATGGCCATGGTGCAGGAATCGGTTGGGAGTTAGTGCACTACTTCAATGGCTCTTGCTGTTAAACAGGTAGCGATCATTCCTCATCTTTTTACGTCGTCTCCCTATAACAACTTCTATCGGGCAGAAATAGTCAAGACCAGTAAACGTAAACTGACTTGAGTAAGGACTGTTCAGTTTATTGAGAGGACACTTTTACATAACGATATTATGCAGATAGATTGGTCAATTTTGATGGAGTTTGCTTTATCGTATATTATAATATACTGTCAATCAACTGTACTATTTGAAAAGAGATAAAACAATTAAAATCCATCAAAATAGCGCCAATTGTCAAAACTTCTCAAATTTCGCGTAAACATAAGCTTCCGAACAGAATGTTTAATAAGCAAAATTGACAGTTTGTAGGAAAATTGTAAATCGGAATGTCAACAAAATCATCAAGAATATCGGAAAGAAACACACTGTCAATGATTTGCCGATATCTAGAAACAGTAGAGCCTGTGACAGCCCGAAAACGTGATATAAACGGTTGAAGCTGTTGAAAATCCAACAAATTTAGATTGTTATGAATATCCCAAATTTCTGAGTTAGAATTGTTTCGTTCATAATTGGATTTCATTTCTAAAATACCAGACAATATATTCAATGAAAAGAAAACAGATTTAGAAAAAGATTGATGGTTTAAAAGCATCGACAATACAAGGTGTCCTCTTTATAAACTGAACAGTCCTTATGCAGCCAATCGCGCCCTCGGGAGGTCGGCCATAATCGGGGTTTGAGGAGTTGAGCTGTCGTTCTTACATTTTTGGCAGGATTTCCGAATTGAATAGTAGGTTGATCTAACTCGTGGAATCCTATATTTTTGGCGAATCTCATTCACGACAGTCGCATGGTTCTTATGGTTATATTTTTGGTGACTATAAGGCTTGTTATGTGGTGATGGCACGGCAGAATAATGTGATTCTTGGATTCATCCGTTATGAATTTGCAGGCTGCAATTCTTCCACGCATTCTCATTACTCCACTACTATCTAACCACGGAGTACGTTTGTGTAGATGACTATTTTTCGGGATATTTCCTGTTTGCTGATCAAGGTTGCACAGAATCGAGATTTCATCCGAATAGGTGTCTTGTTGTGCTTGTCGTATAAGATACTGCTCTGCTGCTCTGAGTTCTTCCATTTTTAGCGACTCAGTCACTGGTATTTGTTGATGACGATGAGGCTGACAGTTTTTGATGAAGCGATACAGATGCGCTAGCACACATTGGAGTCGCTTCCAGCTCGAAAAACGATCAATTTTCACCACCGGGCTCACGGCTGTGCAGTGCACAAGAAGATTCGATCGCAACTCCTCGTCGGTTTGCAGATTACAGTCAACGGTTGGTCTTTGCCAATGCTTCTCAGGTTTCCAAAGATATTTGAGACCTCTACACCATTTGCTGTTTCTTGATAGATCGGGAGCATTTTTCCATTTCGTACCTAGATCAGCGACATTATCTTTCGACTGAATCCAGTGCCATTCTTCGGGTTTGGTTAACTCTGATATTTCGCTGATACGGAATCCCACAAATTGCGAATACCGTCGATGGCCTGCGTTAATCCAGGACATTACGTTCCTGCTGTCCGTTCAGTAGAAGTGACGCTTGATCGGCATTGTCAAGCTTTCTGTAACAGTCTTTGCTAGTCTTGTTTCGATTAAAGCCGCTTGCAACTCCAACCTTGGTAAAGAAATGAGTTTCAAAGAAGCTACTCTGGTTTTAGTAGCGACTAATGCACACTCGATAACGTCGCCTTGGGAAAATCGAAGGAAAACTGCAGCAGCAACGGCATTGTCGCTAGCGTCTACAAACGTATGCATTTGAACAATTAGATCCTGTTTTGCGGAGGTATTTTTCCTGAAACAACGAGGTATGTCGACTCCTTTAACTAAAGGTAAGACTTCTTACCAAGTATACCAACGTTCGCGAAGGTCACCGCTGATTTTCTCATCCCATCCTATTCTGGACCTCCAGATGTCTTGTAGGATTATTTTTAGATAGATGAGGAAATGACCAATCAAGCCTAACGGATCAAAAATTGATATGGGGACTCGTAATATTTGTCTTTTTGTCGGGCATAGTTCAGCAAACTGTGAAGGTAAACGAATCTGTAGATGTTCTCCACCACATCCCCAAAATCTTCTCAGTAGACAGTGCGTTGTCCAAATCCATATTTTTCTCTACGGTGCAGTTTTCCGGCAAAGACATTATAACTAACTGAGAGTAAGCATATGCGGTATTTCGAAAAATTTCGTTTCAGGTGGTTCGAAACGAAATTCCGCGGAATTTCGCGGAATTTGAGCAAGGCGAAATCTGATTTATTCATTTCTTTTCGTTTCGTAAAATTACAAAAATTTCGCTACAAAAAACCAGCTTCTCACGAAATTTAACGGAATTCCGCGGAATTTCGAAACAAATTTAAACTTAAACCATACTTTATATTATCAAAAATTTTGGCTGCGCCGCTGAACTAAATCATAAAACTATCTTCAAAACTTTATGTTAGCAATTTCTGACCTTTCTTACGACATCATCATTCTCACTGAAACATGGTTGGACTCATGCAAGGTCTCCAGCCAGATATTTGGCAACGATTATGAGGTTTTGCGATGTGACCGGTCTGCGGATAATAGTCAAAAAACTACAGGCGGCGGCGTATTAGTTGCTGTTAATAAAAAACTTCACTCCAACTCAATCGAGAATCAGGAATGGAACTGCTTGGAGCAGTTGTGGGCTTCAATCGAATTCGGAGATCATACATTGTTCCTCTGCGCGCTGTATATTCCACCCGACAAAATTCGCGAACGTAGGATTATTGAAACTCATTGTCAATCTGTTTCCACTATTCTGGAAAAAGCGGAAGCCTCCAATGAAATGATTGTGATCGGCGATTTCAACCTCCCAGGAATTTCTTGGGTGAATTCTTCCAATGGATTTCTCTTTCCGGATGTGCGCCACTCTGCCATTCATCAGATCACCTCGTACCTTCTAGACAATAGCAGCTCTGCCACGCTCTCGCAAATAAATCACGTAACTAACCAGAATGGACGTAGCTTAGACCTATGTTTTGTCAGCGTTCAAGATGTCGCGCCGTTCATATGCGAGGCTCCATCACCACTGGTAAAACTAGTTAACCACCATCCTCCTCTGCTGGTTTCTCTACACCGAAAGTTATAAGCTATGTGAAAACTATGTCGATACCTCCTCCGCTGTATTCTTCTATGACTTCAGAAAAGCTGATCATCGCAGTATTTCAAATCTCATATCTAGTTTAGACTGGGGTAATATTCTGGACAATGACGACGTCGACCGAGCAGCTGAAACGTTCTCTCATGTACTGTCATATATCGTTGACAGACATAAAATAGTGAAGCATAACCCTCCCCACGCACCTTGGCAAACAAGTGGTCTGCGACGACCGAAGTCGTATAAAAGAGCAGCGTTAAGGAAGTTCTCAAAGTACCGTACATTGTCACTGAAACGGCACTTTGCACAAATCAATCAGGAATACAAACGGACTGCCAAAAGTTGCTTCTCGCAGTATCAGCGTAGACTGCAGAGGAAGCTGGAAACACATCCTAAAAAGTTCTGGAAGTATGTAAAAGAGCAACGTAATGAATTTGGCCATCCTTCGCGAATGACGCTTAACGGAATTTTGGCGTCTAATTCTCAGGACTTCAGTAGACTGTTTGCAGAAAAATTCGCCAGTGTTTTCAGCAATGAAAGATTATCAGAAGGCCAAATACGAAATGCTATGAGCTCCGTTCCTATCTCCGGCCAAGCTATGAGCATGGTTGATATCAATGTTGAAATAGTTCGCGAAGCTGCATTGAAACTGAAAACATCCTACAACCCCGGACCAGATGGAATTCCTTCCGTATTTCTGAAAACGCACATCGATGGCATTATTACTCCGTTAGTCCATGTTTTCCAACTTTCGATTACGTCAGGAATTTTTCCGTCTTGTTGGAAGATAGCGCACATGTTCCCTGCTCGTAAGAAAGGTAACAGACGGGACGTTGCAAATTACCGTGGTATCACCTGCTGTTGCCAAGTTGTTCGAGCTAGTCATCATGCAACCTCTACTCGCCCATTGTAAATCATACATTAGTGACAACCAACATGGATTTATGACCGGACGTTCCACGGCTACAAATCTTTTGTGCCTTACCTCCTACATCAATAGCAGCATGGTGGATCGCAGTCAAACGGACGTTATCTATACCGACCTAACAGCAGCCTTTGACAAATTGAATCACCGCATAGCTATTGCTAAACTGGATCGCCTCGGAATCAATGGTTCTCTCTTGCATGGTTCCGAACCATTTTGCCGCTACCTCAGGCATTCCTCAGGGTAGTCACCTGGGACCACTGATATTTCTGATCTATTTCAACGATGTCATTCTAACAATCAAAGGACCACGGCTCTGCTATGCAGACGACCTCAAACTGTATCTCCGAATTTGTTCCATTGAAGACTGTCACTCTCTCCAACGCCAACTGGATGCCTTTGCAAGTTGGTGCGTGCTTAATCGAGATTACCATCTTAATGTTCGGTAATCTCTTTCTCGCGGAAAGGGAAACAATAATTCACAAGTATATCTTGTATGACACAGATCTTGAACGAGTCAATCAAGTTAAGAATCTTCCCCCTTCCGTCTTCCAAGCTATGAAAGGCTTTTTTTTTCATTGAAAGCCGTTGCCGTTTGATTGATCTGGAACCCCTTTCCGTCCGCCGAAGCACAACGAGGGCATTACTGATAGCAGATCTACTACAAGGACGACTCGACTGCCCTTCTCTTCTGGACCAAATTAACTACCACGTGCAACCCCGATCCCTTAGGAATAGTTCGATGTTCAGGGCTCCTATGCATCGAACGAACTACGGTATGTTCGGTGCTATCGGCGGTCTTCAAAGACTATTCAACAGAGTTGCATCTCGTTTTGATTTTAACTTGTCCCGTCAACTAATTCGCGAAAGGTTCAGTTCTTTTTTTAGGAATAGTTGATAATGATACTTGACCATAGAAAGTAATTTCGTATTTTGTAATTAATTATAAGTAAGCATCATTGGGGCCAATGGGTTGATGTATCATATAAACAAATAAACAAATAAATAATTAAGTCTATACATTTTTTTCTATTAACGCTTACTTCTTCTTCTTTAATGGTTCTACATTCCAACTGGAACTTGATCTGCTTTTCAACTTAGTATTCTATTAGCACTTCATCAGTCATTAATATGTATCTTGTGTGGCAAGACAATGGATACACTATGTCCAGGATGTCGAAAAAGTTTCCAACCCGAAAACCTCTTTGACCAGACCGAGAATCGAGCTCGCCATCTCTGAATTGGCAATCCTACGCTTTTGCTCGCATAGCTATTTGAGATGCTTACTACATAACCCCGTTCTGAGTCGACAAATACGTATTAAGTTTTCTTCTATAAAACGTCTTCAGTGTTTTGTTAGAAATATCTAACAGAAAACAAACAGTATCTTTAACTATTCTATTTGTTTTAACGTAACCAGCTATGAATCAGTATAACTTTGTCAAATATGCAAAATCGTGTCGTGGATTCCAAGGGCCCTTTTGAAGTCATTTTTCAGCGCCTCTTATTAATAACCGATTTATTCACTTCCACTTCGGCCTCAAACCAGGTTTAAGAACGTGGGTAAGCACCGCTTAAGAGTTGAGAAGGCTCTAAGGGATGAATTGACTGTAAGCACATCATTATTGGTCATGAATTGGAAACTCCGAAGCAAGTGAATTACTTTTTTTTATCCAGAGTAGACTACATCCAGTTCTTTTTTTTACACTGTTGGTTTTTACTTGATTACGATCTTTAGCGTCAATGAAACTATGAGTTAACCCCAAGAAAAAAAATCACAAAAAATTAAAGAAAATTCAGGTGAAATTATGTTTTTAACGAAATTCCGTACATAATATACAACTAATTTAGGTAATAAAAATTCCGTGGAAAAAAATTAAATTTCGTTTCGTTTCAAAAAATTTCGAATTAAATGAACCCTGATTTCGTATCGTTTCGAAGACTCGAAAGTAAATCTATATTTCGTTCCGTTTCGTTTCGAATCAACATAGACATTTTAAATTTCGTTTCGTTTCGCTTCGTTAGGAAAAAGTGTGTTATCGCATACCCTTAACTGAGAGTTAAAATTAATTGCATATTATTCGGCAACTCGGCCGTACGAAAACCATTTTTTTGTTAAATATCTTGGCTGTTCATATGCACAGCACATGTTTCGAAATGGACAAATTGATATGAAGTTTGCGAAAAAGAATTCACGTGTCTTGGAGGGACTCGAACCCTCAACCTCCTACTCTCTAGATAGGCGTGATAACCCCTACACAACAAGACCACTTAAAGGTCACGTTTGCGAAAAAGCCATCAGAATCCGAGTACCAACCTCCACCGCGGTTAGCTCTTTTTTGCAAATTGAATATCTTTCGGATGCTTGATTTGTCCAATCTCCACATGTGCTTTACTGTTGTATATCCACAGTCAAGCGAGTGCACATTGTTTATTAAACGAGAGGATCGCACTCTATGCCCCCAACAACGGGCTGGGCGGATTTGTATAGAGTGCGAATCAATCACAGCCTTTGGACAAAGTACAGATCCGAGAAGGCTGCACAGTAAAAAATGTTACAGCATATAATGATGTAACAAAAAGGCTCCATTCGATTCGACTATTTTTTCCATCACATTTTAAAATTACAGGTTACCATTTCTATGGAGCTTGCATTAAATATTGTATACAACAAAAAGTTGGATGTAAAATTAAAGGTGTATGAACACAAAAATATGGGTTTAAATATTTCCATTGCATGTAATTTCAGTATTTTTAACTGTGTGGACTTTGTGTTCATTTAACGGCAAGAAAAGAGAATGCACCACTCACATTTGTTTTTTTCTGTTTCTTTTTCAGGTAATCTATTTTCAATGATATTGTCTGAACGTCTGCATTCTGGAATGCTTTTAAAAGTAGGTATTCAGAAAAAAAAACTCTAACATGGTTCTGCAAACCATTACTGCTAATACTAACGCCGAACACCCACTGCAACACTCATCGTAAAGCAGCTCAAAGAAACACTTAGCACCTTTGTAAACAAATTGTCCATCATGGCGCATCTCCTTCCTACAGCACGGTAGCGACAAAGAGCATCTGCTCTTTACTGACATTTTTCACAACAACGGCAAAGACTTCACATTTGCGGCTGACATTCAACGACCCTCGTCACCACCCCAAGCCATTCGTGGTCATCAATTGGAGCTAAATCTTCAAATAAAATCCTCGTCACCTTCTTAAGAGTTAAGACACATATGCCAGCCAAACCAACCATCCGCACGCTAAGATGTCTGAACTCCATTAAGCCGTTCATCATTCATCGCATCACCGTCGGCTTGGTCGACGTCAAAAAGCTCTACGTTCGACGACGCACTGCAGGTTGCTGTTGTTGTTGTCGTCGCAAATGTTATCGCCCATGCTATAGGACAAATCGTCATTCATGATGCCGTTGCCGACGGCGTTCTTGTGGGTTACCGAACCAGCCAGCACCGCACCAACTGACTGAAGCTGGCGGTCCAGCTGCTCAAGACCGCCTCCAAGTGTTGAATGCGTTGGACGCACAATTCGCGCAATCAATTACCGAGCCGACCGAGTGCAGCACGTTGAGAAAATTGTGAGTGTTTGAATGTTCAGGCAAGTGTCTGCAAAGTTCACAACTTCACAGTATGTGCCAAACCAAAAATATGAAAACCCAAAAGCGGGTAACACTTTTAAACACTAGTATTCAGTGGACGATCACATCTTGATGTGGATAGACGCGTGTGTTCACTCGGAGTTTAGCTTTGTTGTAGTTTTTATCGTGCGCGATATACGATACTGCCGATTACAATGTCTGGCATAGTCGCTGTGAAAAACATGCTGGCATTGACGGTGCCTCTCAACCATCTTTGGCTGATATGGCCCGGTTCGTGAAAACACTGAAAAGTGATAAGCTGTCGATGGAAACAGCGTACAAAATAGCCGATGAGAAATCCGTATTTATTCGTTTCAAAAGTGCGGAGGCGATGGAATATGCTTTGCGAAACAATGATGAGATGCTACCGTTTCATTATGCCAATGGAAAGATGGTAACGGTGCATATGAACGTTGCCGGAGGAAATACTCGGTATGTGAGAATTTTTGATCTGCCGCCGGAAATTTCGGATTCCGATTTATCATCCGTGATAGCAAGATTCGGTAAAGTTAAACGCGTAGTACGTGAGCGGTTCCCAGCAGAATATGAACTTGATATGTTCACTGGAGTCCGTGGCGTTTATATAGAAGTTGATAAGGAGATTCCGGAAATTCTATATTTTCGAAATCTGAAAGGAAGAATTTTCTACCAAGGGTTAAAACCAAAATGCTTCATTTGCAAAGCCGACTCGCATATGAGAAAGTCGTGCCCGGCGGTGCTAGAACGACGGAGCATGTTACAGCGAACGAACAAAGAGCTTGCTGATAATATAGCAAAACAAGCCACAAAAAAGGTAGAAGTTAGTGCTGTTGCAATTGATCCAGTTGCGCACGGCAGTGGAACACAAAAGACCAACAAATTGGAAAAGAATGCGAAAAAAATAATAGCAAAGCGACAACGTTCATCTGGCGCAGAGTGTGCAGATATCGAATCGAAGAGCGCAAACGAACCACCATCGAACGAGAAAACAAGCAGTTCTGTCATCGTTCCGAACGCAACGCCTGAGAGGACGAAGTGTAGAATCCCTTCATATGAATGGATAGAAGACGCAGACGAACGACGGGAGGTGATAGCATACGACAAGATAAGATTAGCCACGTTTAGGAATTTGAATGTGGATGAAATTGAATTTTATATTGATGATTAGATTAAAACGATTGTATTGTATTATTATTGTAATGCATTAGATTTGTGGCTCCGCAAAGTGTTTTGTTGCACGACTGAGCCTTTAAATAAACCACACGGTAAAAAAAAAAAACACTAGTATTAGCAAATTGCAAATTTATATTCTTAGAGTATTGTATATAATAAGGAAAAGAGAAATTTGAAATTTGAAATGATTCCATACGTGCTTGAAGATACATTTTGTGGAAAAATCGATTAATATTTTAATGAAGCGAACTGTGATCGCTAGCTTTACTGCTGCTGCACTTTGTTAGCGGATTATTCTGCGTCTCGTTGGGGGATAGCCGGAGATGTTGTCCAGGGGTATTGGAAATGAATGGCTAGACACCAAGCGAACGACATCAAATTGCACAAGATTTTTCCTGACTAGACTTTGATGGCGTGACATGAATGCAGCACCGCACCAGAGTGGAGACGTTTAGTTTGACGGTTTGCCGCGGTTTTGCTGGTTAATAATTATCAATAAATTATGCACAACTGGGCGAATCATTAATTTCATTGAACGCGGTTATTAATTTTCAACATCTCAAACATCTAATCGACAGAGCTATGCTTGAACCGTGTCGGTACCCTCCTACTGTTTGATGGGTGGGTGTCGAAGATGGTCGAACCTAGCGTATACTGGTCATGCATAATGGGTTAAGCAAATTGAGTAATTGTTGCTCAAACTTGCGTTTATGTTTAATTTTCCTCGCATCTGTGTGACTTTCTGCACCTATGGGCAGTTTTTGATTGTATAATTGTCAATGGTTTTGTCAATTTCCTTAATGCCCGCAATGTATAAGATGAATGCTAGTACTGTAGAAGGTCATACACATAAAAAATAACCTTATATGTTATGGCAAAAAAACATTCGAAAATACTTTACTCTTCATTATGCCACCTAATGAATGATCACATATTAAAAAGCTAATAACATTCATAAGTTAATGAAAAGTATAAGTTTCGGAATGTATGTGATTAATGCGATGTATAAGTTTTTTCTTATACATGTCATTAAGCGCCTGCTTTGGCAAAAAAGTATTAGAAATCTTAATAATAAATAACATTAATTTTTTTACGTGTATCAAGATTATATCAGCTTGTGTTTTTATATCACACCTTTGATTTAATTCTAATCCAGAACGATAGAGAAGTAAAATGTATTTTGTCTACTGTTAGCATCGAGTCACACACTTACACATTCATGTGTGCTAAGCATCCCTTGGGGAAGATAGGGCCAACGTAAAAAAAATACTTTCTTGGAGGCTGCTCACTTTAGCCTTAACCTGGGCCCAGGTTAGATTCCGATCGACTTCCTTTATTTCTTTGTTGATGCTTCATCGACTTAGGGTCTGCCTCTAATGCAATGTTCTGTCGGGTCTCCGTTTGTTCGTAATCCAGTCAACCGCTTGCTTGCAGATTTCGTCCCCGCTTGTTCGTAATGTGTGGCCGACCCACTTCCATTTACCCTCTAGAATTGCTGTTGATATCGGTTTTTGATGACATCGTCAATCGAGTTCAGCATTTGAGATCCAGCTGTGAGGCCACCAGGCCCGAATTATAAAACGTAAACATCAGTTAATGAATACTTGGTGCTAATACACACCAAGTCTAACTGGCGTATAGCAACACAGATCTCACGATGGATTTGAATATTCGAAATTTGATGCGTTGACTAATCTGATTGTATCTCCATATGTTTCCTTAAGGACACTCCTCACGGAATCCAAATTCAAAAGTACTCGCGTTTTCAAGGGCTCAATACGGAAGCAACGCAACAACTGTTATTTATATCATTTCACGCTTGCTGAAAAATAAATAGCAAAGCTGAAAAATAAAAATGACAGTTCTGCGTTGCTACCTTATTGAGTGGTGTGCCTTTGAAAACGCGAATACTTTTAAATATGGATTCCGTGAGTGTGTCCTTAAAGAAACATATGAAGATACAATCAGATATTGAAATTGTTCAACCTTCTTCCCCGCTTGCCCGGCCATCATAAAGTTAAAAGTGTTGTTCGTGTTGATATCTAATGATTTCGTCTTGTTACGTTGATGATGAGATCTGCATTGGCGTAAATAAGGGGGGGCCGGGGGGGCCTGGCCCCCTCCAGACCTACTTGTGGCCCCCCCAGAAAATTTTGAAAAGTGATTCCAACTTAGTCAGTTTTTATTTCATTTACATATTTTCTACATATTTCTTAATTTTGATTATGAATTCTATAAACATATTTTTTGTTGCGTTATCACATCTATGACCATTTGTTCAGCAAAGCATCGAAATATTTAAGTTGGACCCCCGGGAACATTTTCTCGATTTTTAAGCTAAAATCAATGCCGCTTCTAATTCAGTTGCTAGTTTAAAATAATAAATTTGTTCTGCATTTGTTTGACTAGTATCCTGGTCGCAGAAACATAAAAACATAATTGTATTAAGATATAAATATTTCTGTTCTATTAAACTACCATCTGCTTCAAAAAAGACTGAAGCAACTACATCAAAATGAGCACATGTATACAAATCCGGTCAATGAAATTTATGAAATCTTCTTTCGAAAATCTTCGAGTTAATCGCAAGGTATGCCGCAAAACAGTCAATCAAATTCGTATGAAGCTTTTTGCTCTCGCTATATAATTCTGGCACAGAAAGATATAAAATTATAAAACTTAAGAACCTTTGTTACAATGACAGAAAAATCTACAACGCATTCCAATGTGGTGAAAGTATTAGGACAAAACTTAGGGTCTGTCTCATTTGGATAATTAAACTCAAATTAAACTTAGAAGTGACAGTTCAATAATTATCGAATAACCCTGCTGGATGAGCAGGATTACTTTTGACACATATCGAATCATTCTTGATCGATGTCTTATTGGATTTGCTGGGTAGCACGCAGCCATTCTTATGGCTGGTGATTTTTAATTTTTGAACTGTCAGTTTTAAGTAAAATTGAATTTAATTCGGGAAATGAGACAGAGCCTTAGACAACCTTCGCACTCACAACAGAGATTGCATTAAAGAAATATTTTTAAAAACATATCTCTTGCAGCACAATTCAGATCGATTTGGTTGCTTCTCGAGTCTAACTGTTTCTTTGATTTTTGCAGAAAAATCACTCATCGATTCAGAAAACCATAATAAAGCCTTTTCCTAACGTCAGTAACTACAAAAACCCTATGTTATTCTGGAGTTTTATTTATGACTCATAATTTTATGACTGGAATTTATGACTCATAAAAACAAATTATGATTCCAAATTTGTGTTCATCGGTACTTAGCTATTTCGGCACATCGGATACGTTTTGGAATGGCATGAATACTTATATTGTGTGTGCCGAAATTTCGTGGAATTTATACCACATCTAAAGAGTTTCAAAAGTTTCAAGTTTCAAAAAAATCGAGATCTTTATGCATTAAGTAATCACGGAAATGCTTGAAAACTTTCAGAAATATACTCATATCGAATTTCATTTATAGATAATTCGAAGAAGATTCTTGAATCTTAGATTACACACTTATCCACATTTAGTAACATGGAGAAGACAAGCTGACACAGACACAGCGTTTTGAAGCAATCACAGCATCATTGGAAATCAATTATATTATTCGCGATTTTTTTAATGTTAGTTCTAGGACGAATGAGCAATAAACTTAGTCAAATAATTTCTATTGCAATCCATGCGCACAGTGCTTTAAATCGCCTTTGAAAATTACATCCCACCAGCTGGTGCTATGGCCCCCCCTAGACCGAGCCTCTAGTTACGCCTATGGAGATCTGCCGTATTAGTAAAAGAATAAGTACTAGAACACTAGTGGCGCTGTAGTCATTTTTTATGTATCATCGATCCATAGATAAACAAAGAAAATAGGTTTGGCGAGTTGTTCTGGCGGAGACGTTCAGATTAATGCTGTTCAAAAGCATCGGACAATCTACGTATGTAGATTGTATGTCAAACAAGAACATGCGTTGTAGCAATGTTCTTCTGCTAGTCAAATCGGCTAATTAACAAGAATGCAGCAAATCTTCATAGGGTGGCAGTCGAACAGGAGCATTCCACGGCAGTAAGCGAAGAAAGGGTGTCTTTTCGCCAGTAGTGCAAGTTCATCAGCCATATTGAATTTATGTGCGGTGCTCTTCGCACAAAAAACCTAGTCGAAGTATTGAACAAGATTACCAAAACACGTCCGATCGAATCGGTAGTCTGGACCTCATTACGCATCTCCTTCGTTTGACAGTTTGTATAGTTTGGTCGTCTCGAGTCGAGGTGCGTAATGCCACCCCTGATATCAACTACTCCGCAGCGTCTGCTCTGCGTGACATCTTCTCCGAACTGAGGATTAGATCCACACCCGCAAGTTGCTTGGTTTTGATGTCAGTGCTTGCGATGCATTGGATGCGGGATTGGTTGGTTTCCTTTTTTCTAAACTTTTTACCAATTAACGATGATAAATAGTTAAAAACCAGTATTTTCAGAACAATACCAAAAAGCAGAGGCAACGCGTGATCGAAAGGTCGTTCAACGTCTGTCATGTTTTCGTGGCGGTCTCAATGGAATACGCATGGACCAGAGTGGCCATCAATGACGTTGCGGAAGATCAAAAACATCAAAAACAAAAAAAAATACTTGACATTATTTTCCTAAAAATATTGTTTTTCTGAAACCTATTTAAACCTATTCAGTGGCTGGAGTCTTATAATGAAAAACTAAAAAAAAAACAAGCTCTTGTACGATGTGCTACAAAAGATCAAAAAGACAAAACATTGAATGAACAAAATTTAAAAATCTTCAATGCAATCTACCTATTTGAAATAAAATATTAAATAATATGTTATAACCCAAATTCTGAACTAAAATATAGATTCTGAGACGTCCTTTAAGATGCTCAGAATACTCATTTTCTGCAGAACACTTATCTGCAAGAGGCTCAGAAACCTGACTTCAAAATGCTCGAAAGCCTCTTTTCAAAGTGCGCGGTAGCCTACTTTCAAGAGGCTCTGAAACCTTTCTTCAAGATGCTCGGAAACCTTCCTTTAGGATTCTCGGAAGCCTTCTTTCAAGAAGATTGGATGCTTCTTTTCAGAACGCTCGGATGCCTACTTTCAAGAGGCTCGGAAGCTTCCTTTTAAGAGGCTCGAAATTCTTCTTTCAAGAGGCTCAGAGGCCTCTTTTAAGTGGATCAAATGTCGCTTTCTAAACGGCTCTGAAGCCTTCTTTCGAGATGCTTGGAAGCCTTTCTTCAAGAGGCTCGCTTCCTTTCAAGAGACTCGAAAGCATCCTTTTAAGGGGCTCGGGAAGCCTCCTTTTGAGTTACTCGAAGGCCGCTTTCAAGATGCTTGGAAGCCGCCCTTCAAAAGCATCGGAAGCCTCCTTTCAAGGAGCTCGGAAGCTTCCCTTGAAGAGGCGCGGAATTCTTCTTTCAAAAGGCTTGGAAGCACACTTTCAAAAAGCTCGAAAGCCTCATTTTGAGTGGCTCGAAAGCCGCCTTTCAAGATGCTCGGAAGGCTCCTTATAATAGACTTGTAAGCCTTCCTTCAAGAGGCTCGCAAGCATCCCTATAATAGGCTCGGAAGCTGCCAATAGTCAAAAAAGTTCGTAGCTTGATTGAAAAAAAAATACTTGTTGGAATTGGAATTTTTCACAGAATATTTAAAATTTCAGCCAATTTTATGGAGAGCCATATATCCCGTTAGTTTATTTTCATTAACAGCAAAAAATAGGGGGTAGGGAGGAGGTTCGGTTGTGGGCACCCTTTGTGTTTGGTCCATAACTTTGGCCTGGTTGATCTTATGTCACCATTTGCATTGCAATCGAAAGCTAAACTTATAACCTTACTACTAGCAAAGAAATTAGTATGATATCGTCGATTTGGACAAAAATATTGACAATTTGAAAAATTAGACATTTTCGGACATTTTCACTTTGTGGTTCGGTTATGGGCACCCTTGAAAACTTAGCTAAAATAAAGAAGCATGAATAAAAATCATCCAGATTTAAAGACAAGGAATAGTTCATTCATTCTAAAAGCCAGGAGACACAAAAAACTCAAATCAATTCACCTAGCAGTGATGATGCCTCCCTCGGAGGATGTTGAAAACAATCGCATAAGAAAGGTCTAAAATAGCACTTTAGGTAAATAGGTTTCAATTTTTCATTGATTTACTTTTTATTGGTATGCATCACAGTAAAAAAATCCTGATTAATCACCCTAGCGGTAATAGTGCCTTTCTCGTTCATTTCAAAAATAATATTTTGGCCATAAATTTGGATCGCATAGTCCGATCTGACCAATTTTCAATAGGAAACAATGGGAAAGCATTCCCCGTCGAATGCAACTTGTTGCAAGCAAATCAGTCAACGCTTTGTTCCAAAAAGTGTGTGTATAATGACTAGACATGCCCAAAGAACAAAATATTAAATAAACTCATTATTTCGAACAATTATGTCGAACTTATTATAAAACTGCCTTAAAACGTTATTAAAAATAAGTTAAGGACAAGTAAAACGATATTGAATGATTTATCAATTAAATGAGGGTGCCCATAACCGAACCAATAAAGGTGCCCACAACCGAATTTCGCAGCCTTTTGGAACAAGAAGAAGAAAAATTCGCGCCAAAATTTTGATGGCAATCGACATTGGGCCTCAAAATAGATTAAATTTACTGTGTAAATGCGCATTAGAACTCACTTTTTTAATTAAATCCTTTAATTTATGACACTTTGAAAAAGGCCAGAAAAACTTTCGTGTTGTCTTTCTTGTACGAAAAATTTATTTGTTTCTTGTTCAAAGTAGAGATGCCCATCCGGTTTGATATTGAGCACAAAACATCATGCTATTATAGCAAACAAATGACGGTTGTCAGAATGACAGCATCTCTTATCTGTCAAAAGATACATAGGGGTGCCCATAACCGAACGATGCCCACAATCGAACCTCCTCCCTACCATTCATGCAAAAGTTCGAAGGGTACCTCTCAAGAAGAAGGTTGAGAACCGCTGAATCTATGGAAATAGGCAATGACTACTTTTTATTAAGATTATTACTACAAAAAGTAGTGAACGTCATATTTGAATCGCCCTTTCTACAAATTTAACAAAATATTCTTTATCTGTATGTATTGCTATGGAACAATGAAATGTACTATATTTAGGTTTATTTTTGGTTCATTCAAAGTCAATTGCCTATGTTCCAGGTATGAAGCCACCCGAGTAAAAATTAATGACTATGTCTGAAACTCGATTTATGCATATGCATAACATGTGATAGATTTAGTACGGAAAAGGTATTGGAGGGTAACCTCTTTCTTCTGTGGGGTTTGATCCCACAAAACCAGTACGCTAGACAGGTGCTTTTTGGGTAAAAGAGTTTCGTGTAAAAGAGTTTCGAAATCCCGAATAAATGTCAAAATGAGACAACACAATTGGGTTTTGATTTTCATATTTCTAGAACAAAGCCTACTATTTTATCAGTTTTGCTCAAGGTGAAACTATCCAGAATGCATAAATAAATTTTACCTCGCATTTTCAGAGATACCAATCTCATCAAAGAATTAACGAAAAACTGTCATCTTTTTATTTTAGCTTAGCTGCGTCGCAGTAATCGTAGATTAGAGAAATAATATCTACTCGTTGTTTTGGCTTTAATATTGGCGACCTTGAAAACGCGAGGTGTAACAACATTGGATTTCGAAAAGCTTGTCCTTAAACAGGAGCAATTTTTAGATGAAAATCGAAGTCTAGACATGGGGCTCATAGGCGAGTCTAGGCAGCAAAGTCACCTAGCAACCTCGTGCGTCTTGAGTTTCATTGAGTACATATCTTTTGTTTTTAATACGGTAATATTAGCTTATGTCTGTCTGTGTACAGGTCGGACTCGTTTATTCGGAGACTCGATAATTCAGGGATTATATTATCCAGGGTTCGAATATCTGGAATTATAGACTCCATTATCCGTAGTTTCTTTTTTTTCGTTTTTTTTTTAGTTTTAATTTTTAATTTCAATTTTATAATATACAGTCGACTCTCTACATCTCGATGTTCTATATCTCTATAGCTCTGCTTATGTCGATGGTTAACTCGGTCATGTCATGCCACATACATTTTGCGTTCTACATCTCAATAATAGAGATGTTATCGAGAGGTCTCGATATTTCTTTATCTCGTTGTATTCTGGTCAATATATTCAAATTTCAAGACTACTAGACCAGTTTGGGGCAATAACAAACAAATCAATAACAGGAAATGACATTTCTTTTGTTGTTGTTTTCCATAGCAACGAGCTTTTTTGATCTAGTGCCCATTTCAATTTTCCTTCCATTGCTCGATCTCTCCCTATCTCGATGGTCCCTTCAATATCAGAATGTGGAGAGGTGACTGTACAATATGATTATTTAATAATATGGGACGTATCTAGGGTGTGGGAGAAAGATCGAAAAAGGGGTTGTTTTGTATATTGAAATTTGACTATAGACTTGCATATCAAATTCATAATTTCAAATAAATATATTACTGTTACATTAATACAAAATATGATTTTTAGAAGAAATATGAACGTAGCTGGAATGGGAGGGACTGAAAGAGCGGTGTTCTATATATTTAATCTTATTTTCATGAATCAATTATTTTCTCTAGCACATGTCCACAAACTTCTCGCTTCAAGAACTTTCCCATGGATGTCTGTTTCCTCTCTTTCCTTCCTTGCAATTACTTGATCGATTGATTCGATTGTCAATTAAGCTGTTGCAGCTGTTGAAAAAAATTGCATTGAATTTCCCATTTATATCAATCCAATGTGGTTCCAAAAGCGGTCACACATTCGACAGATGAAAACGCCAACATAGAACGCTGTGTTTGGGTGCATAACACGGATCGCAAAATTCGCTCTCAATTGATAATTGACGACGGTAGACTTTGTTGATCATGAAAACAAATTGCTCGTCACCTGATACAAATGCAAAAAAAGGGGTAGAGAAATATATCTCTCACGGACGTTGTGATAAAACGCTTCGTTCTAGTACAATTTCAATGAAGACCATGTGTAAAGCAAGTCAAAATGCGTGATCAGCACCGATGTCGATTGGAGTGCAACTCCCTCCCTCATCGTACCCGTCATTCTTGTTAAACAAACCATCTTAACATTATGTATGGATTGTCTTATGTAATTTATGGACGATCTATTTAGGAGGGCAGAGCAGAGTTGGGTTTGACCACGGCGACCACTTCCAGCTACCAGAGTAAATCTTCCAAATTTTCTTGAAATTTTTAACATTCTGGAAAAAGTTATCTGAATAGCTTGAAAAAACGTTCTGAATTTTCATTGGAAGATCCTTCCTGATTTCCAAGGAAATTCCTCCGATTATTACTATTATTATTTCCAATTCAGAAGTTCGTCTGAATTTCTTGTAATTTCTAGATTGCTTTGAGAATAGGTCGTATGTGCAAAAGAGAGATTCTCTTTGATCGCGCTCTCTTTCGCTAATATATCGGCTAGTTTTGCATTTTTTGCTACATTTCCACTTCAGCATGATAGACAAAGCTATCGTCTTTGGTTATTTGCCAAAAAAATCGAAGTAAACTTTTGTATAGTTTTGTAATAATCGAAAGAGAATAGATCCAAAGAGAGACTCTCTTTTGCACATACGACCTATTTTCAAAGCACTCTAGATTTATCTGCATTTTTAAGGAATTTCTTCTGAATTTCAGCTAAAGTTTCTTTTTGGATTCTAGTATAGCCGTACCGAATGGCTATATGATCGCTCCAAAAACAAACATATTTGAGATGGCTTGGAGAATCATAGTATTATATACCGACCGTCTATGGTCGGCGAATTGAGGTGATGTCTGTGTGTTTGAGTGCACAAAATCTAACCCATTTTTTGCACGTGCACGATTTTATCGCTTTGGCGAATGCGATCATGTCACCGCTTGAAAGTTATGAAAGATAGAATCGTGGCGACTAGTTGTCGCCATTGTGAAAATTAAATCGCATAGGTCTCAGGTAGCCTTTACATTGTTATCTATTGAAAATTGGACAACAGTTTCATTGCTTTCTGTTGACAATTGACTAGATCAAACGTTATGTTCAGAAATAATGGCCAAAATGCATTTTTTTGGCGAAAAGTGCGTAATAGACTAGCCCAGCTTAGTATGGGGAGAAAAAAATGTTGTCGAATTCCACGGGGCACCCCCCAGAATTGTGTCTTTGGGTGAGAAAATCAATCTCTGAAAATTTCAGCTCAATCGCTTGTTGCATAAGCTGGCGCATTTGAATTGAAGTTTGTATGGGGATTTCAGCCAAAATGTATAGGAAAATACACCTCCGTCACTCATTCGATCTGGAAATTGGTTCTGATTGCTCGATTGACCTCAGAATTGCAAAAACGGCAGTTGGTATGCTACAGAACAATTTCACAGAACATTGTAAGATGATTAAATGAACTTTTATATAGTTTTCGGCTGATTTATTAGGAGCTGAATTGTGTATTTTTGGATTTATTGATCGAATCGTATCAGCCGAAACCTATATAAAAGTTCATTTAATCATCGTACAATGTTCTGTGAAATTGTTCTGTAGCATATCAATTTCCGTTTTTGCAATTCTGAGGTAAATCGAGCAATCAGAACCAATTTCCAGATCGAATGAGTGACGGAGGTGTATTTTCCTATACATTTTGGCTGAAATCCCCATACAAACTTCAATTCAAATGCGCCAGCTTATGCAACAAGCGATTGAGCTGAAATTTTCAGAGATTGATTTTCTCACCCAAAGACACAATCCTGGGGGGTGCCCCGTGGAATTGAACAACTTTTTGTTTCCTGGGCCAGTCTAGTGCGTAAACAGTCTAGCTAAAGCCTGTCCACGTTAAATTTCGGACAGTCAGATAATGTTCAATTCATTTGTCGCCATTTCATCAATTTGGACGAGAGCTAAAACATGCTAAAAGCAGCGGTTAAGCGAAGAGATTGAGCTGTCATGTAAATAGTTCGTCTCAGTGATTGGTAACAATGTTTAAAAATCGCTTTGGGTGATGGGTGTCCGAAATTTAACGTGGACAGTAGAGTGATTCAAATTTTGACTTTTTGGGTCCCCGATGCTTAAATGATAGCATTTCCCATTTTAATGATCCTCCCAATTTTTTAGCTAATTTGAATGTAATTTGAGTGAGCACGAACAGTTCGAAGTTTGTATGAAAATCACTATGAAAACTGTAACTTTTGTGAAAAGTCGTTCCCAACTCTTCCCAATAAGCTCCAAAAACATAGGAAATTTAACAAGGTAGCGGGTCGTCTTTGTTGCGAAACGTTTTGATGCTTGCAAGAAAAGATATTAAGAAAATACTGAATCGTGGGAAATTCAATTTAACACGTAAAAGAATAACAACAATATCAATAATGAGCATTTTTGTTTTCTTGATAACTTTGCTTTCAAACGACAAATCGCTTCGCAACAACAACTGCCTTTCAGCTTAGGAAGTATTCTATGTAGTCAACGTGCTGATTACCTTTAAACAGTTCATGGGCCAACTCACAGAATGGTCTATCACATAAGGGTCAATTTTCACAGTAATATGCATGTATACATCAAATGACGTGTGCACAATCAACTTACATCCAAATTTGCTAAAAATTTAGGAGGATTATCAAAATGGCAAATGCAATCGTTTAAGCATAGGGGAGCAAAAAAGTCAAAATTTGAATCACTCTAGTGGACAGGCTTTATTTTTTGGCACCTATTCTCAACCAACAAGTTACATCCAAATGAGAATCCTGTCTTATCATTCCATATAGAAAAAATACTATTTTTCCATAATAAACCATAAAGTGACCGATACAGCTAGATGGATTAATCAAGGTTTTTCCTAAATAATTTCTGACAACACCACTGCAAACCAAATAAAACATTAGCTTTTCGTTACTTAATTGCAGGTCTAATTTATTTCTGATGATTCGATTATCCGGAGTGAAAAAAAAATCGATACTTCGGTAATCGAGTCCGACCTGTAGGGGGAGATCCCCCAGCGCCGGACACCTCTCAATAGCGGACATATCTCAAAACGACACTTGCAGAGGTCTCTCCGACATCTTATGTAGTACAAAAAAAAGCTTTTGAAAAGTCCTTTACTTGCAGGGAATATCAGATCCTCATGTTGTAAGCTTTGTACAAAATTTGAGTTTGAACAAAAATGTCAAAAAAATCATGTATCGCCTTACTGTACAATGTTAAAATCAATTGAATGCATCCTGATTATGTGGAGATGGTCAATATTAAACATATTTTACGATCATGAATTGTTTCAATTATGATATGATTGTGGTGCAAAAACAATTTAGGTATCTTGTAGCTGTCCCCCGGGTCCGGACAGTGAGATTTTTCATGTTACCAAATAGCCATTCTTTACACTTGTTTTGATAAACTTACTTCAATTCAATCATATATTCTTACTAAGGTATCAGAAATAAGCAGAAATAAAAATTGAATGAAAAATAAAAAAAGGTATGAATTTGAAGTGGTATGTAACAAATTTAGCAGGAGAGTCAAATAAGCTCTACTAATACATTTTAATATCTACAACTTACATCAAATTAAAAATATTACTACATATTCTTAACAATGTATTTACTCATCCAACAGGAATTTGGTCATATTTCAACATGATATAGGGTAAAACGTCCTATCGTTGTGGTATGTCCTAATATTGCGGTAGTGTTAAAGTAGACCTTGGGCATAGTGTTTCAACTTTCCCCGATATGCTGGGCAAGTTGAAACGACGCATATTAAAATATATTGATCAAAAGGTCATTTTTTCAGCACTTGGAAGTTCTACTTTAAAAATCCGTTTCAACTTGCCCCAATGTACCTTATAAATAACTAAGTGAATCAAATACTATAAGCAGTAGCCTAAATTGTTCAACAATTCAACTCCAAATTCACTACAAAATAATTAACATCTTAGACGTGAAAGTAGCCATATGCTGTCATGTCGTGAAGTTGGTTTTTGTCGTTTGGTCTCACGTTAAATAGATGTAATTTTGCCAAAAGCGCTGCTTTTCTTCGCGGATGTTAAATTTGCAAGATGTTGCCACCTTCATGACTAATGCCATTTACACAAATTTTGTGAAATCGTTGAAAAACACTCAGATATATATCTCCATAGTATTGTCGCCTTACAACACACTAATGGCTATGAATAGCCATATCTAATGATCCGTGAAAATGATTCACTCATCTCCAAAGAGCACCTTCACAACCGTTAAAATCACCATGATTCGCAATTCACGCATTTTTTCCGCAATAATCGTTCATTGTTTTCGACAACCATCGGCACGATATGTGGCTGCATCCGTGTCCAAATCGTTTTACCAGCGGGTGGTGATGGTACAAATTGAGTTTCATTTTCCGGCTCTATCTCTACACTACGGAGGTGGGAGGGGATCAAGTTGTATACACCATTTAGCTGCTCGAAGTAATAATCAAGTGCACCTCCGAGCTGAAGCCCAGACGCGGAGAGCGAGAGCGTGCGAAGGAGGACCCCGATGTTTACAAATCCGTAACATGCTGCGGTGAAGGCGCGCAGATTAGTGAATCAAAGCGCTACAAATTTCACGGTTACCCACCGCACGTTTTGTTTGGCGAGATGAAGGCAAAAAAGTAAGTTGTATCGCCTCATCCAACCCATCATCTCTGTCTGCTGGTCCCATCGCCTTCGTTCGGAAGAGAGAATGGCGGTGTTGGCGTGTTAAAACAGCCCGAACGCGATTGCGAACCGTGGGTAATTACCGTAATAAATCATCGATTAGCATCATCAGCATCTTCGCCATCCAGCGGAGCGTGTGCACATCGCGATTTGGAGTTTTGTTTTGACGCGCGAATTACTGCTTGTAGGGGTGGGCCGAACATGTGTAGACGGTCGAAGCCTGGTATCACGTAAATCAAGTTAATTCGATTGTTTCTGGTGTTTGGGGTATTAATCAAGCTCTGTGATTAGAATAGCGCGAAGACAATGTGCCTATGCATGTTAACTTCGTACTGGATCACGCTTGTTGAGTTGTTACTTTGTGATGCTTCTCAAGATTATCAGATCTCGAAACCTTTTTATTTCTTGTATTCAGCGTGAATACAAGGAGCCCTCCTTAGCCGTGCGGTAAGACGCGCGGCTACAAAGCAAGACCATGCTGAGGGTGGTTGGGTTCGATTCCCGGTACCGGTCTAGGCAATTTTCGGATTGGAAATTGTCTCGACTTCCCTGGGCATAAAAGTAGCATCGTGTTAGCCTCATGATATACGAATGCAAAAATGGTAACTTGGCTTAGAAACCTCGCAGCTAATAACTGTGGAAGTGCTGAATGAACACTAAGATGCGAGGCGGCTCTGTCCCAGTGTGGGGATGTAATGCCAATAAGAAGAAGAAGATTCAGCGTGAAGTAAATTGATGTTTGAAACCAAATGATGTGTCTCCAGCAGATTTCGGCTCACTGAATCCGAATCTGTCGTCAGATATGCTCCAACACGTCCAAATTTTGAGATATAAACTAGATGAGTTTCGAAGAAATTTGCATTTTTAGAAGGACTGTCATGCAGTATATAAATAAAGTTTAAGATCAATCAATACCCGAAATCTTCTAAGCACATCTGAGTTATGATTTATTATCAGATTTTGTTTTGTTGTTTTCTAGTTGGTTTTCCCACAGATAACCGTAAGCATTTAAACAAGCCGTATATGCGACTATAACGCTATCACACAGCTAACGAGCCTTATACTGGCTCTACAATAGGCCTATATAGCCAAAAAGGCGAAATATAATGCTAATGGTTACCTGGGCCTTGGATTTAAGTTCAGTGAATTTACCGTAAAAATGTTCTATTCAAGTCCGTTTCAAAAACTTGCATGCATAAGTTGAAAAAACTTGTTGTTACTTTATCGTAAATGTTGTTTTGTAAATTTGGAGAAGTTTTCTACGGAATAAACATCAAATGCTCGAGTAATTGATGTTTTGCTTAAGTGTTAACGATATTTTCCGGCAATATTGACCATGCAGGAATAACATTTTTTAAATGGTCTTTCGGCTTTCCATAGAGATACTCAAAGACATGTGTTTCGGGCCTAATCAATCACAATTAAATTATTGACAATTTATCGTATATAACGGTTCTACCATCTTTTTGTACGAAATAACGATTATGTCATGCAGCAAGAAGCCCCGTTGAACGTTGAACACGTTGCACAGCATACAAGTGGAGCCCAAGTTTTCTTCTGGCGCATAACTTTGCGTCTGAAACATAGCTCATAACACAGCTGGATGAAACTAGTGAACATTTTTTTCCGTTTCACTGCCTTATCGTGACCACAGATAAAAGAAAATGCATTGTGGTTATTACAACATCTATGCAACATTTTAAACGCGAATTTAAAAAATAAAGTCCCCCCTTCCGCACAAGTAAATTATTCACGTTTTCCGGTTTCTGTTGCGTTGCCGTCAACGTCGCTTCAGCTTGTATGCTTATGAATATGCCCAAATTTCTATCATAAGAATATTGGAATGATGATAAATAACAGAAATAATAAAAATACATAGTGTTCGATAGTTCGTTAAGGACTGTTAATTGCACTCGTCGTGAGATCGCCCGCCAGATAAACAGGGACACAGCACGTAATGTTATTCACTCCAATTTCTTCTTCTTGTTCAAATCCGATGACAGTCATTCAACAGATATTTACACACAATCAACATATACTTTAATTTTCTTAAATTGAACACTTAGAGTACAAACTTCATTGAAAACTAGCACCATTGAAACTTAAAATAATTCAAATTAAATTCTACTAGTCGTTCACCACTTTTCTATTTCGGTTCGATGATGATGGCGGTGATGTGAAGGTGTCGCTGATATTGTGAGTCCCAACTCCCATGGCTGCTTGTCTTAAATAGCGGGTGTTTCCATCTTGTATCAGTTCCTTGAAGAAAAGAAACAAATTTTCCGAAGGGCGCCAAGTTTGATTTAATGCACTACATCATAGTATGTGTGCATGCTGTGGGTTGGTCGCTCTTCAAATGTAGATGGCGCGTCGATACACTTTTCGCAACAGATATTGCGTGCAGTTCCCGTTCCTTCTTTATTCAAATGAACATAATAAAGGAGCTTCAATTGACAGTAAATACACCAAATCACTTGAGCTGATTATTGAAAATTTTGTCGTGCCAGAGAAAAAACATCATATTTACATTCAATAGATCTTACTCAGACAAACAGACGCAACACTAGAGAATTTACCATCAACCATGACTTCAACGATCAATTTGAAGCAATCAATGCGCGTTTCACAACTAAAGGCGCTAGCGTCGTAATCCTTCGAGATTAACATTGCACTTCAGAGCCTTCTGGTGACAATGTCATACGAAACATTGTTTCGTATAACACGCTCGTAAGGTGGTGGTAGAGGAGTTGAGCGATGATTTTTTCTGCAAAATGTTCAAGCTGTTACGTCTGTTTGTCTGTGGATCTTACTTCCATGAAAGCATAATATTTGTTTTACTTGGATAAAACTATTATATTGAATTATTGTTACTTTCCTCTCAGAACCGTCCACCGAATATACAGAAAGCTTGTACAAGTATTTGAACGTACGAAACAAGCCAGCCTCGGGCTGACAGTCTCGATAATAAAGCGACTCGATAATAAACGTGACTGGCATAAAACATATTTTTATACAACTTTAAATAAGTAATATTGAAGAAAAATGGCCTTTCACCTCATTTCGAAAGGTTTGATGTGTGTGGACCATGTTAAACCTTCATAAGCTAGCAATTCTTTTCATAGGGCAAAGGCCGTTCTAAAATGCTCAAAATTCATCGAGGTGTATCTCAAAATCTCGCCGCGTTAGAGCAATCTGAATTCAGATTCAGATTCAGCGAACCAAATCTACTAGAGACACATTGTTTGGTGTTGAGGACTAAATCTTGTTGAGCTGTGTTATTGGTCAGGTAACTAACAAAAATGTACGCTTGTAGACCGGAAAGAATAAATTTTGACTGTTACGTCGTTTTCAAATTTTGGTCTAGAAATGATCTAAAGGGACATACGGCTGAACAGGACATTTGGTCGAAAAAGTTACTTGACCGCATAGGGTCATTTAGTCGAAAATGCCGTTTGGCCGAAATTTCTTTTTGGCAGGAAGGATCATTTGGCCAAAATGCCATTTGGATGAACAGGTGATATGGCCGAAAATGTCGTTTGGTTGAAAATACCGTTTGGTCGTTTGCTAGTAAGAAGGCCATTCAACAGAAAAAGCCGTTTGGCAAATAGGGCCATTTGACCGAAAATGTATTTTGGATGAAAAAAAAGTATGGCCCAAAATGTGGTTGGCCGAACGGGTCATTCCGCTGAAAAGTCGTTCTGTCAAAATGGATAATTTGGCCGAAACTGCCGTTCAGCCGGCACAAATAGCCATTTGGGTCAAACACTTGAAAACGTCGTTTAGCCGAACAGAACATATGCCCGAATATATAGTTTGACTGAACGCATCATACGACCATAAACTTCGTTTTATCGAAAAATAGTGAATGTGAAATATATGAAGTGATTAATGAAAATTCAGAAGTGAGAAGTAAAAATCGAGTAATGAGAAGAGAGCAAAGAGGAGTGAAAATCGGAAGAAAAGACGTCTCACTTCTCACGCTTCATTTCATATCTCATATACAGTGAAAAGTGGGATGTGATAAATTATGAATAAGATGTGTGAAGTGAGTCGTCTCACCATAATTTATTACTGCTCACGGCCAAAAAGGAGAAGTGTGAATTAAGAAGTAAGATGTGAGAAATAAGAAATGATGATTAAAATGTTAAAAACGAGACGTATCCATTCTCACAACAAAAATCGGGAAGTGCGAAGTGAGAAGCAAGCTATGTGAAAAATGATGAATGAGAAGTTGACGTTGCTCTTCATTTCTCTGCTCGAACTTATCATTCCATTTTTTTTACTTCAAACGGCTACGCGGTCTTTAAAGATTAAAATAAGATTTATATTTGTTCAACGTTTCGACGTTTGGACACGGGGTTGGTGTATTCATCAGGGGAAAAATATTATGTTTGTTCCTTCTCTAATGTTTGGTCTTACAATAACTGTCTGGTGTCGAAACGTGTCGAACGGTTTGACAAATATAAATCTCATTTAATCCCTAAAGACTGACTGCGTAGCCGTTTTAAGTTAAAATAAAAATAAACAGTCGATCATTCGAAAGTACTTCTCATTTCTCATTTCTCACTTCTCATTTCTCATTTCTCACTTCTCAATTATTATTGATCAATTCACACTTTTTACAATCACACATTTTACATTGTTAGGTTCTCTGTGTAATTACAGCTGGCCTGGCAATAACGGAGTAGCAATCGTGGACGGTCAATCATGCTCATGCTCTCACATTTTACATTGTAAGGCCAAACGACAGCTCGTTAACCAAGACGGACCTCTGCCTCTCGAACCTAACCCAAAAATTCCAACAAATTCCGCATGAACTCGTGGCAAGTGCAGAGGTATATTCGGCTTGCAGTGGGCGAGTGATTGCATCATCATTTCCTCCCCCTTCCCTACATTGACTTGCATTCTGACGTGGCAGGCGCCAGTATGACCTAACAAACGAGATCACCAGTACTTGTACATTGAAGATGTGTGCTAGCCCCAAGCAAACATCTGTTGGTTCCCTGTGCAAGAACAGCTGATCTGGTCATAATGGAGTAGCAACTACGAGTAGTCAATCAAGCTCAAGCTCAAGCTAAATCGACCTTCCTGCCCGATGGAACGAAAGGCGGAAACACAAAAGGTAGAAACTCGAAAAGCAGACCTTCTTCCCTATCCGCGAATGATGGGGTCAACCTTGATAAGTCAAGTATCTGCACATTATATTGATTGACCCATAAATTGTGAAATATTTCGTTCTTTCATCGTACACATTGCTATTATTTGGGGATGAGACGTTTGAGAGACGATGAGGATTCGGTCGAAAGCCATTTAGACGAATGTCACTAGGCCAAACATACAATTAGGCCGAAATCCATCTGGCCGAAAATCATTTGGCCGAATGGGTAATTTCACCGAGCAGGTCATTTGAACGAACAGTGGGAAATGAGGTGTCAGAAGTGAGGCGGCTCACTTCCCACTCCTTATATCTCACTTCTCAATGTGAAAAATGAGTAGTATGAAATGAGAAGTTTCTTCTCATTTCTCACTACTCATTTCGGACTTACCACTTTTCACAGAAAGAAGTAAGAAATGAGAAGTGAGAAAGGAGGCGTCTCCCTTTTCACTTCTTATTTCGCACTTCTCACTGTGAAAAGTGAGAAGTGCGACGTTTCACTTCTCACTCCTCATTTCTCACTTCTCACTGTGAAAAGTAAGAAGTGTGAAGTTAGTATTGAGATGTCTCACTTCTTACTTCGCACTTCTCATTTTTAACTGTGAGAAGTGAGAAATAAGGAATGAGAAGTGAGACATCTCACTTTTCCCAGTGAGAAGTGAGAAATGAGGAGTGAGAAATGAGAAGTGAAACGTCTTACTGGAGAAATAAGAAATGATGAGTGAGAAGAGAGGCGTCACTTTTCTCATTTCGCACTTAACACTTGGCACAGTGAGCAGTGAGACGTCTCACTTCTCACTGTGACAACAAGTGAGAAGTGAGTAATGGGACGACTCACTGCTCCCTTCGCACTATTCATTTTCACAGTGACAATTGAGAAATGATGAGTGAGAAGTTAGTCGTCTCAATTCTCACTCCTCATTCAGAGGCTCGGAAGCCTCCTTTCAAGAGGCTCGGAAACTTCCTTTCAAGAGGCTCGGAGGCCTCCTTTCAAGAAGCTCGGAAGCCTCCTTTCAAGAGGCTCTGAAGCCTCCTGTAAAGAGACTCAGAAGCCACCTACCAAGAGGCTCAGAAGACTCCTTTCAAGAGGCTCGGAAACCTCCTTTCAAGAGGCTCGAAGCCTCCTTTCAAGAGGCCTCAGAGAGCCTCCTTTCAAGAGACTCAGAAGCCTCCTTTCAAGAGGCTCAGAAGCCTCCTTTCAAGAGGCTCAGAAGCCTCCTTTCAAGAGGCTCAGAGCCTCCTTTCAAGAGGCTCAGAAGCCTCCCTTTCAAGAGGCTCAGAGCCTCCTTTCAAGAGGCTCAGAAGCCTCCTTTCAAGAGGCTCGGAAGCCTCCTTTCAAGAGGCTCGGAAGCCTCCTTTCAAGAGGCTCGGAAGCCTCCTTTCAAGAGGCTCGGAAGCCTCCTTTCAAGAGGCTCGGAAGCCTCCTTTCAAGAGGCTCGAAAGCCTCCTTTTATGAGGCTCGGAAGCCTCCATTTATGAGGCTAAGAATCCTTCTTTCAATAGGGTCTGAAATCTTCTTCCAAGAAGTTTGGAAGTGTCTTACAAACGGCTCGGAAGCTTCCTTTCCAGTCGTTCGAAAGCCTCCTTTCAAGAGGCTCGAAAGAGGCCTCCAGAAGCCTCCAAAAGTTTTCAAAGTCATAAATATGAGTAAATCGGCTACGCAGTCTCAAGTAATTGAAACGAGTTTTATTATTCGTCCGACGTTTCGACACGGGTTTAGTGTCTTCTTCAGGGAAAGAGTAATTTGTTCCCTGAAGAAGACACTAAACCCGTGTCGAAACGTCGGACGAATAATAAAATTAGTTTCAATTCCTTGAGACTGCGTAGTCGTTTTACTCATATTTATGATTCAACGTTACAGTCGACCCCACTACAGTAAAACTCTTATAAGAGATTGACGTTTAAACTTAATTTGAATTTCAAGCTTCACGGAATAGAAAACATTTCAGACAACTTTTTTAGTGAATGGTGATAGTATACCAGTGGCGGAGCTTCCAAAAGCTGAAAGAATGAATGACCATTGAACCAGACGCTGTCAGCTGGTAGATCTGTACAGTTCCCCACTTCATCTCAATGTCAGCCGGATTCTTTGTTGAGGTCTTCTATTCTGCACGCATTAAACTGACCAACGGTGATCAACTGGCATCCAAGAAGTGTGGTTTTCTTCAATAGATTTCGATGAACAAGCTCCTTAAGGAGGCCTACAGCTCTAGTCGTTCGATCGACTGCGTCTTTAATGCAGATACCTTTGTCTACGCAGCCACGTGCCCACATTCTGGCACTTCAACAGGGTTCAAAATCCAAAAATATGCTGCAACGCAATACAAAAACGTGAATTTTTAAATCTCTGTATCTCTTGACACGACACTGACGAAAAAGCAGCGATAAATTTAAAAGCCTGCGGACATTTTCAAACAGGTTTGTCAAATTTCACCTCCTTCGGTGCAGCTCGTCACTCAAAACTTCATGCCACTTCACACCGAGCCGCTACACATTTTGCAGAAGGATTTTCTCATGCACTACAAAAATGCTCAGCAGACCCAGCGGATGAAAAAACGCCCGAGCAGCACAAGTCATACAAAACTGGTTGCATCAACTTGATTGTGACTAAATCTGGTCACATATGAGTTGCACTAACCTGTGTGGAATATGTGTGCTGCTAGGGCGAACTCAACACTTCTGTCTCGTAGCTGTTGATTAACCCAGTAATCTCCAACTTTATCTTCGTTGAGAAACAGAAAGCGTCCTTTTTCATAAAGCATACCAGATCGAGTACTCACTCATAGCCATTTTGATTATAGCCACAAAATCTTTATCTTCTTCAGGTCTTGTCGTGACCATTTTCCCCAATATGGTGAAGCAGACACAGAACGAATGGCCGTTAATAGGCTTTGGAATTCTTACTCATATGAATTATAACCCAGGATTGATTAATACAAACAGCGGAGTGCAATTTCTCCTTGTTCTTCTGTGAGCACACAATATGTTATCCGGATAGAACGACGGGTGATAAACTCATGAGGCTTCGAGTAATTTAATTTTACCGCAAAGTGATACAAATATTTTTGAACTGCATAAATCAAATTGCAGGCAAGTTGTTTTCGAAATGTTAAACCGGTATATATTTTCACTTGATATAATTGGCAACACATTACTCCCATGAGATGAACCAGTCTCGTTAATACCTTCCTGGATATCTGGTTGGCTGCAACGTCGATACATCAATGCCTGGCGTATTGTATAGCTCCATAATTGTCGGTCTTGGGCAATGTTCCTCCAATTTCCCCGAACGATTAGGATCCCAGGTCCGATTTCACCGCGTGCAGCCAGTGTGCTCGTGGCCTTCCACGAAGTCGGCGGCCTCTATTCAGTACTCTGTTGAATATTTATTTCGCTATTATTTCTTTCAACATTGACACAAAGTGACCAGCCTACTTAAGTCTGCCGTATTTTATACTATTCACAATATTTGCTTTTTTGTACACTTAATACAGCTCGTGATTCATCTCTCATCGCCACACACACACATCGCACTTTCCGCGCGAAACCCTCGTTAATAACGACTAAAATTGGACTGATCGTCCATTGCTCTCTGAAGTTATAGTTGGATTGGAATATCGATTTTTAAAAGAATTGTTTTGATTGAACCAGAAGTGTTAAGCCTGAATAAACTTTATGTCGAAGGTAAAGAACTTGCAATCCAAGCGATTTAATCAATGAAACTGGATATGGGACCCATTACTTTCAGCATAGTAAAAAAAAACAGGGTCACCGTCTTCGACCAGAGGTCGCACAGACTGAACACTTAACATCTAGCATGAGACAACGGACAGGACATTTACCAACACCCAGTGGACCAGTGGAGAACTTTTCGCTTTACGAAAAGTTTTCTCCTTACCGGGGTGGGAATCGAACCCACATGCGTCTAGACGATTGACGTCGCTAACCGCACGGCCACGAAGCCCACAAACTTTGCGTTTATTGGTTAGACTTTCCGGATTTTAAACAGAAATTACATTACATTAATCTGATAAACACTTCCTTTATTACTATCAACTAAACTAAACAACTCTCAGTCACACATTTGCTGACAAACACAAACGAATCTTAAATGTCAACCTACTCCTAATTCAAATGCATGGGAAATATGCCTGTATTTCACGCAAACCTATAACGTTCCCAGGGATTGCTATCAGTTTAAAAAAAAGTCGATAATGCCTTGTCGATTCCATTAATATTCCTATAAACAACAGATAATCTAGCATTCAAACTGTTTTGCTACCGATTAGCATGGCCCAAACAAAAGTCAACGTTGAAATTGAATCAAAATGCTCGCACTACTGTGACCGTCCTTTTTATTTTTATTGTATCACGAAAATTATTCGAAAGGCTATATGTTCACCCTGAAAAAGAATATGATGCACTCTGAGGTTGCGAAGTTGAAGTGACAATTAAATAGATTACAATCAGCAGAATATAAAATCATCTAAACAGAATATGATAAGCAACCCCTCAATAACAAGCTATGATAATTCTTATAGTGATAGAGTTATTTTTGTCCACATTCGTCCAATTCGAAGGCGTGTTCTGCGATAGTGATATCCCAAATCGTATCCGGTATCGCACAATATATCTTCGACCGATCCGATGACTGCTACAGTTTAACAGGATTATGACCTTCGCAAGTTCGAATATTGATCGCGGCTTACCTACCGCACCGAATGCGGGGTCTGTTGTTCCGCATTCGACATTTCGACGAAAGGTGTGCGGACAGTTGTTTTGGGGTTTATCATTAATTATAATAGATAATTAGCGATGGTGTCAATTTGCTTCCATTCACAAACTTTGACCCGCTACAATAAATCAGTTTGGATATTTTTGTTTTTGGAAGGGGTTCACAGCAGTTTTGCATTCGAATGAAGGAAGTCGTGTATAAGATGGTGATAATGTTATGCTAACAATGATAATACGGATCCTAGGCTCTTAAATCTTAAATTCAACACGAGTGCACCCCCATGGTGTGAAAAGTTGGTAATAAATTGATAAAATATCTATCGCATTAATCTGCCCGAAAAAGTGTGATTAGTTATTTCTGATCGGCTCGGCATAAAATACATTATTTGAAATTCTACTAACTGCAATTTTAATTTAGGAATTAAATAAACGGGATCCAAATTAAAATGGGATGTAATAAGTAGGAAAGGAACTCTTTAATGTATTAGTTGCAACGATTTTTATAGATTTTGCACCTCATAGTTGATGGTATATTGAACTTACAGACAATCTAAAAAACGTCACATTTGAAAAAAAAATAAAAGTGGCGATTTTCTGTTGCCAGGAAACTCATGAGACAACACGCCTCTAAGAGAACAAAGCACCGCTCATCGGCTATTCAGCATTCATGGTATAGACAACGCGTGGAGGTGCATAGTACCGTAGGGCATGCCTCGCCAAAATGTTAGATGTCTCATCCAAATGTGGAAAATTTTCATCCACGAAAATTATGCGTGAGGGAATACTCAAAAAGCATTTCGCCTCGGCGGTGGGAACGTTATAGCGCCTCTTCCCATATGAATGCAGATGAAAATTCCAAAAATTGCCTTGTAATTTTTTTTTTAATTTCAACATCAACATTTAGGTACAACACGTCCAATTCTTGACTCTTGTCCCAAAAGTAATTACTGCCCACCTCTCATCGAGTTCCCGATTCGCTCGTTAATTTCCATTTCATCTTTATTGCAAGCCAAGTTCAATTGTATAACACGATGACGAATCAAACGATCACAGCCGAGACGCAATGACTGGCCCGATTTAATAAAATAGATCAGACATCGAACTACTATCGATGTGTTTTAGATTTTGTAAAAGGTGCAGCAAAGCCCCGGGCAAGAGTGAGTTGAAATTGAGCCAAATTTATTGAGGCCCCTGTCGATATGATCGGCAGGTAGGTAATTGGAATTGCCGATTCGATTGGCCGGAATTTTTCTAACATGCAAACGTACATATCTTCAGTGCATTTACGTTATTGGACGACGAGATATATAATCAATCAATCCGCTAACGATGAAGGAGTTTCCCGTTTAGTAACAGTTCGTGAAATTGATTTAAAAGTGTGAAACGGATTATCAACAGTTGACTAAGATTTTCATTTCTTTTCTTTTTCAGGTTCGTAAATCATAACAAATTAATTTGGATACGGTTGGAAAGTGGTTCATGATGGTGAGCGATGCTGTAATATTTATGGTTCAACAGTCACGTATATTTTCTATATCAACAACTAAAACCAGTGCAATTCTAACTCGTTTCATATCAATTTATAATATATTGAACAGAATAATAAGTATAGGTTTTACATCGAAAACCTGAGCGATTCCAAGCAACAGCATCAAAATTTAAGAAAATTTTTAATTCATGATTTTCTATTGAGTTGAAACTTTGCACAGTTTTTCAATTTCATCTAAATCGTCATTTTTCGATATCAAATCTTCATATTGAGTCACGACTAACTTTTCAAAAGGGTGTATGTGAAAATGGTTCAAAAATATTTAAAAAGCTGCACAGCAAAACGGAATGTTCGATTGTTATGATTTTTTCAGCAAAGTTAGACAACTAAATGGTGATTCTTAAGAAAATGTGCACAGTAAAAAAAAAAAATTTTTGCCTTTAAAAATATCATTTTTGTCACAAAAACTCAAATATCTCAAAACCCTATCTTTTTTCGAACGTAATTTTTTTTAGGGAAAACGGTCCATTATATTAGCTATCTACCATAAAAATTTGGTGATGGTAAAAAATTTGGATGGTTTGGTAAAGTTATGACATTTCAAACATTTCACAATTTTCACATTTAGTAAACAAAAAAATTTCCGTGTATTTTTTCAAGAATCGCAGTTTGATGCTGATTTTATTGTTAAGGGCCTTGCGTGAGTTAAACAAGTTGTTTGTATGATATTCCATATTTATGTATTCGTCGATATTATGTATATTATATGTATAAATATTATATGTATAAATAAATAAAAATGAATTAATATTATCCTAAGTATTAAATTAAATGTGGCAGTTACACAATGTTGTTATAGAAACTCTAAGAGTTTTGGGTTTGAATTTTGGTATGGGTTATGACATCATGAAAACAGTTTATTAATACTTATTTTTTATTTTTTTTTATTCAAATTTTTTAAAATATCGAACACTTTTGAATTATTATCAGCACAGTTTGAGTATAGTTTTGCTTTAATTTTATTTTCCGACAATGGAATGAAACAGTGAAATTTTTGGGTTCCTTGGATCGTTTTCGCGTTATTAAATTGCTCGCTGAGCTCTGAAGCCTTTATTTCGTACTCTTCAGTAGTAGTAAAACAAAATGATAATTTGGTTAAATCTTTTTCTTTTCTACGATTTGCCCAATTAAAAAGTTCTTTCGCAGTTTTAATTGGATGCTCACGTTCTTTGGCTAAACTTGCTCTTGTGGCCATGCGCTTTATTGTTCCTCCAATAGCATCACAAGGACCTTTGCCATGTGATGTAGCAAAAAAATGCCATTCTGCATCAATTCCGTACATTGATTTAAATTGACATAGGCTCGAAAAATTCTTACGATTTTTGTACTGCGACGCTGCTCCATCAGACATGAAATATATCTTTTGACTTCTTTATGCTTATCAACGCGTAAAAGTTAATCATTATTTCAATGAACAAGTTTACGGATACTGAATCGTGTCTTAAATCTTCGGAAATTATAATAAAACTTAAGTGTTCAATTTGCGTACTTCCATTAAAATAAATAACGAATGGATGAATTGTAGCTTGTTGTGCGTTCCAGTGATGGGACTGCACTTCATCTTGCAATACAAAGCTGTAATTTTCAGAAAAATCACAAATGACTAAAAATTCACCATTTTGTAATGTATTTTTCGTATTTTTTAAAAAGCTGGATTGTTCTGTTTTAATGAAATCGTGAGGGATTAAACTTTCTAATTTCAAGCAAAAATATGACACAAACTCATCTACAGGTTTTACAATAGTTTCTATGTCACACCTATCCGTGGTCACCCATTGCTCAAATGATAACTGATCAATATATTTTTCTTCAAACTCAGCGAATAAAGTATTTTCCAATGATGAAGAATCTGGACAATCCGAACAAGATCGTAGATAGCAATTTGATGTTGTATTTTCACACAAAAGACTACCAGTTAACATTTTAATATCCTTTGTTAAATTGATTCTTTTCAAACTATGTAAAATAAGATTAATATTCTCATGGGTTGTGCACACACACACATTATGTGTTCCTGAATTGGAAAGAAGCTTACATTGCCTTGGCCGAAGGCTTGCAAATGAGGAAAACCTATTTTAATATTATCGTGAATTTCCTTGAAGCGTGTGTACGCTTCTTTCAAAGTCGTCATCATTAATCGTTTTTGGATTGCTTGACGCTTTCCATCTTTTTTACTGATACATAATCTTTTTGACCAGGCATAGCTCGACTTACTTCATCATCTTCAAAATATTGAACTACTATTTCTTTTGTCTCATCTGTTAATGCAGTACTAGACCTAGTATTTTGGTTGAAAGACAGTTATTCTTCAATTGTTTTGCCTCTTTTACTGTATTTCTATTGGTTTTGAACTCATCAATGGCATCCTAAATAGACCACGAACTTGGCAGCATCGACAAAATCAATAATTTTTCTTTCCTTGTCGTGGCTGCATTCGAGAACCTTTCCTTCATATTTATAATTACCTCATCGTAGTCTGTATTTTCCACATCATCAGGTCCTAATTTGAAGAGGTTTCTTCGTACAGCTTCGTTTATTTCACGGTATTTTTTCTCCGGGTAATAAACGTAGTCCATCTTACTCCATTTAATCGCAGTCACTTTTATCCCAGCTATGCCCTCGTTAAAGCGTTCGATGTTGACCTTTTGGATACACTCATCTTCCGATCGATTTGTTGAAACAGATTTCGCTGATGGTACGGTGGCAAGGCTCTCAGCACTTAATACTTCTGGTAATTCCTCAGTTGTTGTCGATACATCTGGCAATTCCTCAGTTGCTGTCGTTTTCGAACTTCCTGCGCTCTGCTCAACCGATGATATACAGATTGCTCTTTTGTCAACGTTTAGACGGCAGGACGTGCAAATGCGTAAATTTGTATTCAATGTGGACATTGGAGCATAACCAGTCGCTTTCAGTTTATCTATGGTGCTTTCGGTGAGATTTCGTAACTCTTTTGAACACTTTTTCCATCAAACGGCCTACAACAGTTGAGAAAGCGGCTACTCATGTTGCTCGTAATATTTCAATAAACAAAATCACTTTTAAGTTTTTACTGACTAGTTTGGTGTCATTTGTTGACTGAAGAAAAAATTACTATAAGATCTTTAACAACCTTAGTAGTAGTAATTTTTTGCTTTTTCGTGAGCATTGTCATGGTATGTACCAATCATGCATTTGTTGTTGTTGAAGATACCCGTTTCCTCCCGATCATAAAGTCTATTCTCTAAGAGGTATATTTTTTGCAGGTAAACTATAGACGTACACGTGTATATAAATCTTTGATTTTGCAGCTTTTGTCTTAATAATAACATTTCTGATATGTTTCTATCAACGTTATTATCAACAGGTTTCAACACTATTAAAAGAATTTTTCGCCAGTCACGTGCAATGAAAATTATGACACTATCAATACTTTTGATCACAACACTGGATCGTGTCTAAGTTTCTTATAGATGCTATGAATAATTAAATCAAAATATCATGAAAACAACTTGTTTAAATCACGTTCCTTAACAATAAAATCTGCATCAAACTGCAATTCTCGAAACTGCATCAAACACAGAAAAAAATTTTTTTTTACTAAATGTGAAAATTGTGAAATGTTTGAAATGTCATAACTTTTTGTTTATTAGTTTACCATCACCAAATTTTTATGGTAGATAGCTAATATAATGGACCGTTTTCCCTAAAAATTACGTTCGAAAAAGATAGGGTTTTGAGATATTTGAGTTTTTGAGACAAAATGATATTTTTAAAGGCAAAAAAAAATTTTTTTTTACTGTGCACATTTTCTTAAGAATCACCATTTAGTTGTCTAACTTTGCTGAAAAAAATCATAACAATCGAACATTCCGTTTTTGCTGTGCAGCTTTTTAAATATTTTTGAACCATTTTCACATACACCCTTTTGAAAAGTTAGTCGTGACTCAATATGAAGATTTGATATCGAAAAATGACGATTTAGATGAAATTGAAAAACTGTGCAGAGTTTCAAATATTTTCGAAATGGTCGCTCAGGATCGACTGACATGCCCCCGTGGAATGCCTCACCTGAGACATGTACCATTGCTCAATCACAAGCCAATACTTTAATTCCCACATATTTTTCGATTTCGGCTCTAATTATTAACCATTATGTGGCCGGCAAAAAACCCTCCTAACAGGCAAATGGTAACTAAAATGCTTATATCTCTGGAAATTTACAACCGATATCAACTATTTTGGGCTTATTCGATTCATAATTTTCTCTTCTATCAAAATGTTATCAGGATGAACCGATCCGGTCAATTTGATTCCTGGAAAATCCATTTTTTTAGGAACATGTCCTGCATAAATTATACTGATCGTGGATTTCGGTACACAGTTAAAAATTCTGACAATTACACGCTACGGAAATATTTGAACCCATGTTTTTGTGTTCAATAGCCTCCAAATTTACATCCAACTTTTTCTTGTGTGCAATATTGGATGCAAGCTCCATAGTAAAGACAACCTTTAATTTTAAAAAGTGATGGAAAATTGAGTCGAATCGAACGGAGCCTTTTTGTTACATCATATATGCTGTAACATTTTTATACTGTGTAGCTGATCAGCAATATGGGTATCAAACTTCTTGAAATTTCATCAGTAGATTGATTTTTAAAAGGGGGGTCCCGTAGCGTAGTTGGCTACACGTTCGCCTTACAAGCGAATGGTCATGGGTTCGATTCCCAGCCCCTCCACCAAACCCTCGTCAGTCGCCGGATGCGCAGCCTACACGGTAGCGTATTGGGGAGCGCTATTTACCGTTGCGACTGCCTGATGACGACTGACAAATTGTTCTTCTCGGAGGCATTCCTCCAACGTACCCGGATAAATGGCAAACGAACAATGCGCAACGATCATTGGATCCACGACACGGAGAAATGGACACAATAGACTCACGATGAGATGGACTGGCAACGACAACAATAATGGTAATAGAAAATCTAAAAATAGATTCTGTGAGGATTCTGTACACAGAAAAAAATAATGAAAAATAAACAGCGCGTAAAACTTGACATGCGAAATTTTACGCTATTCTACGCTGAAATGGTCCTCTTCCTAACAAGATTGCTTACAACTTGTATGCAATAATGACGATTCACGTCAAATATTGTATACATTTAGGCTATATCCTACGTGGAATTACGCATCAACAATATGGGTATCAAACTTCTTGAAATTTACTCTTGCACATGTCCTTCATGATCCTAGACTCACCAGACAAGTTGACTACTGAGTGACCATTCTGGAACAGGTTCCCCGAGAGCCGGAGTTGGCCAAAAACATTTCTCATTGGAACCCCAACAATATGGTCATCAAACTTCTTGAAATTGTCTCAAGTGTTTATTTCTGATCTATTTCGGTTCATCAAACAATTTCCCCCGGATGGCTAATTCCGGAATAGGTTCTCTGAGAAGTCAAGAGTGTTTTAAAGCCACATTTTGTATTAAATAAAAATTTTCTAGCAATGTGAGTGCAAAATTAATGCAAGGGCCACTCATTGACGCCGGGTGACCAGCAGGAGACTCTCCATAAGATTCCGGACACTCGAAGATATGATCGATTCCAGAAATTCTTCTAGACAGATGTGACTTTTCATAAACCGTTTGTTTTAACATTGTCACATCAAAACCAATACATGCACTACTCTTCGATCATAGGTGGCCTCTATCTGATATGTACTACGAAAGTTTGTTCTAGCAATTTGCGCCTTTTTTATAAACAATCCGTTGTAAAATAATGTCAAGGGCCACTAATTGACTCCAGGTGTGCACTAAGTTATCCTTGGGAAGCTCTGGACCATCCGGATCAGTGGTTAATTCTTGAAATTCGTCATTTGTTGTGAGAGCAAAATTAATGCAATGGCTACCTGGTGGTCTGCAAATGGTGCTCCAGAAGTCCAGAGCAGTGATCAATTATTGCAGTTCGTTCTAGAAACTTTCGAAAATCGTATGTAAAATAGAAATATAGAAGCAGAGTCTTTGCTCGCGCTTAGAATCATAGGGGCGTAACTGTATTGATCGATTTCTCTTCATCGATTTTATATTTGCTTCAGGTGGAAGATGCAATCATCCTTCATTACAACCATGAACCTTCGGCAAACTACCGCAATTCACTACATTGATAAAAAGAAAACATCGTCGAAGATAAATCGATCAATACAGTTACGCCCCTATGATTCTAAGCGCGAGATTGCGAATATCATTCATTGATCCCGAGTGGCCACCAAGAAGTCCTCCTGAAATACCGGAATTCCCGAAGCAATCGTCATTTCTTACATTTTGTTTTCAACAGTTGCGTAATCGTGAACCATTTTTTGTAACAAAGTAAAAAAAGAAGAAAAAGATACCTATTTCGAATATTCGTCTCATAATATCTTCTTCAATTTTTGCCTTTCTCGTATACAAAGTATACGTAAAGGCTATATGTTCGCTCCAAAAACAAACTTTTTATAGGAGGCTCGGAGACCCATAGTGTTATATACCGATCGACTCAGCTCGACGAATCGAGGTGATGTCTGTGTGTGTGTATGTGTGTGTGTATGTGTGTGTGTATGTGTGTGTATGTGTGTGTATGTGCGCAAAAAATCTAGCCCACTTTTCAGGCACTTAGCCCTAACCGATTTGCTCGCAACAAGTTGCATTCGACGCAGAATCCTGTCCCATTGTTTCCTATTGACAATTGGCCGGATCGGACTATGGGCTCAGAAGTTATGGTCAAAATACTTTTTTTTAGGCAACAACGAGTGGAAAAGTCTAGCCAACTTTTCAGGCACTTAACCCTAACCGATTTGCTCGCAACAAGTTGCATTCGACGCAGAATCCTGTCCCATTGTTTCCTATTGACAATTGGCCGGATCGGACTATGGGCTCAGAAGTTATGGTCAAAATACTTTTTTTAGGCAACAACGAGTGGAAAAGTCTAGCCAACTTTTCAGGCACTTAGCCCTAACCGATTTGCTCGCAACAAGTTGCATTCGACGCAGAATCCTGTCCCATTGTTTCCTATTGACAATTGGCCGGATCGGACTATGGGCTCAGAAGTTATGGTCAAAATACTTTTTTTAGGCAACAACGAGTGGAAAAGTCTAGCCAACTTTTCAGACACTTAGCCCTAACCGATTTGCTCGCAACAAGTTGCATTTGACGCAGAATCCTGTCCCATTGTTTCCTATTGACAATTGGCCGGATCGGACTATGGGCTCAGAAGTTATGGTCAAAATACTTTTTCCTTAGGCAACAACGAGTGGAAAAATCTAGCCCACTTTTCAGGCACTTAGCCCTAACCGATTTGCTCGCAACAAGTTGCATTCGACGCAGAATCCTGTCCCATTATTTCCTATTGACAATTGGCCGGATCGGACTATGGGCTCAGAAGTTATGGTCAAAATACTTTTTTTAGGCAACAACGAGTGGAAAAGTCTAGCCAACTTTTCAGGAGCTTAGCCTCAACCGATTTGCTCGCAATAAGTTGCATTCGACGCAGAATCCTGTCCCATTGTTTCCTATTGACAATTGGCCGGATCGGACTATGAGCTCAGAAGTTACTGCCAAAATACTTTTCCATTTGGCAACAACGAGTGGAAAAATCTAGCCCACTTTTCAGGCGCTTAGCCCTAACCGATTTGCTCGCAACAAGTTGCATTCGACGCAGAATCCTGTCCCATTATTTCCTATTGACAATTGGCCGGATCGGACTATGGGCTCGGAAGTTATGCTCAAAATACTTTTTCTAGGCAACAACGAGTGGAAAAGTCTAGCCAACTTTTCAGGAGCTTAGCCTCACCCGATTTGCTCGCAATAAGTTGCATTCGACGCGGAATCCTGTCCCATTGTTTCCTATTGAAAATTGGCCGGATCGAACTATGGGCTCAGAAGTTATGGTCAAAACACTTTTTTGCAGGCAACAACGAGTGGAAAAGTCTAGCCAACTTTTCAGGCAGTTAGCCCTAACCGATTTGCTCGCAACAAGTTGCAGTCGACGCAGAGTCCTGTCCCATTATTTCCTATAGAAAATTGGCCAGATCAGACTATGGGCTCAGCAGTTATGGTCAAAATACTTTTTTTCAGGCAACAACGAGTGGAAAAGTCTAGCCCATTTTTCAGACACTTACCCTTAACCGATTTGCTCGCAACAAGTTGTATTCGACGCAGAATCCTGTCCCATTGTTTCCTATTGACAATTGGCCGGATCGGACTATGGGCTCAGAAGTTATGGTCAAAATACTTTTTCCTTAGGCAACAACGAGTGGAAAAGTCTAGCCCACTTTTCAGGCACTTAACCCTAACTGATTTGCTCGCAACAAGTTGCATTCTACGCAAGAATCCTGTTCCTTTGAAAATTGGCCAGATCGGACTATGGACTCAGAAGTTATGGTCAAAATACTTTTTTAGCAACAACGAGTGGAAAAGTCTAGACAACTTTTCAGGAGCTTAGCCTCAACCGATTTGCTCGCAATAAGTTGCATTCGACGCAGAATCCTGTCCCATTATTTCCTATTGACAATTGGCCGGATCGGACTATGGGCTCAGAAGTTATGGTCAAAATACTTTTTTCTAGGCAACAACGAGTGGAAAAGTCTAGCCAACTTTTCAGGAGCTTAGCCTCAACCGATTTGCTCGCAATAAGTTGCATTCGACGCAGAATCCTGTCCCATTGTTTCCTATTGACAATTGGCCGGATCGGACTATGGGCTCAGAAGTTATGGTCAAAATACTTTTTCCTTAGGCAACAACGAGTGGAAAAGTCTAGCCCACTTTTCAGGCACTTAGCCCTAACCGATTTGATCGTAACAAGTTGCATTCGACGCAGAATCCTGTCCCATTGTAGATAGATATGCCCAAAATATGTTTTTCTTCATTCCAAAAGTGCGTAGAAATTACTCACTCGAAAAAAAAACGAGAAAGGCACCATCACCGCTAGGTGGATTAATCTGGGTTTTTTTTTATAATGTGTGAATTGTGGAACATCCGGAAAAGCGTTCAATTTTTGAATTTTTTCATATCAATCTGAATCCACTGATAATCTGTGTGAAAATAAATTTCTGTAACTAGATGCGCTCTCTCAGTAGATGAAGAAACTGGCTAGTCTAATCAGTTTCGTCGTTCCAGTTTCAAAATATACCTGTCTGTCCATGTAGGCCGATCAACGAGGGATTAGATGTTTAGCCTGAAGATGATCCTGTATGAATTTCGGGAGTACAACTTGCAGACTCACCATCTTCTTCTTCTTCTTCTCCATGGCTCTACATTCCAACTGGAACTTAGTATTCTTTTAGCATTTCCTCAGTTATTAATTGAAAGCTTCTCTATGCCCGCCATTGCATGAGTATGCATCTTGTGTGGAAAGTACAATGGATTTACTATGCCCAGGGTGTCGGAAATGTTTCCAACCCGAAAACATCCTAGATCGGACCGAGAATCGAACTCGCCATCTCCGGATTGGGCCCTTCTTAGCCGTGCGGTAAGATGCGCGGCTACAAAGCAAGACCATGCTGAGGGTGGCTGGGTTCGATTCCCGGTGCCGGTCTAGACAATTTTCGGATTCGAAATTGTCTCGACTTCCCTGGGCATAAAAGTATCATCGTGTTAGCCTCATGATATACGAATGCAAAAATGGTACTCTGGCTTAGAAACCTCGCAGTTAATAACTGTGGAAGTGCTTAATGAACACTAAGCTGCGAGGCGGCTCTGTCCCAGTGTGTGAATGTAATGGCACTAAGAAGAAGATCTCCGGATTGGCAATCCTACGCCATCTGTTTATTAATTTGAAAGCAGCGTACGGTTCAGTGAAAAGAAATTAGCTGTGGCAGGTAATGTCTGAACATGGTTCTCCGGCGAAGCTGATTACGATGATACTTGTAACTTGGGTCGAAATAAAGTATTCGTGTTGCAGACGACGTATCAACCACGTTTGTGACCGTGAAGAGATTAGAGCAGAGTGATGCGCTTTCAAATTTATTGTAAAGATTGCACTCGAGGGGGTGATTAGAAGATCTGGCGGGCCGGTCACGTAGTGCGAATGTCGGAAGAAAGAATAGCAAAAACAATATTCACCAGAGATCCGGATAGAGGCCAGCGACTTCGTGAAAGGCTGCTGCACGCGGTGAAATCGGACATGAAAACCCTAAACGTTTAGGAAAACTGGAGGAACAGCACCAAAGATTGACAATTATGGAGCTCTACAATACGTCAGTCGTAGGTTATTAAGAGCTTGTAGACCAAGCAAAAGCATTTTGCATACTTTCAAACGGCTTGTCCGATCGTTTTGGTATCTTTGGCAAAGTTTCAGGCAGTCTATGGGGCTATGTGAAAAAAATATAGGTACACTGTTTAAAAAACTTAAAAACCATTTTTAGAATTTTTTTTTTATTTTTATTTTTTTTTTTTTTTTCATATGTTGTAGCAGATAGTATATGTATTATTTTGCACTTAATGGAGAAATGATGGACAAACAAGTTATAATTAGGTGAAAAAGATATACAAGTTTTTTAATCTAAGTGCTACCGTTTCTGAGATACAACGGTTTTAACATAAAATACACCGATTTTTCATTCAATCCTTCAAAACCAGTATATTTCAATATATGTTATAGCGGAAGACTAATATTAATCATTGCATAGTGGGTCAAGATGGGTTAAAATCAAAAATAAAAACAGAAAAGCGAGTAATCTCCGAAACGTACACTACCCGCCAAAAGTATTGCAACACCTGCTTTGAATATTGCAACACCCTAAAAAGTTTAGCATCACTCCAGAGCTTCTATATTCGTGATGATGTATCATCGGATCTTTTCCATTTTGAATGATGGAACCTTCAACAAAATTGCCCACGACAGTAAGTGCATTGGCCACCGGGTGGACATCCGGATAATCCGTATTTAGGAATACTTGCGAAATCATCATTTCGTCCATCCAATCGTTCCAGCGAGATGCGTCATCTTTTGTAATCGCAGTATAACATCCCGCCCGGTTCTAAGTATGAGTTAGATGAAGGGGCTTTCCGTAAACGCTCCTCAGGCAAGCACAATCTGCTGACGACCCACGTAGCACGCTTGTCACTTATCAATCACTGTGACTAATATGCGACCAAATCCAGTCATATTGGAGTTGCTGCAACCAAATCGATCTGAACTGTGCTACTAGGGGAACTCTACTCTGACCGAAAGGCTTGCAAATTCCAGTACCGATCAACAAGAAAATAGCTTGATTTTGTACTATTCAAACGTTGGTGGCATCAATTCAACTATCGAGTAAGTATTACCGGCTTGCAGTTTCTGATCAGAACTGTGATGTGATTGTTCTGATGGAGACTTGGCTCACTGAGGTTACACTCTCTAGTCAGGTGTCCGGAACTGCGTATGATGGCTTCAGAAGTGGCCGAAATCATGAGAATAGTCGTAAGTCAACTGATGAAGGAGTTTCAATTGCAGTTAGATCTAGTTTGAAGGCGAAATCAGGTAAAAATGTGTCTTGGAAGTGTCTTGAGCAGACCTGGACTGCAATCGAGTTGCGCGATCGCCAATTGTTTATTTGCGCGATTTACATTTCCCCTGATTGGACTCGTGATATCGAGTACATAGAAACACACTGCAACTGTAAATTTTAAATTCTCGAGGAGGCTAAATCAGTCGACGAAATTATAGTTTTGAGTGACTTCAACCAAGCTACCGTTTCGTGTAAAACTTCTCCTAACGGATTCCTGTTTCCGGATATCGACAATTCCGTTCTTCACTCTGTGGAGTTCATCCTGACTGTTGGCAAGCAGGAGCCACTTGGAACGTCTTATCGCACTGTTTGTTCACTGAATGTGACGGAGGACACATTCCCCGATTGCTGTGATTGCTGATGATGTGACTCTAAGTTGTGGTTCACATTAGGCCTACTTCGATGGTTTCAAAGCAATTGAATATATGATTTATGTAGTAAACGGCAAGTACTGTCTCACTGCCACACACACTCTGGAGCGGCGAAGCTTCTAGACTGCTACAGCATCTCAGCTCAATTCTATCGCTAATGAAAATAATCGCTACCTGGATTTGTGTTTTTCAACCAAGTCTACAATCGTAAATCTTGCTCCATCCCCTCTGGTGAAACGGGTAGCGCATCATCCAGCGCATGTAGTTTCAACTGACTGCTATAATTTTCGTGAAGCTGATCATCGTCGTATCAGTCAGTTTCTATCTTCACTCGTATGGGAAGTTATTCTGGACCTCGGAAACATAGAAAATGCTGCACAAGCGTTCTCCAACGTTTTAGCATACGTTATCGATCGATACGTTCTCAAACGATCGAGCAATACAAAGAACGGCCCCCTTGGCAAACACGTGCACTGAGAAGAATGAAATCTATGAAGCGAGCGGCTATGTTAAGCTCAATCACGACTACAAGTGAGCCAGTCAGGATTGCTATTCTCGATATCAGCAAAATATTCAACGGAACTTAAAATCACATCCGAAACGTTTCTGGAGCTTCTACGTTTCTACAGCAAATAACACCCAGGAAATCTGTTCGTTTTTCTCGGATAAGTTTGCTAAGGTGTTTTGTAACGAGGAGCTCAGTGATTACGAAATTGAGCTCGCAATAAGTAACGTTCCACTCATGAGTCAAGCAATCGGTGCTATTGATATCGATGAAACGATGGAATCGGGAGCAGCTTCTCGGCTGAAATCGTCTTTCAATCCGGGACCTGGTGGATTTCCCTCAATTCTTTTGGAAAGACACGTCAATGATTTGATCCCTAGTAACATTTTGGTTTTATGCTGGTTTTATAACACTCTTGAAGAGTAAATTATGGTCTTCAAGAGCGTTTTAAAACTTGAAATGTTACTTGGGATTGTTCCTCTTCTACGTATCATTCGTGCGTCCATTGCCCATGGGATGTTTCCTTCCTGCTGGAAGACGGCGCGCATATGTTCCCAGAGGTGATAAACGTGACGTCAACAACTATCGTGGAATTACATCCCTGTGTGCCGTCTCCAAGCTGTTTGAGTTGGTGGTTATGGAACCCCTACAGGCTCATTGCAAGCAATCTTTATGTGACGACCAACACGGATTTTTTCAAGGACGTTCCACTACATCTAATTAGCTGTGCTCAACTTCATACATCACGGAGAGTATGGTAAAACGCTTAAAAACTGACGTCGTTTACACTGACTCGTCTGCGACCTTCGATAAGGTGAATCACAAATTGCAATAGCAAAACTGGCAAGATTTGGAGTCAATGGTGATTTGCTGCAATGGTTCCGCTCCTATCTTTCAGGGCGATAGCTTAAGGTTGCCATAGGAAATACTTTTGGATCTTCTTTCACCTCTACATCTGGAATCCCCCAAGGAAGTCATTTCGGACCAGTCATATTTTTTGCTCTACTTTAACGATGTACATTTAGTGTTGAGAACTCCACGATTGTCCTTTGTAGACGATCTCAAAATGTATGTAGAAATACGCAGGCAGGCAGGTTGAATATTTCCTCAAACACTCCTAAGCACTTAGCTAACCACAAAAAGGCTTCAAAATTATACCCAACTGAACTGATACCACTTACTTAGGAACCAATTCGACCAAGCAAGCAATTTACCTTAAGGGTAAGGCCCAATGAGACACTTTTGAAAAATACCAGTGTTGATTCAAATCGCATAACTCGTCAACCTTCGAATGGGTGGTGGCCTAGGTTTTCAAATCCCGTTTATTGTTCTCAATCAATCTACAGAGGCCTAACGCTAGCTCGAAGGTGACGTCACCACTATTGGGTTTCTTTTCATAGGCTAATTTTTTAATCTTAAAGCTAAATTACAATAAAATCTCTGACCTTGACGTTCGTTGCACTTTCCTTTACTCCTTGCTGAAACGGTTCTGCTTACGCCCAAAATCCTGGGGACAGCACATCCAACGACGACTTCGGCCACGTGGTCTTGTTCAGCATGCGCATGCAACCGTGCAGTATAATTCGCGCTTCTAGCAGGTGCACTACACCGCACGCCTTTGCACTCCGGGGCACTACAGGTGAGTTGGGTTCCTACTCGCACAGCACACACGCGATGATATCGTTGCTTAGTGGAGAGTAAGCACACTTGGAAACGTCGGTGCCTTGCACTGTTCGTGCGATGTTCGTGCGATGGGTTCTCCGCGTAGTATGCAACCCTTTAGCAAGCTCTGTCTATGTAGTGGCTGCACAGGTAACGATGTCGCGTGACGGTGGGGAACTTTTGTGAGTGGAGAATTGAGCTCGCCATTTCCGGATTGGCAATGCTACGCCTCTACTCGCAAGCAAAGATGGCAAGAAGCAACAAGGTTACCGAATTTAAAACTTTTCATACATCTCGCCGGAGACACTGAAATCAATGAAAGTGCTCCCATCTATTGCACAAAAACTCAAGCATTTATACTAGTTTTGAAAGTTTTTGTTTATCGTGTATCGAGAATGTAAATATAAAAAAACACAAACGTCAGTTACACGGCAACACCATCTGTGTTTTTTGCTGTTTCTGCAACGAGATTGATTCGTGACTTCTGTTTAGACATATTTTTCTGATAGCCTTTTACTTTTTTCTTTAAACTCTGTTCTCCTTCTCCACAATAACAAGTCGCTCCATAGAATTAATAACTCGTTACACATCCAATGCGTAATCATGATCATGGACCAAATGATTGTCGCGAGTTTTCCTTGTATTTCCGTTAGCTAGGTGTGTTTCTCGATCGATGTTCTCCAGCAACATCAATTTCGTTATCCTCATATTCGTGGCCTAGATCCATTGGAGTTGCTTCTCCGTTCGATGAAACATATATTTCCATCGGAGTCAATATTACTGCTGCAGGAATTACTGGGAAAAGCGATGGAGCTGCGAAATGCCTTAAGCTAAAAAGGATTTAATAGCTGGACATTGTTATCATTGTTCTTTATGATCGCGCCCTTCAGATTTATTTCTGTGATTTGTAAAGGCAAAATGCTTCGAGCAGATTTGACTGCTCTTATTGATACCCGGGTTTTGACAAAACTCGGTCCAGGGTCTCACATCCCTAAACATAATTTAATATACGCACTTCATTAAATGAAAATAAGATTGGTAAATATCTTGCCAGTTCACTTTTAAAGAAACTGTTTTTGGCCATCGCTTTGTATGAGTTGTTTGCATGGTGCAATGGCTCAGCTATTTTTGTTTTATTTTATTGACATTTCTTCAAAAGATGATCGATGAAAATTAACAGTGTACTAGTTCGGTTTTTGTTCACTTGGGGCGCTTATAGTGTCTCCGTAAAATCATAGAAGTCGGGTATCTTGTTGCTTCTTGCCATCTTTGTCGCAAGGCTACTGGAGACTGAACTCGAAATTGTAAAGCACACAAAAAGCTGCTAGTGAGACTACTTTCAAAAATTAAAGCTAAATGGTCGCCTTACAAAAAAAAACCTGAAGGAACTGCTTTGAGCATTTTTCTTAGTTTAAGGAGCATTTTTTATTTGTTTATGGAGCATTTTATTCATCTTAAGGAGCATTTTTCTTAGTTTTCGGTTGAATAGGGTTACCAAGCCATACAATCAGCAGTAAACTCTAGGGGCTATACAATTGTGCATAAGATTCTAATTTATGATAGCCAATTTTAAGGTACCTTTTAAACTATTTTATAATAATTCTTTTGTCAATATACTGCGCAATTATCATTAATTACATAGCAAATCTTTGCTTTTTAAGGAGCATTTTTAATTGTTTACGGTACATTTTTTCGTTTTTACGGTACGCTTTTCGAATGTTTACGGAGCATTTTATATATTTCAAGGTAATTTGTTAGATAATTTAAGGAAAAATGATCACTTTTTTAAGGAGCATTTTTCAATTTTTCAAGGGTAATCATGAATCTTTCATGATGCATTTACTATTTTGCCGGATAAAATTCAAAATGGCTTCCCTGATCTAAATTTCAATCTGCACGGCACTACGATTTTCAGAAATTACAATCTTTAAACTGCGGCATAAACTTTGGCTAAATTTTAACTGTCGAGTCTTTATTCGAACGAGTTAGGTTTTTTTTTTTTTTTTATCTTTCGTTTATTTGGAAGGCTCATTTGCTGTGAAGCGTTACGGAGCCGAAATCAAGTTTAACAAGACATTTCTAAATTCTTATACATAGTGTTAGTTTTGGGGAACCGAAAGACTCGCGGTTATTCGAGGTTAGGGAATACAATACAAAATAATAACTAAAATGATTTCAGGGTGCTTAAGTAATTACGATGCTAATATTGACATTCCTCGCATTTTTACATATGTAACGGGACCAACAAACTTTTTTTTGGGAAATAACGACTAGAGGAATACATACGGAAGGGATTAACGACAGACATTAAAATGTACAACAAGAGGAAGACTTTCGTAATGAGGTACGACAGACAAGGGAATGGGCAGACAATGATTACAGTTTTACATCAGCAACTTTCAAAAATTGGTGGACCAGGGACATGTACTCGAGATCAAGGCCCGACAACACTTCCCTAATAGGCTTTGGTTGTTTTCCTCGGACCCGGAGATGTTCAGTTAGCGCAGATCTGGGGCCACGATGCTCCTCGCACGCCCACACGACATGATCGATGTCCTGATAATCCTCGCCGCAAACACAGAGATTTCCTTCCGAGAGCCCCACTCTGAAAAGATGTGCATTTAGAGTGTAGTGATTGGACATTAGACGACACATGGTTCGAATGAAGTCTCGTCCCATATTCAATTTTTTAACCATGAACGCTTCGACACCTGCGGGGCGAATTGAATACAGCCATCTACCCAACTCCCCATTTGTCCATTTCTGTTGCCAGCTGTTCAAGGTTTCCTGACGAACTAATGTGAAAAATTCATCGAAGGTGATTTTCCGATCGTAAATATCACCTTCCATAGCGCCCACCTTAGCCAAAGAGTCCGCTTTCTCATTTCCAGGATCGAGCAATGAGAAGGGACCCAAGCCATGGTGATTGTGTAAGACCGTTGTGATAAGGCACTCAAAGCTTTCCGTATCCCATTTAGAAGATACGCTGAGTGCTTAACCGGTTTCATTGACCGAACAGCCTCCAAGGAACTTAGACTGTCGGTGAAGATGAAAAAGTGGTCAGGAGGTAGGGATGCGATTTGCTCGAGTGAATAGTGTATAGCTGCTAGCTCAGCAGTATACACGGAACAAGGCTCTTTGAGCTTAAAGTAGGCGCTATGAAAAACGTTGAAAACACCGAAACCCGTGGAGTCATCAATCAATCAATCACTGGCGTGCCCGTATTTGCTTGCAAATAATGGAGGTATGACCTCCGCACACAGAAAGTCTGGTATTCCATGAACCTCCTGCTTCATGGACAGATCAAAAGTAACAGAGGAACTGTAAGAGTCTAAGAAGTTAGCACGATTGGTATCTACCGAAGAAGGGCTTACCTCCAGCGTTATGTACCAGTGGTAAATACTCATGAATCGAGATTGAGGGTTTTGTTCGAGCAGCTTCTCGAAGTTATCAATGACCAATGGATTGAGAACCTCACAGCGGATGAGGAACCGGAGCGATAATTCCGCGAAACGATCTGTTAGTGGCAGTACTCCCGCAAGTACTTCCAAGCTCATTGTATGTGTCGAATTCATACATCCTAACGCGATACGGAGACAGCGGTACTGAATCCTTTGAAGCTTCAGCATGTGTGTTTTAGCCACGGACTGGAAGCAGAAACTACCGTATTCGAGGACCGACAAAATGGTTGTTCTATACAACGTCATAAGATCTTCGGGATGCGCTCCCCATGTTCCGGTTATTGATCGCATGAAGTTGATCCGTTTCTGGCATTTTTGTGTCAGATACACAATGTGCTTCCCGAAGGTACATTTCGAGTCGAACCAGACCCCGAGGTATTTAGAAGATATGCTATGAGTGATTGTCTTACCCATCAGTTGGAGCGGGAACTTTGCCGGCTTATGTTTTTTAGAAAAGACAACCATCTCAGTTTTCTCCGGAGAGAATTCGATACCCAGCTTCGTAGCCCAAGTAGACAAATTGTCCAAAGTATCTTGCAATGGTCCTTGAAGATCAACCGATGTTGGCCCCGAAACGGATACAACACAATCATCTGCAAGCTGTCTCAACGAGCAATTTGGCATGAGACATTCATCAATGTCTCTGACGTAAAATTATAAAGAAGGGGCTCAAACATGAGCCCTGGGGAGACCCATGTAGCTAATTCGTGAAGTTGCCGAGTCACCATGAGAAAAACTCATACGCTTCTCTGACAACAAATTGTACAAATAGTTGTTCAAAATTGGTGAAAGTCCACACTCGTGGAGTTTGTCAGATAAGACATCGACGCAAACTGAATCAAAAGCCCCTTAATGTCCAAAAATATTGAGCCCATTTGCTCTTTTTAGCGAAAGTAAGCTGAATTTCTGAAGAAAGCAACGCAAGACAGTCGTTCGTTCCCTTGCCCCTGCGGAAACCAAATTGTGTATCTGACAACAAACTATTCGATTCAACCCATTTGTCTAGCCGGAAGAGAATCATCTTCTCCAACAGCTTCCGAAGACATGACAGCATCGCGATGGGGCGATACGAGTTACAATCCGACGCGGGTTTTCCGGGCTTCTGGATGGCTATCACCCTCACTTCCCTCAATCATCCGGAACAATGTTGCACTCAGTAACTGATTGAACAAGTTCAATAAGCGCCTCTTCGCGACGTCTGGGAGGTTTTGAGCAAATTGAACCTGATTCTATCCATCCCTGGAGCGGAATTGTTACATGAAAGGAGAGCAAGTGAGAATTCAATCATCGAAAAGGGACGATCCATATCACCCCTGTCTGCAAAGCATCACATAGCTCTTGCCTCACCGGTACCGAATCCGGACAAACTTTCTTTGCGAAGTCAAGTATCCACCGCGACGAGCTTTCACGATCTTCGTTTACGGACGACGCGTTGCGCATTCTTCTCCCGACGGTCCACAGAGTTTTCATTGAAGTCTCGCGCGATAAACCTTCAACAAAAGTGCGCCAATATCCGCGCTTCTTCACTTTGACCAGTTTCTTGAACTGGATTTCGAGCGCAGTGTATCGTTTGTAAAGAACGATCGCCCCGTGTTTCGAAATTCTTTGAACGCGGCGGATTTCTCGCGATAAAGTTGCGTACACTCGATGTCCCACCACGGACTGTAGGGTTTCCTACGAACCGAAGCTCCTGGCACCGGCCGACGTTGTGCCTGAAGAGCGCTTTCAAGAATCAACTGCGATAGAAACTTGTACTCTTCCCGCGGGGAAGTGCTTCTATCGACTGTATGCCATCGCTGATGGCGTCCGCATATTGCCCCAATCGATGTGCTTCGTGAGGTCATATGAAAGATCGATGGAAGCAGATTGCTTATGTCCATTGGAAATCGAAACTTCGATCGGCAAATGATCACTACCATGGGGATCTTGGACCACCTTCCAAGTACAGTCCAACGATAATGAGCTCGAACAAATGGAAAGATCTAGACGGCTATCTCTTGCTGGAGGAGCCACTCGTGTAACTTCTCCTGTATTCAAAATTGACATATTGAAGTCGTCGCAGAGGTCATATATCATTGATGAACGGTTGTCGTCGTACAGTTCCCCCCAGCCTATTCCGTGGGAGTTAAAATCCCCAGAAGCACCCTTGGCTCGGGCATAACCGAGCAGATGTGCGAGAGATCTCTTCGAGATATCGCGGTGTTTGGAGGAAGATATATCGAGGCAATACTGAGGTCTTTTCTTCGAATAGTCGCTTAACATGCGACAGTTTTGGTGCCAGATATCGGCGCAATATCGACTCTTTAGAATGAGAGCTGTTTTTGATTCCTAAAGCACTCATCCATATCGATTTACCCGATTGCGGCGGATTATGTTGAAATCAGGCAAATGAAGGTTTACATCTGGTGTTAGCCAAGTTTCACATAAAGCAAAAGCTTCGCATTGTAATTTGTTAACTAAAAATTAAAAAAATATCTAATTTTGGAAGAATACTTCGACAGTTTCGACAGTTCATGTTACCCTTATTGACTAAGTTAGCCATCGTAGGATACAAATAACTTGAGAAGGGGCATTTTCGAAGACAGCTGCTTCAGGAGAGGAGTCAGAATAGGAAGAACAGTTTTGACCATGTTCTTCACGGGGTCGGAAGCATCAAAGAAGTTGAGGATGAGCTCCACGATGCCAGAAAGTGTGAACATTGGGAGTTCTTCTGCTCGCTCTGTATGCTCTCTTTCTGGCTGAGAAATCGCAAAAAATGGGGTATCTGGGATTTTAGATGTTCCCGGAAGCGGTGGAAACTCTCGATCATCCCGATGTGAAACCACAAAAGTTGATCGTTTTTGAGTATTTCCTCCCGCTTTGAATTTGACCATGTTGGATTGGGGCTCACTTTGAGGCTGTTTTCTAGGCTTTTTCGAGGGTCGCTGGCTCTGTTTTATTCTCTTCCTCGTTGAGCCATTGAAAACAAAGGGAACCCCATTTCCAACCTCGGAGTCAGAGCTACCTTGGTCGTCCAAAGGAAGAGACGAGTAGATGGTGTCAGAAACGAGTGGAGGAGCGGCCTTCCTCAACATTTCGGCGTAACTTCGCCGAGAACGTTGCTGAAGAGACCGCTTCTGGTGGATTCGCTGCTGTATGTACGTTGGGCAAGCTTCAAGAGCATGTGGAGGGCTTTCGTTACAATAGACACATTTCGGTGCCGTCTTGCACGCTCCCTCCACATGCTTCTCTCCGCATGATGCACAGCGAGGTTTATTGCAACAGTACTGAGCGGTGTGGCCCAGCTGCTTGCAATTAACACAATTCATCACCTTCGGTACATACAGCCGAACAGGTAGACGAAGTTTGCCAATCACTACGTAGTCAGGCAGTGCGGACCCGGAAAAAGTGACGCAGAAAGAGTCAGACGGGGAATAACTCCGCTTCTCTCCCTCCTGCGACACCGAATACATTTGTTTGCAATCCAGTATCGCAACAGGAGGCAAAGAAACGTTCTTGAAACGACCGAAACCTTGTTTCAAATCGTCGCATGTCATACTTCCTCCGTCACCACCCCGCGATCTCACACACTGCTGACGGTAAATACACCCTATATTCGAGAGTGAAAAGTTCACAGGTGGCAATCTCGTTGGCCTGTTTGCGATCACTGACCGTGACACAACTGGACCCAACCATGTCAATGGTCGTGACAGACGAAAATCGCTTTTCCAGATCTTTGCTAATCTGGCTGATATTCAAACGTTTGCCTTTGGGTCGAAAGAAAACAACATACGGCCCACTAGAGTCGTGAGGGTAGACCTTGGGACGGGGGCTCGTAGAGGAAATTTTAGCGTTGCTGGTGTCCATTTCGTTTTGGTTTGGAACACCCGAATGCAACGAAACATCTGACATGGAATACGAAGTACCCCCGCCAACTTCGCCTTCGCGCATTGCGGACACGAAATGCGCCGCTGCAGCGAGGCACAATCTCTTTTAAAACTAAACAATTATCACAAGGGCAGAAAAAAAACACACACACACAAACAAAATAATGATTTGGGACAGAGGGGAAGACGAGTAAAAAGAAAGAAAAACTATTCCAATAAGATGGAGAAGAGGGGAACAATGAGAGGAGCTCAATTAAATACTTGCGTTCACACTGCTGTGTTGCCGGCTAACAGTTCTGGCAGCACACACTAGCTCGATGGACACTCGCCGGTGGTGCGGTCGAAGCGAACCACGCTATTGTTGGTGTTCTCGCCGCACCCAACACTGCAACTGGGTGGATGGATGGTGGCAGGACGGCGGCGTCTGTGTTGGTGGAGACGCACGATGGATGATGACTGTCGGCGTGGGACGATGATGCCTGCGCCTGCGATGGACGCCGAATAAACTGCAAAGTTTTGCGTAGTTGCAAAACCAACGAAATGGCTACTTAACTGCTACAGCTAAGCACCACTTCCACTCAAGCACTATGCTTCAAAACACTTTCGAAAAAAAAACACTACCTGTACTTTAGGAAAAAAACCGAATGAGAAGCAGACCGTACGCGGACTTACAAACGTCTCGCACGGATGCTCGACGTGGAATGAACGAGTTAGGTCTGCTTAAATTTTTCACCAATTTCAACCGTTGACGAATCGCACGAGAATAAAACGTAAGGCGAAAAATTAGTTTAATAAAAAACCCCAAAATATGCGTGGGTTGCACAACCGCTTTAGGTCAAGTGAACATTAACGCGGTTCCAAGAAAGCTGCGACTTTTTTAAACCGTTTGTTGTAGCAATGCCAGAGAAAAATCAATGCAAACACCATGCATTGATCCCTGATGGTCACCTACTGGTCGTCCTGGAGTTCCGGAATATCCGGAATATGCCAGCTGGACTACTATTCCAGGAATTCGTTCGCTACGGTTCATCTTACTGGGAGCCTTGACCAGCCTTAAATGTTTATATGACCAGTGTTTTAATGTTTATATAAGATTTCTCGCTTAACTTTTCAAAAGGACCTAAGTAACATTTTTTCATGAATTAATTTGAATACAGCAATCAATAGCTTTCATGTTGTTATGTTGATTGCGCTATTCAAATTAATTCATGAAAAAAATGTTACTTAGGTCCTTTTGAAAAGTTAAGCGAGATTTGTTCATCGTTTTTCAATCTGTTTATCGAAAATGTTTTCATGTTGCAATGTTATTATAAAGGTCATTGTTTATTTTTTTTTTTTTGTAAATTAGTTTAAGATCATCATTGGGGTCAGATAGACGACTAAAATAAAAAATCCCCCTAAAAAATTAGAAATTTCCCATAAAAAATTAGAAAATTGCCAATAGAGAAATCAGGGTAAGAGCAATTAATAAATATAAAATTTCCACAAATAAAACAAAATTTCCATAAACAATTAAAAAATTTCCACAAAACAAAAATAAATAAGCACTTTTAAAAGCAAAAATTGCTAAAGAAGAATTTTCCATAAAAAAAATCAAAATGTTCCACAAAAAAAATACAAAAATTTCATATATAAATCAATATTAGCAATAAAAAATTAAAAAACTTTCCACAAAATAAATATATTTTTTCCATAAAAAATTAAAAATTTTCCTCAAAATGATCAATAAGGAGCAATAAAAAAATAAGAAAATTTCCTTAAAGAAATATAAAAAAGCAATCAAAATGTTTTTTTTCCATAGATGACCCCTTCTTTAAAAGCGTTTAAAGTTCATGTTAGATATCATCAGCTTTATTGCTTTCTTGTATTTTTTAATGGAAATTTTCTTATTTTTTATTGCTCTTTATCGATTATTTTGTATAAATTTTTAATTTTTTATGGAAAGAAATAATTATTTTGTGGAAAATTTTGTAATTGTTTATTGCTAATATTGATTTTCTTATGGAAATTTTATACATTTTTTGTGGAACATTTTGATTTCTTCAAGGAAAATTCTTCTTTTATAATTGCTATTTTTGCTTTTAAAAGTGTTTATTTATTTTTGTTTTGTGGAAAATTATGGAAATTTTGTTTCCTTTGTGGAAATTTTATATTTATTTGTTGCTCATACCCTGATTTCTTTATTGGCAATTTCCTAATTGTTTATGGAAAATTTCTAATTTGTTATGCCAGCTTTTCTTACAATACTTGTTTGTGAGCTTACATTTTGTGTATAAGAATCTAACAATTTCGCATATCGAGCGAGCTCGGTGGTCTAGTGGCTACCGCTTCTGCCTTATAAGCAGGAGGTCGTGGGTTCAATTCCAGGCTCGCCCCTTTCCTACTTTGTATTTCTATCTTAGTTCTTTCTGTGTTTCACGTTATATCAAAACGATTCCTACTGTTATAACCTTCCCCACAATCTCAAAACCTCCCGTGGCACCTATGAGAGGTCGTAGAGTTCTCCGCATCTTTCTTAAGTAGGTGTCCAACAAACCATCCCTCCCCTTCCTCAGCATTCGCAAGGACGTGGCCAGGACAGATCTCGACTATTGGAGAGTGCATTGTTTCCATCTAAGAGTTAGTGATTATTCCCAAATCAATACCTGTGGTAACGGATGAAAGTGATGCTACTTTCATACAATAGTCTTGGCTTGTACCACCTACGAATTTGTGCGAACTGCTAAATGCTAATGCTAAGAATCTAACAATTTCGCATATGCCAAGTTCTTATACAGGTTTAGGTAGGTTCTTTTCTTATACACAATAGTTATAAAATCTAAAAGTCACTGTTAGGGTGTAGTTTATGAAAGAGCCCAAAGGCGAAAATCAAAAAGGTGCGCCATTAATACAAATTATCAGTTTTGGTCATATGGAACGTCCGCAAAATTTTTGAAAATTCATTTTTTAAATCGGAAAAAAATGTTATTTCTATAAAATGACGAAAACGAATAAACGAACACGTTGCTCTCTTTTATTATTTCCTACATGGACAGTAATCCTTCTTGATATTGCAAAGTCATCAATAATCTGATGTGGACAAACCAAGGATTGCGTTTGCGTAGATGGCATGAGACATGCAAATTCTCAAATAGCACGTCCTTCTCGATTGATCACTTTAAATGCTAACAAACTAAATGCCTACACAATTTGCACTGTTTTTTTTTTCATTCCAATAAATGCCGCAGGCTGATTCCTCTGGGCAGTATCAATGACTTCTAATTTGCAGAACATGAATTAGTTTGGGCCTGGCACTGTGATTGATACTCCACCACTATATTGGGCAGCCATACGGGGGTTCCAGAGCTAACTAACGATAAGCCAATACAACCAACGTGACAGAATTCTCCGCCGTTGTGCAAGAGCAGAAAGGTGGCATTAAAACATGTTCGTGCTGCCACCAGATTGTGTAGTGCCTATCTACCTACCTACTCGCGGGGCGTGTATAATTATTAATTAACTTGCGCTCCAGTTTTGTAACAGTCAGTGGTGCAATTTTGAATATTCGCACGGTGTGCAGCAGTACGTTCGGTTAGGCATAGAACCAAAACGAATCAATATTAGAGCTCTAGACACGTCTTGAAGCCCACCGAATGTCGAATTAGGAACATGCAATTTGATTGATTACGGTCATTAATCTTATTGGAAATTATGCTAAAAAACAGCGCACCAAACGTCATCGAAATCAATTACCTTGTCGACGGGGAATGTAGCAGTCAAGGCATTCCAAAGCGGTCCGGTGCAAAATGCGTTTAAGTGAAATGACATTCTGAAGCAGAAGTAGTGGATAACCAATTCATACATGCTTGATGGATTAGCAAATACCAATGGATGATTTTGAAGACTTGTTTTATTTCATAATGCATTTGATCTTTGGAACTGACTCCAATCTAAAAATAAAATTATCAAACAGCTTACATTCACATTCAGGATCTAAACATATCACAGCAAAAAACAAACAGCAAACTGCTGTACGCCCAGAACAGAACTCAGATAGAACAGACCATAAAATAAACAAAGCAATATTAGAAATTACAATTGTAGTAAAAATCAGTGCAAACGTTATTTCCGCCATTTCCCACGCATCTTACCGCTTGGCTTAAAAATCCTTAATTTAGTGACGGATTAGAAATTTTCTAAACGGCGTAGCCTTCTAACACAAACTTCAAATATTATATGCAAAACCCTCATCCAGCAATCAATCGATCAATGAATACGTGCACTCTCGTCTCATTCGATGGATGTTGGTGCGGGGCCATAGGGTCCACGATTATATAGAAGCCAAATACTTCAGACTTCCAAACGGCTGCTCGAAGTGTAATGATTGTTCTCACGATCGAATTCAGTTAGTAAAATGTGCGATCTGTATTTTTTTGTTTCAAAGCAACAGCACGTGCACTACAACTATAATAGAATACTACAGTAATGGAAACCGCCATCGAAAGACACGACTAATGCGATATCTATGAATATTTGGTAATAGGTGGTAATTTGGCATGGGTCTTTTTCTTTTCTTTCTTGCGCCGTAGTTGCTACATAAATCATGAATTATCTAATCTTATTAGATTGATCTCAACCGAGTGCAGTTAGTTTTGTGGGAAATGATTAATATTTACCGTTTGGAAATCACTTAATGGTTATGGTGCTCGTGAGTAGGATTGTCTGCTGTTTTGATTGACCGAATGCGATTTGAAGGGAGTTCGTGTGTAGGCCTCCCGTTTAAATCATGTTTGCTTTACTCGTACACTCAGTGTACGTAAAGGTTATTAGATCACTCCAAGGATGATTTTTAGGAAGCCAGAGCTCGACGAATTTGATTTTTTTACTATACTGGGTGTCGTTACGTTGAAAGGGAAGTTTTCGAACGTTACTAGCGTTTTTATCTTTCGATGGATTTTAAAGATTTATATATCAATCGATTCGGATACTCTCCAGCAATTTGCCAATTTCATTGAAACTTAAGATTAATAAAGATAAGCTATTGAACATCTCAATTCTTATCAAAGCCACTTAAAATCTCAGATGCAACCAATCCCGTTCGTGCATTCCTAACATGGACATCAGAATACTGTAAGTCACGGACCTTTGGGCCCACCACAAGATTTCCGCTTGCCGTGCACGAGTCATTAGGGATGAATGCCCTTCTGGCTTAATATTCCTAAAAAAACAGTGGGTAATGTCTATGGCATAACCGCGAAGTGCACGTAGGTTTGAATATAAAAAATCGACGATAACAGCCCAAACATTATTATTAAAATTTCGTGACCAACTACAAAAAAATCAAGCGGATGTTGCGTTAGCAGCCCTGGTAGCAGGTCACTTTTAAGTGACTTGGTCGCTTTTTTCGGGCAAGTCACTAAAAAGTCTCTTTTTTCGACCTTAAGTCACTAAAGTCACTTTTTCTCGCAAAAAGTCACTATTTTCAACTATTTTGAAACTATTGACTAAGATTTATGAATGAAGCTTTATGTATCCGTCGGATGATGCTTTGTTCATGGCGGAAATGAAATTACGGATCTTGGGAAAACTCTGATTGCTCTGAAACTTCGCCAGCCATTTTACTCGCTGCTCTTATTGGCATTTCACCAGTAGCTAATTGAAGGTGTTTTACGTCAGAATTCATGAATTGGTATATGGCCATGCAAGCAGGAGACCTGACTATTTGGATGTTTTTAACTATCAGACTTTCTACAGAAAGGGGGAGGTGGGGAGACTTGATTCCTTGAGAGACTTGACCCCTTGGGAGACTAGCGTATTTTTCTAATAAATCCTCTAGACAAATGATCGTTATGTGGCGAGTTATTTTTTGGATTGACAATCTTATTTACTCTATTATTTACTTTGTTTTGTCCCTCCTGAAGATTTTTTAGCGGCTACGAAAATTTTTAACAACTCCTCCCAACAATGACCAAATGCTATCATTTTTTCACAGCACAAAGTCATCAGTATGCTAAATTGTTTTTACTGATAAAAATTCCTACATTCCATTACAATTTCAGGATATTTGGATTTTTAATTGTTGCCCGAGCAAGTTGTTGGAGAAGGAACAATACCCTCCGAATATTTTCAAATTCAACTTTTGACAGCAGCGCGTGATATTTTGGTAGAATAAAATAATTGATTTTAAATCTAAATAATGATATTTGCATCTATGATTGTACTGCAATCGAATTGAGGGGAGGTACATTAAATATGTAAGGCAGAGGTTCCCAAACTGTGGGTCGCGACCCCCAGGGGGGTCGTGGGCTGTTCAGTGGTGGGTCGCGAAAGACAAATCTTAATTCATAATTTTGTTACCGTCAACGGTGGTGTCATTGGGCCAAAATGTGGTATGTTCCAAGTAAATGAAATGGTATGTTCCAAGAAAATGTTACAAAGCTCCAGTAGTTAACATTGGAATCAAGTTTTAATTAGTTTTTTGTTATACGATATTTGGGCAAGTAGAAAGAAGTCCTATACAATCCAAATGTAAGCCCCGAACCCAATCCAAAACCAATACTAAACCTTTTAACCTTGTAACATTTTTCCCTAAGACGCTCAATATTAATTATTTCAATACTAAACCAATTCGAATCCGATCTAAATCAAATCAAAATCTATTCAAAATTCAATCCAAATCTAATTCAAATCCAATCCAAATCTAATTCAAATCCAATCCAAATCTAATTCAAATCCAATATGAATTCAATCCTAATCAAATCGAAATCCAATTCAAATCCAAATCTGAATAAATTTCAAATTCAATCCAAATCCAACCCAAATTCAATTCAAATTCCATCCAAATCCAATCCAAAAAAATAACGATTTTTTGACAAATACAATATAAAGCAAATTATTATAATTTGTGCAATCTAACGCGAATTCATTTTTATCTAATTTCACAAAATCAATGCATTTGGTATTTGGTGGGTCGCAAGCCATATGGGATTCTGCTAGGTGGGTCGCATATCCAAAAGTTTGGGAACCTCTGATGTAAGGAATCCCCATAGTAGTTTTGCTGCAAGAACATGAGAAAAAGCCGTTTTTTCTCCTAACATCCACTTTGATCAATATTTTAGAATTTTCCAAAATATATTATGATGATAATTTATACATTTTAAATGGCATAAATGTAAAAGATTCAAATATGAAAAATTGTGATTTTTTTTAGATTTTGTTAGATTTGTTAGCTTTTGTTAACTTTTGAATAAGTCGAGTCCGATGGTCCTGCATTATAAGCAGGAGGTCGAGCGTTTAATGCCAGGCTCGTAGTTTCGTTTTCAACCAAAACGATCCGTACTGTTGTTTCTTTTGCACCAATAATTCCACATATGACAAATCTGCATCTTTCTTAAGTAGGTGTTCAGCTAATCCAATGATCGTAATTTCCACTCATTCTCACGAGAAGAGAATATTCCTTCACGCATTTTTGCCGAGAAATCATTTTTCGGGAAAGAAACACAGGTCTTATAAGTGATAACCTAGCTATATAGTGATTTGCTTGCAGGACTACTAATAATTTTGAGTAATCCTGCTTTTGACTGACTGACTGATATTTAGTTTCCGTGGGATAAAAAAAGAGCGGCCAATACAATTTTACTTAGTAACTAAGTAGATAAAAGTTAGCTTGCACGATTTACGTTTCTCTTCTGAGTTCGTTATGAGATTGTGGTGAGTGAAAGTTGTTCTCCGCCACAAATTACGAAAAAAGATTCTCCTTCGACCCAAAAACGCTTGAATTCGTCTCATCAAACTTGCAACTGAAACTAAAAGTCACTATTTGGTCACTTTTTCTGCAACTGAAAGTCACTATTTGGTCCCTTTTTTCGTCAGCTTTGGTCACTAAAGTCACTATTTTGAGGGGCATTGGTCGCTACCAGCCCTGCGTTAGGAAATAGACGCCAGAAAAGAGCAACAAGAGTAGAAAAATAAGAAACCCATCACGAACGCGTCGATGATAATGACGCTTTGGCTGAGAAAGGAACGAGATACAAGGCGTTCGCTGATTGGTCGACCAATCGGGAAGCAGAGAAGATTAAAAATTAAGTATGAGAACGGTTCGTCATCCCATAGCTCTTATTTCCATCCCATGAAAAACAAAGCAATGAAAACGAATTTGGTTTGTTTTTTATTTTTGTGATTTTTTTCACCAGTGAGCACGCTTGTTAGCAAAAAGAAGCGACGAGATTGGTGTTCAGTGAGATGGAAAACGGAACAGTTACCCTATATAAGAAAAGTGCATTCTCTCGCAATGCTTTCAATTTTCACTCTTTAGTCATCACGCGAAATACATCGTTATTTGAAAAGATCGCTCTCTTATTATTATAATTATTATAATTATTATTATCTCTTATTATTATAATTATTATTATTTAGACTGAGCCGAAACAAACAGCCTTTTTAAGGCTATAAGAGTCAAATAAGTTTCTCCTTCAGTCGCTATCGTATGTACTCGGAGGCCTTCAGTCCTTGCTGAGCCTACTGATGGCTCATTCCATGCAGTACATCAGAGGGAAGGTTCTAGCTGTCGAGGCTAATATTCCGACAGTTCCAGCGCTACCTAAATCAGTGATTTTTGAATCCTGTCTAACCCATATATGAGAAGGGCTGTAAGACGAAAGATAAAAAAGACAAAACGTCGAATGCACAAATTTTCAAAATCTTCTATTCTATGCAATCTAACTGATTGAGACAAAATGTTGAATTATATGTTAAGAATATGTTTCCGAACTATAATCAAGAATCTGAAGGTTCGAAGGCCTCCATTTGAAGACCACTTCGCGAAGTGATGAGATTTTATCATAGGCGCTAGGCAAATATGGGAAAGTAGAACACGTTGTTCGTGAACAATTCTCGAAGGAATCGGGTCTCGGTCATATGGTATACCGGAGTTCGTGAAGTATATTTGGATGCAAAAAAGGACATTCCACCGACGATTGATGTCGGTCACCGAAAAGGAAGAGTATATTACAACGGTCTTAGTGTTTTCTATGCGAAGCTTCTGGTCATAGGAAAGAATCTTGTCCTCAATGCGTCCAAAATAGGCAGGAGAAAAGGCAACACAAAGTGGTAGCTGGTAATACATACGCCGGAGTTGTCGAATGAACGCATACTGTACCAGAAGCGCTGGAGGAGTATTTGATCGAAGAGGAAGTCAATGATCAAACGGAAGCAAAAGAAGTTCTACTAAACGATGATGATACTGGACCATATTCTGTTGAGCAACAACAAAAAAAAACATAGAGAAATTGGAGGTGGTAGCCACATCAATACAAGAGGCCAAGTGGTCAACATTTTCAAAAGTATGCCCCTCACCATAAACAACGTAAAAATATTCATAGCTTAAAATTTTCAACAGACCTCCGTAAAAGTAAAAAAAAGCCGATTTTTCAACGGCAATCAACAGATTTCATATTGATTAGAACTGTTCACCATTTTGAAAAGTATTACAGATTCAAAGTGCCACCCTCCATTTCAATTAACATCTTAAATAAAGTCTCCAGGCAAATTTTTGACCAAATTCATGAAGATTTATTGCAGCAGTATTAAAGCTGTTGGTTGCAGTAATAAACTCGACTTTTTTCTTTTTTTTACTGAGGTCTGTTGGAAATATGAGGCGCGCAATTCTTTTACGTTGTTTATGGTGAGAGGCATTTTTCATCGATGCTGGGTTATTAGGCCAGGCCGTTAGGCAAGGTGGAAGAATTAAGAAGGACGAAGGAAGAAGGAAAAAGAAAGAAAGAAGAAGAATAAACGAAGACGGGAGAAAGAAGGAAGAAAGCGAAAAATAAGAATGAAGAAGAAAGAAGAAAGAAGAAAGAAGGAATAAAGAAGAAGGAAGAAGGAAAAGGAAAAGGAAAAGGAGGAGGAAGAAGGAAGAAAGAAAAGGAGAAAGAAAAGGAAGAAATAAAAAGGAAGAAAGAAAAGGAAGAAAGAAGAAGGAAGAAGGAAGAAGGAAGAAGAATGAAGGAAAGAAAGAAAAAAGAAGACGGAAGAAGGAAGAAGGAAGAAGGAAGAAAGAAGAAGGAAGAAGGAAGACGGAAGAAGAATGAAGGAAAGAAGGAAGAAGGAAAAAGGAAGAAGGAAGACGGAAGAAGGAAGAAGAAAGAAGGAAAAAGTAAGATGAAAGAGGGAAGAAGAAAGATGGATGGAGGAAGAAGGAAAAAGGAAGAAGAAAGAAGGAAGAAGGAAAAAGGAAGAAGGAAGAAGGAAAAAGGAAGAAGGATGGAGAATGAAGTAAGAAGGAAAAAAGGAAAAAAGGGGAAGGAAAAAGGAAGAAGGAAGAAGAAAGAAGGAATAAGAAAGAAGGAAGAAGGAAAAAGGACGAAGGAAGAAGGAAAAAGGAAGCAGGAAGCAGGAAAAAGAAAGATAGAAGAAGGAAGGTGCAAGAAGAGAGAAGGAAGAAGGGGTAAGGTGAAGAAAGAACTTCTTATTTTTCACTTTTTGATTCTTTTTGCTAATTCGGCCTAATGGCCATTCGGCCTAATGACCGTTCGGCCTAATGACCGTTCGGCCTAATGACCATTCGGCCTAATGACCTTCGGCCAAATGGCCTGACACCTTTTTCATCCATCATCATGCGAGAACGATTAGAAAAAACCTGTGGTGTGCTGCGGTGGGAGTCAAACCTTAACAGTAAAAGCCGTGGGATGCACTTATTCTAGCAACACCATCACGCTATCTGCATGTATGCATTAGGTTACAGTGACCAAACGTTCCGGATTATGCGGGACAGTCTACTTGCCTCTCATTGCCTAGCGCTTCGGAAAACGTTCCGCATTCCATGATGAATCTGTGAAGCCTGTGAATTAAGGGAACTTTAGCCTACTGAAGTTGAAGGTCTTGAGGGTCTACTGAAGTTATAGGATGAAAATAATTTTGTAATTGTATTACCTAGTGGGATTTAGTGAAGAAATTTATATGTATATAATTTTGAATAGAGTTGGAAAGGCTTTTCTCAACGACGCTGCCAAATTTTTTAAGAAATAAAAATTGGAATTGTTACACCCTCCGGGTGCAAGAAAACGATCTCAAGTGGGTTGGTGAACGAACTCAACTAAAAATATATTTTCTTGAATAATAATAATAAAATAAAATACAATAAACATACAATCTAGTTTTCTTCCTCAACAAACCTTTTCCTGCTATTTGTCTTCAGACTAGCGGACGATTCTAAACAAAGAATTAATTTAGTTACAAACAAATCTAAATACGAAGAAACTATCTAGGATCAAACTTACGGTAAACAACGGTAGCACAATTCTCAAAGACGATGACTCAATTGAGAGACAAACAAGACGATGAACCGTACCGTAATAATCTACAAACGACAAATTCATAATAACTACATCACTTTCGCTTACTCACAAACAAACACTTACTGTATAGCAAAATTCTAACAATTCACAATCATACAATAACGGACATTATCATTTAACATGAAGGATCCAACTTTGTGGCAAATCTCATCAACATCTGTGATGGCCGTTCTGTTTTCTCTCGCTTCTGCTTCAATTAATTCGCTAATGTTTGTGTGTCGACGGTAAGCAAACAACAAAATGGAACGCGTTCGCTGCATCGCTCATCGCGTGCGTTCACGCTATTAACCCTCTCAGGCCCGTCGGAATTACCCACGGCAACAGGAATTATAAAAAACTCATTTCGAAATTCCGCGAAATTCCGTTCAATTTCGTTAAAAAAATGATTTTTCTGTCGAAATTTTTGTCATTTAACGATACGAAACGAAATCAGAAAATCAGATTTCGTAATACTCAAATTTCGCGGAATTCGAATTAAATTATTTCGAAGGCTCTAAAACAAAATTTTTCGAAATACCGCATATGCTTACGTTTCGACATTGATTTTTTTTTTGGAAATCTGAACAATTAAAAATTACAAAACAAAATATCAAAGTACCCCGTCTAAAGGCAGTCTTCAGCGTTTTAATGGTTTAGATGATTTCATTAAAGGAAACAATAGTAAGAGTTCAAACATCATCCCTACTCTACAGCGTAACGTAATTTGTGAACGGTTTCTAATAATAAAACTAAATTTATTATATTTGTTCATATTTATTTCAAAACTAATTTTACTCCCGTTAAAATGTATCGTCTTTAGAGCATGTAGAAATAAAATTATTATCACTAGAAGATGGTACCTACCTGGATACCTGGTTGGCTACAGCGTCGATACACCTATGCCTGGCGTATTGTAGAGCTCCATAATCGTCGGTCTTGGGCGATGTTCCTCCAGTTTCCCCGAACGTTCAGGGTCCCCAGGTTCGATTCCACCGCGTGCAGCCAGCGTGTTCGTGGCCTTCCACGAAGTCGCCGGCCCCTATCTGGTTCTCTGTTGAATATTGTTTTCGCTATTCTTTCTTCCGACATTCGCACTAAGTGGCCAGCCCACTGAAGTCTGCTGTATTTTATACGATTCATAATATTTTCTTCTTTGTATGCTTGATACAGCTCATGATTCATGCGTCTGCGCCACACACCATTTTCTAGTTTCCCTCCGAGTATTGTACGCAGCACTTTTCGCTCGAAAACCCCGAAAGCTCTCCGGTTCGCCTCTTTTAATGTCCATGCTTCATGTCCATAAAGGGCCACTGGTAGAATCAGAGTTTTGTATAGAGCAAATTTCGTTTCCGTCTGCATATTGCGGGACCTAAGCTGGTTACGTAATCCGTAAAAAGCCCTTTTCGAAGCAGCAATAGGTCTTTTCACTTCACGGGAATCGTCATCGTCATATGTCACAAGCGTTCCAAGGTAAATAAATTCTTCAACAACTTCAAACACATCCCCATCAAGCACTACCTCTGCACCAACACCACTAGGTCCTCCCCTATCTCTACCTGCCACCATGTACTTTGTCTTGGTAGAGTTGATGGTTAAGCCTAGAAGATGGTATGTTAAGCCAAAAATGATATATTTCAAATGATCATTTTTTATGAAAATGAGTGAAAAACTAGTCTCAGGAAATAAAATTCAAGTAAATAAAGTGTAGCAAAACATTGATTGAAAAAAAGATTTAAATGCCCTATGTGTGAACAAAACAAAAATTCTAGAATGAAATATTATCAAGAAATACCAATGACTATGCGAAACTCGAAAGAAGGTCATATGAAAAAATCGACAATGGAAAATTAGCAGGTGAGACACAAATGAATATGAATCTGCGTAACTCGAAATAAAAGCTTATAATTAAAAGAAAGAAAAAATCCGCGAAACTCCAAATAAAAGCCTATGATTGAAAGAATGAAAAATTCAACAATAAAATATAGTCAGGTGAAACATAAATAAACATAAATGTGCAAAAGAATGGTTGATTAACACTCGGCAATTTTTTTAGACTTATTGCCTTTCGTTAATGAAATCTTATTTACCTCCTTAAGCACTGGAATAGGCTTTTGAGGTTTTTAAGCTTATTTGTTAATTTTCAAAAGGGGTTTCGAACTGGGATCCAACTTTGAGACATTATTCTCAAAATTGGTATTTCATAGAAAAGTGGAAACGTTTTTTTTTAATTTCTTGTTTTGGAGAGTTGGCTCACAGATTTTCATCACTTCTTAACATCTTCCAAAAAGCAGTTTCATTAGAGCCATTGAAAAACATCAAAGCACGAAAAAGCTGCATGAAGATGTCAAAAACGTTCGAATTGTGATCAATGATTCATCAACATTGCAATGCAGTACGTGTTTAACATTTGGAAACAAACAAACAAAGAGTACTGCACTTTATGTTGCAAACACGAAACAAAATCATGAAGTCGCATATTTTTTACCATGCAACTTTTATGCGTCTTTCAAAATTTAATTGTTTGTTTAAATTAAGTTGCAGATAAGTTGAGTGTGTCTTCATGTTTAATTAAGCATCGTTCAACGTTTTGGCAACTAAATTTTTTGTCCAGTGATGGTGCAATCAAGTAACAGAAAACCCGAGTACAAAACTTCATAATCGTATGGTTTTATGGTGAGTCAACATGCAATCCCTTCGAATTGTTGAATGGCGCTGCGGTAGAGTGAAGGACTGTCAATCACAAGATCCATAAATCGAATCCAGTTGTATATTTTAATTTTTATCTTTTCCGATGTAGTGTTTTGCAACATTATTGCAACTTTTCTGCAATCGAAGGATGTTTCCGAAGGCTCCACCCCTTGCGCTTTTTAGATTGCAAGAGAGTTATATTTGATGGCACATACGCAAATATTGTTTCTTTCCGAATAGTTGCAACACAGTGAAATGTTCAGTAGTGAAACAAGTTGTGCTGCTTGGGGAGTTTGTACAATCCCATTTAATTCCACCACTTAAATGTACCTTGACAGATACGTATTTCGACCTCAACAGTAAGACTACCTTACTGTTGAGGTTGAAATACGTATCTGTCAAGGTACAATTAAGTGGTGGAATTAAATGGGATTGTACAAACTCGTCTTACGACAAGTGAAGACATTCCACTAAAAAGCTCAAAATAATTTTCTTAACATTACTAACATGTTAGTTTCACACCAAAACACAACATTTTAGAATGTTTATGGACGAACAATTGTTTTTGTAATCCAAATTTATAATTTGGAAGTGTATCTTTGACTATCGAGATTTAATTAAGATTTGATGATTATTTATCTAGCATTAGCATTAACATTGACATTACTATTATAAAAATTAAGCAATTCACACAAATCCATTGGTGGTACAAGTCTAGAATATTATATGAGAGTAGCACCATTTTCTTCCGATACCTCAGATATTGCTTTGGAGCAATTCTCTGTAAAATCGAAGGTCGATTTATTTTAGAACTTTTTGATTTCTTTGAAAGTTTGCATAAACATTCTTTGTGATCAAGAAACATAATCTGCATCATTGATTTGCCATTTTTACTCTAGCCTAACTTTTGACAAGGGCCTAAGCAAAAACACCTTGAACAATTTAAAAAAAATTAACTTGAAAACGGCTTGACCGATCATTTTGATGACTTCGGCAAAGTTTTATGTAATCAATGGGGCTATGTGAAAAAATATACACTGCGAAAAAAAATTGTTCAAATATTGAAAATAAAACTTAAAAATCGATATTTTTTGTTTTTTGATATGTTGTAGCCAAGGAATGTAATTGTCGCTGAAAAATGCGAAAAACAAGCGACAAAAGAGAATAGCGATAACTCTTTGTCCTCATCTGCAGATGATAAAGACATTGTTGTGTTCCATTTTATTTGCAACAAACATGGAGAAGAAATTGTTGTGAACTTTTCAAACTGCGATATCTTGTATATTTCAGAAGTAAAACACAAATCATATGTACAGATGGTTAAGTTTATGTCTAAGCTATGATAACTGATACTGATTTAACCAAAAACATCATCGGAAACCGACTACTTCTCAAAATTATCGGCAGGCGATCATTGTCCTATTCTGTTGCAGTTTGGGACAAACGCTTATTGCGAGTTGAGTTTGTCCCAACATTTACAAGAGAGGACAATGTTGTTGTCGTTGGCAATGTTGTTATTTTACATTCCTTGGTTGTAGCAGATAATATATGTATTTTATATAGAATAGAATATAGAATCAAATTTTACTGAACCGTTGATATTTATTGACAAATGCTAGTAATGGAGTAGTGGTTGGCCATTTTTATGGTATGAGACGGTGGAGAAAAAATCTGTACTTAGAAAAAATCAAATCCGAATCTTTCAACCTAACTAATGTTTGGTATATTATTTGGCCAAAGACTTCTATTCAATATTGATGGTGGATCAGGATGGACAAGTGATAGACAAATATAGGAAATGAATTTGAAAATTACAAAATTACGATAAAAAGGAAGCCTAGACTATCCTTGGCCAATAGTAGATGTGCATGTTTTAACCATTTGTGCTATGTGCATGTTTTAACCCTTTGGCATTCGTTGCAGTATTTGTATTTGTAGTATTTGTATTCTACTAATGTTTTAGACTTACATGAATTAAGAAATATAGCCAAGAGTTGAAATTTGTAACGTTTTACGTTTTTTCGATAAATTTTAATTAAGTCAAAATAGTAATTTATGACGTTTTTCTCTTTTTAAGTAAAATCACAAATTTAAATTATTTGGAATTAATCAAATGGTAAAATATTACGTAAATCATTTAAAAACCGGACGAAAAGAAATTTGAATTTTTATTTGTATGTCGATTACAAGGTTAGACTACAAAGTTTTTCAATATTTTAAGTTGAGTTTGGCTAGTTTGACTAATAGGTAAAGTGTGATTGGAGTGAATTAATCTGTGTCTATTTTAATCAAATTTCTAAAATTAACAGTTAACGTAGCAGACGTCATTAGGACGTGTTTTTTTTTTTTTTTGAATTCCGCGAACACCGTGTTAGCTAGTGAAACGTACAAAAAGGTAAAACGAATTATAATGTTGAATGTAAAGTTTTTGTTAATAAAACGAATTCGGGTTGGACTTTTGCAGCGCATTGCGCTTTTTGGTACGGGCTGGATTTTGTGTATTCGACCGTCTACAGGGCCCGCCATTTCGTCGGACATCGGACATCGAGAGCTCGAGCGTGGGTTAAGGCCCGCCTGTAAAGGTAGTTAAACGGAGGAGGAGTCGTCAAAAAGTGAAAACTCGGCGGTCGCCAATCAACCGTCGAAGGTAAGATCCCCAAGCCGATTCCCGTGGATCATTCCCGAGAGTGCGGTCCCCGTACGTCGTCAATAAACGTACGCTGGACCGAACCCGAACCGACGGTTAGTAGTTTTCCTTTTAGTCCTCGTTCGGCGAACCGGAAAGGTACGCGAAGCCGGGTCGTTAGGGAAAGGAAGCTACTAGCTTGAGGGAATGGTTGAGTTTTTAATTTGTATTTAGACCTGTGCGCCGCCGCCGAGACTTATTGACGTACGCCGACGCCGGTCATGGTGTCGGCGGCGTGCCATACACCGGTTGGACCCACGCCGCCGAATTTCGTATTTCACGCCGATGCGATGATTGGACAACACAAAAATCACAGTATGCAGTGCGTTTGCATCTTTGCATCAGGCATTAACCGATTCAATACGGATGGGTCATATATGACCCAAGACGAAAATCAGCTGTCAAAAATCAGTTTTAAGAGATAGCCTTGCTTTCTTCAGCAAAAATGTTCAAAATTAACTGTTCCCTCCAGGAAAAATATTGCACAGGTCAGGTTACGGGCACTGAGATGATCTAGAGCACCCAAACTATCCTTGAGTTGTAATTTTGATGTTCTAAGGTATCCACACTTTAACATATTCTGGTTAAATAATTAAAAGTGAAATGCTTAATCATAAAATTCTGCGCCTGTTCAGTTGTATAACAGATTTTTTCCAATATTTACGATACTCCAAACTGTCCTTGAGCTCAGATCCTAATATTCAAATCGATCAACATGAAGATCTTCGATGTCCAAACTAGTTTTTTTTTAATTAATTGCATATTATTCGGCAACTCGGCCGTACGAAAATCATTTTTTTTGTTAAATATCTTGGCTGTGCATATGCACAGCATATGTTTCGAAATGGACAAATTGATATGAAATTTGCGAATAAGAATCCACGTGTCTTGGAGGGACTCGAACCCTCAACCTCCTACTCTTTAGATAGGCGTGATAACCCCTACACAACAAGACCACTTAAAGGTCACGTTTGCGGAAAAGCCATCAGAATCCGAGTACCAACCTCCACCGCGGTTAGCTCTCTTTTTTGCAAATTGAATATTTTTCGGATGCTTGATTTGTCCAATCTCCACATGTGCTTTACTGTTGTATATCCACAGTCAAGCGAGTGCACATTGTTTATTAAACGAGAGGATCGAACTCCATGCCCGCCAGTAACGGGCTGGGCGGGATGGTATAGAATGCGAATCAATCACACTCTGCTGTGCCAAAGACTTGCTTGGCTAAAGCATTTGATGAGTTTGATTGCCTTACGTAAGCGGTCGCGTGTACTCAGACGACTAATGAAGTTTTTTTAGTTGGAATAGCTCCACGGTACGTCACTACAACATTACAAACACAATACAGAATTCGTTGAACACCTACGACACTCCAAACTGTCCTTGAGCTCAGATCGTAATATTCAAATCGATCAACATGAAGATCAACGATGTCCCCACTAGTTTTATGAGTTGGAATAGCTCCACTGTACGTCATCACAGCAATACAGACGCACTACAGAGTATGGACGCACTACAGGACCGTATGAATCACTCTATCGGTGTTGTAGACCTTCAATATCTGAACTCAAGAATGGTGTGGAGTATCATAGTTATTCTGGGAGTGTTGATTTTTTTAAATACTGATGTGATGATGTCCCACGGGGCTTCTACAACTAACACACAAGCTCAGGAACCTATCAATCACTCTGTTGGTCTTGTAGACTTCCAAGATCTGAACTCGTGAATTGTTTGGAGTACCATAGATATTCTGGGAATGTTGTATTTTGTATGTACTGGAGTAACAATATCCCATGGGGCTTCTCCAACTAAAACACAAGCTCGGAAACCTATGAATTACTCTGTTGATCTTGTAGACCTTCAAGATCTGAACTCAAGAATAGTTTGCAGTACCGTTGATGTTCTGGTAACACTGAGATTTTATAAAAATAGTTTAATTATGTCTCAAGTGCCATTTCCAACTTCATAAGACTTCATTGAGGCCCCGTAAAACGCTTTGTTGTTTATGTAGATCATCAATATCTGAACTCAATGAAGGTTTTTGAAGCCCTAGAAGATCTCAAAAAAATATTTTATTGTATAGAAATAAGCGGAAGCACAATCCAAGCATCATTCTTGCATCTTTTTAACACCCCAAAAAGCTCTTTCTTGCGGTGGAGTCGTCATCCATATTTGGAGGAACTGGTGGGAACATATTTTGGTGGGACAATATTTTTTGCATGGGAGTCTAACACGGCGCAAAATTTGCAATACCATTACGCATCCAAGAACTTCTAGGCTACAGACCTAAAATTAACGAGCTTAGCGAGTAAGCTCTAATCTCATATGTAACTTCATGTGGAATAACCTCATTCTGGTCGCCATAGGTGGTTCATCATCTTTTTAAAGGTTTGAATGTTACATATCTTAATTAGTCTAGTGCTTATATACGCGACTACAAGTCAGCACTATAATGAATGCTGGATTTGGATTCCCAGTCTGGTAGGATTTTTTTAACTTTCTTGGGATTGGAGTATAATTGTGTTAGCCTCGTGATATGGGAATGCAAAAATGGTACCTTGGCTTCTGGAGCTGGAGCACAACGGGGCACCCACCAAATTGAACAAGGAAATTTTCCTTCACTCCTTCTTGTACTTAAATTCCCAGAATTAATCCACTTAGTAGTGCTGGTTTAATTCGAATGCAGCTTGTTGCGATTAATTCGTACAATGAGCAGTTCCGAAAAGTGTGTCTACAAAATTTGTACACATACTCACAAACACACACTCTCTGATACTAACACACAGACATCACCTCAGCTCGTCAAGCTGAGTCAATCGGTATATAATACTATGGGTATCCGGACTTGCTATTAATAGTTAGTTTTGGAGTGGTCATACAGCCTTTCGGTACATCTTGTATGTGAAAGGCAAAACTGTTTTCGATTTATTTTAATAAAGAATTCTCAAAGAAATTTCTTGGATTTCTTGAAATAATTTCCGAAAAAAAGTTCTGAAGGAATACCTTAAGAAAATTCCTAGAGTCTTGAGAAATTTCTGGATGTAGCTCATTAGTAATTCTGGGGGATTTTCTGAATGAATCCCTGAAGAAATTTTCGAAGGAATTCTCGGAGAAATGTCCAAAGAAATTGTTTAGAAAATTTAAGAATGTTGATAATTCCTTCAGGAGTTCCTTTAGAAATTAATCTAGGAATTCGTTCGGAGATATCTGAAAATTCGTCCAACAATTTTGGAAGGAAATGGCAAAGGAAATTCCGAAGGAACTACTAGATGAATTTCCGAGGGAATGGAATGTCTTATGGAATACCAGAAAATATTCCAGTGTAATTATTTAAATAATTTCCGAAGGAATTTTCTAGAAATTTTTAAAAGTATGAATGTTTGTAGTTATCGACCATTCTCGCTTGAGTCTTGCTCTGCATATGGCTTCACACAATAGTACAGTTGAAATTAATTACCATTCTGCTTTCAATGGCGGACCCATAAGCAGAAGCAGTTATGCGAAGGGATAGAGAGAATCTCCTTTCAACAGTGTAATCCAACAGACTAATGAATAGATTTCCTTTTTGAGCTTTCCGAGGGATGGTTTCTTTGAGGAATCAATCAAATCATTACAACTCAAATCCATTACAACTGTGGGGAAGTGTACCCATCTACATGGGTAGAAATGTTTAAAAGTATTCTAAAAATAATTTCGGAAGGAATTCCTGATAGAATTACCAGAATCAATCTTAGAAGAGTTATTGAAGGAATTTCCAGAAAAATTCCTTAAGAAATTTCCTCAGATCCTAAGAAGTTCCGAAGCTATTCCTGAGGGGAAATTCCTCATTTGTGAAAGTTTTTTAAATGAATTCCAGGAGAAACTACCGATCGAATTCCTGACGAAATTTTTGAAGGTATACTAGGATGAGTTTCTTGATGATTTAGCGAATTAATTCCAGAATGTCTGTCCTAGGGAATTATTTAAGGTATTTACGAAAAAAAATCTGTAGAAATTCTCCTGCAGTAAATTCCCAAGGGATTCTTGAGAATATCCGAATATCCGCAATCTCGATATTTTGGGAGTTTTTCTTGGAATGTAGTCTTGATTCTACAGTTATAACGAAGTTCAGTTGTCCGGATTTTCGAAGACATTCCTGGAGAAATATAGGAATTTCTAAGTAAATTCCAAAAGCTATTTATTCGGAAAATCCATTAAAAATTCCTTCGTAAATGCCTTTCAAAATTCCTTCATTTGTTTCAAAATCTTTTCAGGTTCTCTTTCGGTTATTCCTTCAAGAAATGAATCGGAAATTCCTCCAGGAATTTCTTCGAAAATCTGTTTTGGGGAAGCCACCAGGAATTAATTTAGACATTCATTCAGAAATTCCTTCAGAAAACCTCCGGAAAGCCCTTTGTATTTTTTTTCAGAAATTCCTTTAGAATTTCCTCCAGGAAGTCCAGGAAGAAATTCCTTCAGTAAACCATACAAAATTCTTGAAAGGAATCATTCCGGGAAAAATTCTAATTTGGAGGAATTTCTAAAGGAATTTTGAATATATTTCCAAAGCTATTTAAGTGTTAAACCCATTTTAAATTAAAAAACACTTGAACAACGGTCTGAAAAAAAAGTAATTTACAAACGAATTTCTGAAGAGACTCGCGAAATAATTATTAAAGGAATTTTTAAAGAATTTTTTCAAGGTCTACAGGAATTTCTGGAAGAGTGGCTAAAGAAATTTCCGGAGGAATGCCATAAGGGATTCCTATAGGAAATTCGGAAAGAATTCCTGGAGAAAGTTCTAAATAAAATCTTCCTAGAGTTTCCGAAGAAATTCTTTGAGGAATTACTGGAAGAATTTCTATTAGAAATTCCTAAAAGAAAATCCTGAAGAAATTTTTAAAAACAATAATAAATCAAATTCCAAAGGATTTCTCCTAAAGAGGGTATTCCCATAGAAAAATGCCATGGTTATTTTCAAAGGAATTCTTAAGGAATTTTCAAAGGAATTCCTGAAAAAGTTTTCGAATGAATTTCTGAAGAAATTCCCAAAAGATTCCACAAATGAATTTCCGGAGCAATCTCTAAAGTAATTTCCGAGAAAATTCCTGAAGGAACTTCTGGAGATATTTTGGTAAGAATTTCCGAAAAAATACCTAAATAAATTTCCAAGGGAATTCTTGGAGGAAGTTCTAGAAGAATTCAATAGGGAAATTCAACATTAATTCTTATAATTCAATTTTTTCTGCGGAATATCTTGAGGATTTTTCAAACGAATTTCTGGATTTTTATCCGAAAGTACTTTCCAATAAGCTTATGTGCTGTGATGCGGCTATGTCCTAGTGATGGAGTATGTAATGTAAACTTGTGCTGTACAGATACAAGCTATAGCTATAAGGATGTTTGACTGTAGCTAGCAATTATTCAAAAAACCTTAAAAATCCTAAAAAGCATGATATGCTTTGCCCCGTGATTTTTTTTTTCTGGGCCCAAAATTCTTCACGCCGATTCACGCCGCCGCCGCTGAACATTACTTACGGCGTGACGCCGCCGGTGTAAAAATGGCCTTACGCCGCCGCCGTTCTCAAATACTTCGGCGCACAGGTCTAATCATAAGCAGATAAAGTTATGCTATTTATAAGAAGTGATGGCTTGTTGGCTATTGGCTTGTTCTTGTCCACAGCATATTTTGATGTTTAAATGATACTTCGGTGCAAATTTTTGATATTGTTGCCTATTATGAACTATTGAGAAATCGACTGTATATTTTTATTTCGATTTTAGGGACGGCTACGCAGTCTTGAATTATTGAAACAAGATGTTTATTTATCCGACGTTTCGACACGGGGAAACGTCGGATAAATAAACATCTTGTTTCAATAATTCAAGACTGCGTAGCCGTCCTTAAAATCGAAAAAAAAAGTTGCCTATTATTTTATTTCTTATATCAATCAAGTCCATACCATGTTTTATTATGCTGTCATGGCTTCTGCCCGGGTCGTTTCTCAAACATTTATGTTTATTTGTTTGCATATAAAATGCAACTTAAGAAACAACTGTAATCAAATCAGTAGTCAACCAACCACGATGGGAATTAAACCTCTACACTAAATGAATGTTTTTCACCTAATCTGATATTATTGTCCTTCATTGTATGCTTTTCCTTGCACTTTTAAATTTACCATGAGAGCAAAGTGTATTTTTCCGCGTTTTTATTGCATAAGTGCGTATTATCGAGGACATTTCAAACTTCTCTGAACATATCTGGTTGCGTGTACTACTTCAGGAAACAATTATAGCAAAGTTTGCAAAAGTTGGGCGAGGTATCAATTTGAAATTCAATTGCGTGCAATTACAATTCATTCCTATGCTCTTTCAAGCCGATAATGAGCACATATAGTAAATGGGAAACGAAACCTGTCCAAGCTCATAACTGCAAGATAGTAAGCGAGCCTTTCTCCATCATTCATCCTTCGCTAAGTTTGATGATTGCCCCGCGGAAAAGGTGTGCTTTGATTTCACAAACTTTTGCCGCGGCCCAATACCTATTTGAAATTAAATCAGCTTCGAAGACTGTGTGAAAAACTGGAAAATCAATTTCCCTGTTATGCGAAATAATTAAATCAAGGAATGTTGATTGAACATAATAGGTTAGTCGAGTGGTCATTCTCGCTTATGCACTGATCTGCTGTGACCATGCGATGACCATTAGTTGCGATAACCAATGATCGATGTCGAACTCGTGCAGCTTGTTATTAGGACGTGATGAATGATGTAACAGAGTGAGAAACTAAGCTCAAATTCAATCGCACTTCCGATACGGCGTGGAGCGATTCGTTGCCCTATGCGTCTAGATCGATCGTCGATATCACTTCGTGACAGGCACCAACAAGGCAGCACCAACGGTGGGTGATGAATTGAGTGATCTATATCAAGTCAACCGCACAAAGTATAGGAGATAGCGGGAATCGAAACCGAAACGATTGGTCACGATGCAGTCAATTGAGCGCCGATGGACGCAATTTCGCTTCATCGTTCAGATGATTTACGTCTGCGTGGTTCGATCGTGGAACTATGTTTCCAATAGCAGTTGATAACTACGAAGGGCGAACAAACGGAAGGAAAGCCAAGTGGTCAAGCTGTCAATCAGCTTACTCAATGGGACCAACTGCAGGGTGGCTTCACCAGGCTATGTTCATTGTGGGGCTTGCCCTTTGTAGTTAACCAAGGACCGACCGGAGAGATTGATAACTATACCTACCTGTACGTCGTTGAGGGCCGAACCACTTGCACTGATTGAATAATTCAGGCGGAAAGAGCGCTTGAAATTGCATGGCGATTTAATAATAGCTTGATCCAATCGTTTGGAGCAGATGAAGGTAGAAGTTAACAAGCGAAAGTCCATAATCTGGCGTATATTTTGCAGATGAATTATCGTTATTATTCTCCCGCATAAATCAAAAAGAGTCGCAAGAGCGCACTGCTGGCTGATGGCGTGGAATAACTTATATGTCGTGTGGAGCGATGCGATGAGATGCGCTGCCAAACAGGGAAGGTAGACTGGGAGCAAGGAGGAGGTGTCTTTTCTTCTCTTCCCTCTGACAGTAAGATGCTGCTTCAACGAGGAAAATAAATAAAGCAATTAGCAACGTCTGGGTATGCGGAAATGGCATTTTGAAGGGCTCTACATCTATATAATGCGTTTTTTGTGACCTTTCTCTCCATTGGATGCCTATTGATTTCAAGAAAATGAATTGATTTCTTAGGATTTGAGTTATTGCACTATATACTAATGATCGCATTTTGACTTTTCCACAACTGTTTGTACAACACCTGCATAATCATTTTTTGTTGATTTTGTCGTGAGGTCAACTAAATGTTTCGTTAAATCTGAAGGCCAATAATAAGCTAAAATGTACCGCGTAGAAAGCAACCCCAGTGTGAAATTAACTTTCATGCACATCCAATTAAACTTGCTTTTATTATAAAAATGAACTAGGCTAGCTTATACAATTTTTCTATTTTCTTTTAAATTTTTAAAGCTTATTTATTGTATTCCCAGTTTCTGATTTCAATGCCTATGAATTTCCAATATTTGTTGGTGCATGCAAGGTTTTCCGTATTTGGAGCTGTATTCTAGGATTGTGAATGACTATAAAAATTAACATACAATAGATCGTCAAATGGTCGTTTGGAATAGCACTTAAATGCAATATAACTATGCGAGTCACACTTACATTGATTGGTTCCAAACCCTTATATTTTTCCGATTCCCTTGATAGATTCTAAATTATTCACTGCTTATCTATGCATTAAGATGAAAATGACCTGAATCCAAAACAATAGATTCATTGTTTTCACAATGTAATAACTATAGCTAAGGAAATTATTAATCCTATTATTACAGCATCACACCTTTTTGTCCTGATTGGTGGCTATTAGGCGATTTATGACCAGATTGACAAAACACCAGAATGTCATTATAATATGAGAACGGTCGCCATTCTCCATAGTGGCATTCCATGTCCACAACCAATTATCATTCATTCACGACATGATCATTAGCGATAACAATCAAAACCCAGATCCACCCTGATTTCCATCAATTCACTAACCAAACAATCGCCGCCATAGAGCAGATCGCCATCAATTCCGACCGTCTGTCTGTCTGGGCCGGTTGTTGAGCGAAAAGTGCGAACTGCACCTGCCTCCCATAAACCAATATCAAGTGGATATCGATTGACGGGTGATTTATGAAGGTCACGCCATAAAAATAGCTTAGATTTCGTGTTCTATGATTGGACACATCGCCTTTGGCTGGGTATTCGATCGAGGGAATGATTCCGCCGTCTAACTGTTCGGTTTATGCATAACCGGCGCGGCGGCAAGTGGACCACGCCGTAGCGCGGCTATATCGCAAACCTTCCCGCAAATGAACGTAATACAGACTGATGGTAACAAAAACCAAACCAGTTGGACGTATGTTTTGCAAATAGTCAGCTATGCTAAGCGAGGAGGGGGTTCAATAGATATGGATACTAGTTTGGATTTCGAATGAAAGTATTAGATTCTACAAACTTTGAACTGCCACATAAAGATGTATGTCCGAAAAATTCAACCTTGAAGATCATTTTCCAATTTGCAAAACTCAGTTAATAAAATTTCAAAAGTAGGTACATTTATATTTATATGGGCTTGAGCAAGGGTTTGAGTGACCACTTGTAGTTGCGTCTGAGGGATTTCGCACCAACTCGTATATGGGCTGCCAGCACCCTCTCAGATTTCAATGAAACTTTCTGGACTTGTAAACTTTGTCACAAAAAGCCACTATGCAATTAGTTTTTCCAAAATTGACCTATTTTTTAAAGGACCAAAGTTTTATTTAACTTTTTTTTAACTGAATATACTAATCAAAAACCCAGATTAATCCACCTAGCGGTGATGGTGCCTTTCTCATTCGTTCAAAAGGTTTGGAAAAATCTAAAATAACACCAATATGTGGATTGGTCTTATTTTTCATATTTGTTTATATGCATAAAAAAATTCTCGCCAAACGCAATTTGTTGCAAACAAATCGGATGAGCATAAGAGCAAAAAATGGCATTTTATTTTGTAGTTTTAAATTAGTATTTTCGCCATAACTTTTGACCCAATTGTACGATCCGGCCAAGTTTCTATAGGAAACAATGGGACAAGATTCTGCGTCGAATGCAATCTGTTGCGAGCGACCTGAGAAGCACACATATTGCACATCAATCACAGTAATTTATATATGACCGGATTCAGTCACAACATGGTTACTGCAACCAGATTTGTTGAACTTGTGTTGTTTGGGGAATAGATAAAGTCTAAGTGCTAAAAAAGTGAGCTAGACTTTTTTGAACTCTTTTTCACAATAAATAGTAATTTGACCATAACTTCTAAGCCCATAGTCCGATCTGGCCAATTTTCAATAGGAAACAATGGGACATTCTGCGTTGAATGCAATTTAATGCCGGAAATTCGAGTGAGGAAAAGTGCCTGAAAAATGAGTGACATTTTTTTAGCGATTTTTCCATAAAACCCAGATTAATCCACGTAGCGTTGGTGGTGCCTTTCTCGGGCATAATAAAAATAGTATTTTGGCCATTGCTCTTCAGCCCATAGTCCGATCTGGCCAATTTTCAATAGGAAACAATGGTAGAGTATTCTGCGTCGATGCAACTTGTTACGAGTAAATCGGTTAATGATAAGTGTCTGAAAAATAAGTGACAATTTTTACTCATTTTTCCTATAAAAAAGTGGTATTTTGGCCTTAACTTCCTAGCCCATAGTCCGATCTGACCAATTTTCAATAGGAAACAATGGTAAAATATCCTGCGTCCAATGCAACTTATTGCGAGTAAATCGGTTAAGGATAAGTACCTGAAAAAATGAGTAAAATTTTGTTTGGGTGGGTGCGCACAGACACACACACACACACACATGCACACACACACATGCACACACACACATACACACAGACGTACTCGGATGGGCGAGATGATACTTGAGCTGAAGCGGGGCGTCTCGCAAAAGGGCGCCGCCTACAAGAAGTTGGCGGAGGAGGTCCTAGGCGAGACGGTCAAGGTGAGGGCACTCACGACGGAGGTGAATCTAAGGGTTAAAGACCTGGACGAGATCACTGAAGTCGAAGAGTTCGTCACGGCACTGCGGCGACAGTGTGAAATGGAGACGCCCACCGCAGCCGTTCGGCTACGGAAAGGTCCGGTAGGGACGCAGGTAGCATTGGTTCGGCTATCTGCAGCGGACGCCTCCAAGGTTCTGGAATGTAGTTCTGCCTCCCTCGGTGATCCCTAACCCCGCACTTCCTGGTCAACCCAGGATGTCTGTTGAGCAGATTCCCCCTCCATTGTTTAGGAAGAAAAAAAAACACATACACACACACATACACACACACATACACACACACACACACACACACACACACACACATACACACACACACACACACACATACACACACACACAGACATCACCTCCCTGGTATGCCCTGTGCGCATATACGAGCAACCCGAAGTTTGCTTCAAGTGCCTGGAACCGGGGCACAAGCAATGGGACTGCAAAGGCCCTGACAGAAGCAATCTCTGCCGACGCTGCAGATTGGAGGGACATAAGGCACAATGCTGCACGAACCCTCCCAATTGTTTGATTTGTTCCAGCAAAGCTGTGAACAGCAAGCACCCCATGGGGGCTCGATGTGCCAACGTTTAAGCGTGCTGCAAAATCAAAGTGCAGGTAAAGCAGCTGGCTTGCTCGGCTTCGCCCGAGTGTTTGGTGTGCGCAGGTTTAGAGGAAACGGCGGAACACGTGTTGTTCGTGTGCTCACGTTTTCGCGCAATGCGTGACCACATGCTTGCCACATGTAGTCTGGACACTACCCCGGACAACCTAGTTCGGAGGATGTGTAAAGACGAAGTTGGCTGGAACGCCGTTTTATCGGCTATCGCCCAAATCGTCTCGGAGCTACACAGAAGGTGGCGCGTGGACTCAAGGATGGCTAGTTCAGGCGCAAATAAGAGGTGGTCCAAGGGATCGGAGTCGGCTTCATGGGTCATACCGGTGGTCATGCTCTGTGGTCGAACTCGATCCTTTTATCGAACAAGTGGCCGCGCGAAGAACAACATGGTATCGTCGCTTTCGCGGCGTCGGTCAACCGGGCGGGTTGACTCGTCAAGGCTGGGGCAGGCGTAGGCCTCGCGTCGGCAAGTCCCTCTGTGTGCTGGCGAATAGGCCCTATCGCAGAAAGGTCAATTTGGGGTGCACGCGGCATCATCATTCTTGATACCAGTCGTGCAGAGGGAAGCAGGCGCGAAGTCGACCCTGCCCACCTTCCGAGGACATAGGGCGTGGTAAGGCCACCTGGAAAGCCGGCAATGCGCTGGCACGATACCATGGTGTTCTTCTAAAAAAGCGAGTCACGATGTTCGATGCTGCAAGGACACGCAGCTAACCTCGAGGGTGCGTCATGCACTGGCTCCCCTTTGAAGCATTACTTTCTGGTTGTACCGAAGGGACGATGGGCTTGGCGGCAATGGAAACGGTTTAGCTGGTCGGGGATGCAGCCCTGCCTCCCTCATTGGAGGTGGCCCCTAACCCAGCACTTCCTGGTCAACCCAGGATGTCTGTTGAGCAGATTCCCCCTCCATTGTTTAGGAAGAAAAAAAAACACAGACATCACCTCAATTCGTCGAACTGAGTCGATTGGTATATAACACTATGGGTCTCCGGGCCTTCTATAAAAAGTTTGTTTTTGGAGCGATCATATAGCCTTTACCGTATACTTAGTATACGAGAAAGGCAAAAATGACGCATCCTACTAAAAAGTGTTGTATGTGTGACTATCGCAAAATCAATCAGGTTTTTGAATAAAAATATTGGAAAAATTCCAAATTGAGTAATACACTGAAAAAAATCGATTTTTAAAATTAAAAGTCAGCTTGCAAAAAAAACAACTTTTTTCATTTGGACGAAATTTTGTCTCAAGAAAAGTGCTAGTGTGCCGTTGGCGGAGTCGACGCGGACCCGCGCTTTGAGAGAACTAAAAGAACTCGAAGAGTGGAACCGACTGAAGGAACTTGAAGAGGAGACCCAGCGAAGGATGTTGAAACTAGAGTGGAAGAGAATTGCTCGCCGGAAGAACATGTTGGAGAATAAATCAGCACTGAAGAAGATCATTGATCTGAATGGATTTCGTGCTCGACAATTACAAATTTCCGGAATTAAGGGATACTGCGAAGGCTAATGTGGAAGAAAGTGCAAGAGGTGTGGTTCTACCAATGCCGAGAACCAAGAAGCTCTCGTAGGCAAGGCGTTGAACGCAGTATGAAGTCGCCTTCTTCTACATGGAAATGTACCTTTGATCATTGAGAAGCTATGGAAGAGATTCGGGAATTCAGAGATTCTATCAACAAGATTGGCTAACGTGATCCAGGAATTGGAAGGACCTAACGCTGATAGCGTCGGTGGTAGTGTTTAGGAGTGCCGTTAAAGAATTCACTCAGCATCACAAAGCTGCGGGATTGGCTGATCAACATAAAAATCCTATTCTGATGCAGAGCTCGACCCAAAAGTTACCTTCGTAGTACGCCATGGAGTGGGCAGAGTACAAACGACGCGCGTAGTCAGTTGATTTGGAAACCTTCGGGGGCTTTATGGAAGGTCTTGTGAAAAAGGCACTTGCAGCTACCTTTGAAATTCCGGAGGTACAAGAAAATACCGAGAAAAACGATAAGCCGAAACTAAAAACATTCGTCTAAGCAACAAACGGATTACATATTTGGTTGAAAGGTCAGCCATGTTCGGCAGATGCGGTGAGGAAACCGGAGCAATCGTCTCAACCACGTTATCAGGAGGTAGAATGCTCTGTGCGCCAAAAATGAGGGCATTTCTGACGAAGCTGTCCGGAGTTCGCGCAGCAAAGTTTCGATGAACGGTGAAAGACGGTAGAGCGGCTGGATCTGTTTCTGTATTTCATGTACGATCACAAGGAGCGGGCATGTCGTATAAGAAAGCGCTGTACGGTAGAAGGTTGCCCAGAATTTCACAATTATTTGCTGCACAATGCATCTGGGTCACATTGTAGAACGCTGGAGGTTCAATGCCACAGTCATCGTCAACTGAATCTTCCGAATTCTTCCGTGTTCTTTCGAATGGCTCCAGTGAAATGTTGATTCCCTTGCTTTGGTCAACTATCAGCTGTAACCTTGGTGAGCAGGAATCTGGCGAAATCGTTGCGAGCAGATGGACCGATACACCACTGGAAATGTATTGGACGAACGGAATTGGGCAGAAGAAGTAACAATCGAAGATTGTGAGAGAAGTTACTTATTTATTTCAATACATATCATATGAATATAATATGTCCTCATGGAAGTTCCACTGGCTTGAATCAACACCTCGAAAACATGTTTCACAAATCTTGGATGTAGTAGCAAATATAAACATATCCAGGTCCACGGTCATTGTAGATTCCACCACACCCTTGAATTAATTTTCTTCCAACACCTGGCAAAGTCCTTACAAGTGTTTTGTTGTTTTGATTATTATATCGTCATCATTGAAGTATGAGTTCCATTTCCGCCCGACTTGAACAACATGGTTAGATATGACCGCGATTCAAGATAAATTTCATATTTTTTTTCATGCCCTTAAATTATGCAGAGAAAAGTGTTCCTGGTTATAAAACCAATACGATACACCAATTTTCGAATAACAATTGAGGTCTTATCGAATATCTTCACCACACAGTCGAAGTCTTGTCGAATATCTTCGTTTTCACACAAAAGCTGATCTGTTTGTGTCTGATTTGCTTCAGTGATTTTACATTCATTGATTATTATTTTTTTAACTAGAGTTATAATCTAATTAGTATTGATATTTTACTATGTCAAAAATATAAGTATTAACCCTCTCTTGAATCGCTGGTGACGGCATCGTTGCGAATGAATTTTCTGCAGCGAACACATCCGACGACCGCAACTAATCCTGAAGGTTTACAGCTGCAACCGCTGACAACGTCATCGTTGCGTTGCGTATCATTTCCTGCAGGCATGTTTGCTCTGCGTACGTAGATGCCGTGGGACTTTCTGGTAAACAAAATTTTGAATAGATCAAATCAAGTAACTCATACTGAACGCACGTATGAAAACAGCGGCACTGTACTTTATTATCAGACTAAGGCCAGAGTGTACAGTGCATAAAAGTCTTCTCAATTCAGCTCGGCCAGCCACGCAGTCTGCGGAGGGTCAGCAAATCGTCCTCTACTTGATCGATCCACCTTGCTCGCTGTGCATCTCGCCTTCTTATTTCCGTCGGATCGTTGTCGAGAACCATATTCACCGAATTCCTGTCCGACATTTTGGCTACGCGCCCGGCTCACCACAGTCTTCCGATTTTCGCGGTGTGAACGATGGATAGTTCTCCCAACAGCTGCTGCAACTCGTGGTTCATTCGCCTCCTCCACGCACCGTCCGCCATCTGCACCCAAGGCTTCCTGCATCTTCTCAAAGTTACGTGCCATAATATCTTTGTCGTCAGCGAAACCAAATAACTGGGTGGACTTCGTGAAATCGTACCACTCGTACGCAGACACGAAAGACCATCACCTTGCCGTAACCCTCTGCGCATTTCGAAGGAATGGAATGCCTTCGAAACTCGAATTACGTACATCACCCAATTCATCATCCTCCCGGGCAGAAGCCATGAACAGAATAACAAAACATGATATGGACTTGATATAAGAGATAAATTTGCACCGAAATATCATTTAAATATCAAGATATGCTATGGATAAGAACAAACTAATGGCACTTGATATCGATCACTTCTTACAAATAACATATCTTGATATCCTTATGATATTTCAGAGCAAAATATTGATATTGTCGTATGATCTTTTATATCTTATATCAATCATGTCCATATCTAATTTTGCTATCTTATCAACATATGATATTATTGAGCTATTTTCGTCTACTCGGGCTTGGTCAACCGTATCAGTTTATCTGGAAATTACTTTTTGTGCATTAGCTGCCATATCTGGTCCCGATCAATTGTATCATATGCGGCTTTGAAGTCGATAAATAGATGTTGTGTGAGCGAGCACGTTGTATTCGCGGCATTTCTGCAACACCTGACGTACGGCGAACACCTGGTACGTGGTAGAGCGTTCACCCATAAATCCCGCCTGGTACTGCCGCACGAACCCTCTTGTAATTGGTGTTAGTCGGCGGCATAAAATTTGGAAAAGTACCTTGTAGGCGACGCACACTGGGGCAGACCGCTGTATTCGATGGACAAAACCTCTAGTACTCTCTGTATACGTTCTAGAATTTTGGTGTGTTCAGCACACAATCGCGGGTGATTCTAAGCTTCATTTTGATGAATTTTATTTTTATCTAGATAAGTTAAAACGTACCTAGATAGGTGTTATCTTTTGATAGAAACGAGATAGAGCAAAACTTTCTTCTACAAAGTGGTTTGTTTTGATATTTCGGACTTATGCTCCATAGACACCTATGCTCTATAACCTTTGTAGATGGCGCTGTACGTTATTTCCTTGAAAACAGCGATAAAATGGTTTTCTTCCCATTTTTTCGCGTTAAACCTTTGGTAAAAGTTTGTTGAGGTATGCTTTCAAATAATGATAATAAAGCTGATCGAGAGGTGCTACAGAGGATTTTAAAAGCTTTATTAGTGGATTTCTTGAAATTAAGTTGAAAAAACACTGTTTAGAAAAATACGAATAACTTACAAATGGTCAGATGGCGGCTGCTGAAATTTTGTCTGAACATAGTTCAAACTTATATCTTTGATATCGGGAAGAAAGTGGAGACATGTGGAGCTTTTTGCCTGTGATTTTCCAAAATGTGGTATTAATATGCATTGAAAACGAACATATTTCAGAAATTCCGTATGAAACGGATGTACGATATCTCCGAACGCTGCAATATTCGATAGAATCGTCCATTTCTGAAATTTTTTAGACACCTATGAGAATTAGACGCAAAAAAAGAGAAGAACACCATTTTATCGCTGTATTCAAGGAAATAACGTACAGCGCCATCTACAAAGGTTATATAGCATAGGTGTCTATGGAGCAGTCTTCACGAAAACATCCCGAGCGCGCGCTCTCCTTCAAGCTCGTGTTCGCCATCAACATTGAACATGGGTGCGAAAAATGAACGCGGCGCGGTTCAGCTCAGGCTCGAGCTCTAGTACAAAACTTGGGCTGTGTGTTCAGGCTGTGTGCTCATGCAGCATGCTGCGTGCTCAGACTGTGTGATTAGGCTGCTGTAACTGAGGCTGTGAGCGTAGGTTTTGAACCTAACGTGAAGCTTTACGATTATGCGGCAGTGCGGCATGTTTCATATGCGGCATATATAGTTGAGGTTGAGGGCAAAAGACGATTCGGAGTTTGAAGATGAATACAAGATATAGTTTCAGCATTTGTAGATAAATATGGCAGCATGGATTATTTTAAGATATAAAATAAAAACAATTTTTTATTGCAGTCTGTTAAACGATATGCAAGATTTCATTGCTTGAATTTTTTTCAAATCTGTGGATGTGACCTTGATAGAAATGAGTAGAAACATGCGCAAACCTAAATTTCATTATACAGAATATTGCGAATGTTTATTATTCATATCATGGATTTTAATTTTTTTTTTCATGAAGGTTTATCAGAAGCATTTGGAAACTACCTTCTGAAAACTGGTCTATATGGAACCACTCTTCTCTCGGTTGTAAATCTTTTAGTATGTGAAGAGCGTGTTACGTTTTGTTTATTAAAGATTGTAGAAAATATACCTAAGCTTGAAGCTAACTCACTTTCACATACAAAATAAGTGTATTAGAAAAGATACACATAATGTTATTATTTCTGTTATTAAAACTGAATGAAACATGTACTTCTTGCCAGAAAAACGAAAAACATAAAAAAAAATGTTTAATAAACGGCAATAAAATGTTCAATAAAAACCACCAGCATGGTTCGGTCCAGTCTAAGATGTTTTCGGGTGGAAAACATTCTCGATACTCTGGGCATAGTTTATTCATTGTCAGGCATAGAAAAGCTTTCAATAACTGTGTAATTGCTAATGCTAGTTGGGAACTAACAGAAAACACTAAGGGTCAACCTATTTTGATTTCCCCAAACCTTCAACAGATTGTATTGAACATATCGAATTATAAGTAGGAAGGAGGTCCATTTGGGCAGCAACTCCCATTCTCGTCCGTATTATTAGTAATTTTATCGACAATGTGGCAGCATACATCTATTCGCGGGGAAGTCCATTCGGCCGAAAGCCATTTGGCCGAATGCCCTAGGCTGAAAGTTGTTTGGCCAAATATACCATTTGCCCGAACAAACCATTAGGCCGAAAGGGTCGTTTGGCCAAAAAAGTCATTTGGCCGAAAGAGTCGTTTGGCCGAAAGGGCCATTTGGCCGAAAGGGTCGTTTCGCCGAAAGGGTCGTTTGGCAGAAAGGGTTGTTTGGCCGAAAGAGTCATTAAGCCGAAAGGGTATTTGGCAGAAAAGGGTCATTAGACCGAAAGGGTCATTTGGCCAAAATGGGCCATTTGGCCGAAAGGGTCATTTGGCCAAAATGGTCATTGGCCGAAAGGGTCGTTTGGCCGAAAGGGTCAAACTCCTCATTTCGGCCAAAGAACCCTTTCGGCCAAACCCGGCCAAATGACCCTTTCAGCCAAACAACCCTTTCTGCCAAACGACCCTTTCGGCGAAATGACTCTTTCGGTCAAATGACCCTTTCGGCTAAATAACCCTTTAGGTCAAATGACTCTTTCGGCCAAACGACCCTTTCGGCCAGATGTGTTTCGGCCTAATGATTTGTTCGGTCTAGTGGCATTCGGCCAAATGGCTTTCAGCCGAATGAGCTTCGGCCAAACGACCCTTCCCCTCTATTCGCAATGAAATAAATATTGAAGTAAATCTAATAGCTCTCACCATGCTGCTCTATAAAAATGTCACTTCTCGCTTTCTTTCATTTCTGTATAGCCGGAAGATTTATTCAAATCAGAACTTTTAAAAAAATGAAGGGGGATTGAAACATGATCGAACAGGGTAAAATGGTTTTGAAAACTTGCTTTAACCTTCCAGCGAGCACACGGCTTGGGATTTCGCTGCATAATGTATTTACAATTGTTTTTTTTATGCGCAATACCACGATAGAACGCAGATCAGTTTGAGGAACAGTAAGGAAATGTTGCTTTCATACGTTTGTCGTTTAGGGAAACGAGTTCCGCGCCCTCTTGAATTATACGCATGGATTATGGATTATGTTGAGTAGATTCTTCTAGCCTTTTTAAAACTTTTATTGAGTTATAAAACTAAGCTGTGCTGCTATCGTGTAATGCTGCATGTAGGATTAGATTAATACCTTATCTCATCATATGATGCACCATGCCAGTACCCATTAGGCACCCAAACTGTAAGCCTCACCTACATAGTTTTATTTTATTTCCCCGCCACTTTCCCTCACACCAAAAACTCATTTGAGCTTCCTGGTAATGGACGCAACTATCTCAGCTCATAATCTAGCAACACAAATAATCCAAAAAAATCTGAGCCGAGAGAAATTATAATGGTGCAAAAAGAAATAAGTCCGAAAAACACATGAAATTAAGGTAAACGGACACCCAGTGGAAGTATTCTCCTTTTAAGGGATTCTTGGAACAAAATGCTACTACTATTACTAATGAAACTAAACTACTTTGAAATATACACAAATTTTACTAATGGACAAAATGTCCAGAAATTATTACTTAAAATAGATTATATAAATTAATAATGAACTATACTGCCTAAAAAGATGCTGTGGTTACTGCTTCTGGACTTCTCTCATAGCTCCTATGTTTTTTTAAACTAGTTTTAGTTACTAATTATCTAATACATGCGTACAATTCTTAGACTAGGTGTTCCGTGTTTTCTTAACACTATCATCCTTATTTGCTGTGTTATATTTTAAGTTATTATTAATACATTTCAATTGCCTCTGGCAGTTAGATTTTTTCCTCTGGTTGAATTGAACCATGTAGGAATTACAATGTTTTCAACTTAAACTAAACTTAACCTATTTTATACTAAGATTGCAAGTCCTATGTTCATCCCATGAAAAACAAAGCAATTAAATGAAAGGAAACGGAAATCAAGTGATATTTAAAATGCTGTGGGAATTGATGTAGACCGAGAAATTAAAGAAACTCATTCGCGTAAAAAACGACCCCAGTGTATTGAATGAATGGTTGCTTTAGCCGTTAATAGGCAAACTCATTTTTATTAGACCATAATGGCTAATATGTTGGACATTCAGTCAGCAAGTCCATTATTGTACTAAAATGAGCACAAGGACATTCTATTGATATGATGCAGGTAATATTTTGAAATGACCAGTTCAGTTATCGAACTTAAATGCTTCACGATTCGAACACTTCGTGATAAACATTCGTAAAATTCGAATTTCAATAGATTTGCAATCGATAATATCAATTGAAACAATTCAATAATCAGCATGACAAACCTCATTTTTTTTAACAATGCACATATGTGCAATTCAGTCGGACCTTCTCCATGATACCATTTCGATCGACCATGTACCCCACCAAGCCCCATTGTCCAAGGCCGGCAGTCTTTTATCTATTTCCAACATCTCATTAATCAATTGTCTCTGGGAACGCGCGCGCGCGCACCCGCCGCGACCGGTAACTGTTTCCCGCTCCCAACAGCACGACCATCGTGCCGCCACTCAACTTCGCACCCGCTCGGGATTTTGAATGCTGCTCGCTCGCTGTTGTGTAGCTTGCGATGACTGTCAGTTGCAACTTCAGCAATTGGTTCAATTGAAATACCCCGCCAGCAGCGAGTACCTCCGTTAGAACGTCGGCGTACAACGCCGACAGAACAAAACAATCGCTTTCCAAACGTCCTTCTAAGGCCCTCGGGCCCGGACTGGGGCCTCACGTCTCCGGCTCGCACACGTCACCGAGCTGACTGAGAACAAGCTAGATAAATATGGCAAGGCGGCGTTGTTGCCACTAGCGAATGTGCAAATGTGCACTTGGGCGACGAGAAATCCGAAATCGAATCTGCATACCAACCAATGTCTTAAGGTGAAGTGATTGGATTTATTTTCGATTTGCTTGTTTCCATGATCAAACAGCAAGACTACAACCAAGCCATGAAAGAGTTGTCGGGTGGAGGAAGGGGACGTATAGATCGTGAACAAGTGTGATTGTTTCCTTCATATCCCAACAGAACTGGACTACCTTTGCAATGTCGACAGAATCTATGAGTCATTTCGAATGTACTGGATAAATGTAGGGTACTTGCTCTATTAATAAGAACTTACTCCGATATCAATAGTACTCAGAAAGGGAACGATATTGGCTTAAACTCTGTCGTTTTTTTGCTGTTGCATTTATGAGAGCTCACTTCTATTTTATCAAGTTTTCAAACTTTGAACAATTGTTATATTTTGCGATAAAAATGCTGAAAACGAAGGATAGGGGAACTGGGGGTAGAACGTCCACGTTAAGGAAAATGCCGTTTTTATCAATGAAAACCACCAGTTCAGCATGTTTTCACCAGCGAAAACTGAAGAACAGCTTATCTACTACTGACTACCGATGACAGTTATCTAATTCAGCATTTTATTGTACAGAAATTTGATTTTTACAAATGATGCAAACAAATGATTTTGAAATTATGCGGGGTGTGATGCGCCAGTGCGGCAGTGCCATTTCCGGCTGTTGCAGTCTTGTAACGCAGCAAAAATAAGTTTATTTCTGTATCTGACGGTTTCGGTAATTTATTTTACCTTTTTCAAGGATTAGATGTACAAATAAAAAATCTTCCAATCCTTGAAAAAGGTTAAATTTTCAAAATGTTGGATGCTGAATTGAACTCGTTTTTGCCGCTTTACAAAACTGCAACAGCCAAAAACTACACGTTTTTCAGAGTTTTGGGAGTATTTTTTACTAACCCGAACGTGTGATCTTTAGCTTTCTGACATGGTCCCAAAAGATGCATGACCTTTCTAAAAGGATTATCAAGGCATCCCCAGAGATTTCAAGGAGAGGCAACTAAAATGTGAAAGAACTTGTTATTCTTTCAGATAGATTTATTGCTAAGTTCCTTTAAAACGTACCAAAGTTTTTGAGAGTCCTAAGACATCTCTAATTTTTTTAAGTCAGCGCTGGGCCTCGATGAACATTATTTGTAATGTTTAAGTCGTCAATGGATCTGTTGAAATAGCTGTAGGCCAGTTTGTGAACAGTATACATGAGTTGGGTCGATTGTTGAGCGAGAACGATAACTTTTTTTGTGTTTTGACTATAAAAATAGAAAAAAAAGTTAGCCCCCCTAGAATTTTTCGTTAGTTACGCCAATGATCGTAGTCTAAAAAATCCTCAATTTGTTCCGTTTTTTCATTGTTTCTTCCAAGCTCCAAGATATTATTCAATCAAATTTAATATTTTATGCAGGAATCTAAAATCAAATACATAGAAAGTGATTTTTGTGCCTTTATTAGAGAGATTTGCAGCTCTCAGCTAGCTAGACGAATTCCTCGACCACCTCGAAGGTATCCCCGTCAATCGTAACACTGCTTCTCAGGCGGGCTCTGTCGCGCTCGGTTCCGCCCACAAGCATGTACTTTGTCTTTGACGCCACCAGTCCAACTTTTGTTACTTCACGTTTCAGGTGGGTGTACAGTTCTACCACCTTTGCAAATGTTCGGCCGACAATGTTCATGTCATCCACGAAACAAATAAATTGACTGGATCTGTTGAAAATCGTACCCTGGCTGTTAAACCAGGCTGTCCGCATGACACCTTCTAGCTTAATGTTGAACAACATGCACGAAAGTCCATCACCTTGTTATAGTCCCCAACGCGATTCGAACGAACTGGAGTGTTCTCCCGGAATCTTCACACAGTTTTGCACACCATCCACCGTTGCTTTGATCAGTCTGGTAAGCTTCCCAGGGAAGCTGTTCTCGTCCATAATTTTCCATAGCGCTACATGGTCTATACTGTCGTATGCCGCCTTGAATTCAACAAACAGGTGATGCGTTGGGACCTGGTATTCACGGCATTTTTAAAGGATTTGTCGTACAGTAAAGATCTGGTCCGTTGTCGAGCGGCCGTCAACTAATGCTGAACTGACGAGGTCATCTCCTCCGCTGCCTTGACTTTCACTGCCTGTACTCTCAGCGCCATTCAAATGTTCCTCGTAGTGCTGCTTCCACCTTTCGATCACCACACGTTCATCCGTCAAGATGCTTCCATCCTTTTCCTGGTACATTTCGGCTCGCGGCACGAAGCCTTTGCGGGATGCGTTGAGCTTCTGGTAGAACTTGCGTGTTTCTTGAGAACGGCATAGCTGTTCCATCTCCTCGCACTCCGCTTCTTCCAGGCGGCGTTTCTTTTCCTGAAAAAGGCGGGTCTGCTATCTCCGCTTCCGTCTATAACGTTCCACGTTCTTCCGGGTACCTTGCTGCAGCGCGACCTCCCGCGCTGCGTTCTTCTCCTTCAGAATCTGTCGGCACTCTTCGTCGAACCAATCGTTCCGTCGACTTCGTCCCATATACCCGACGTTGTTCTCCACTGCGTCGTTAATGGCTGCTTTGACTGTATTCCAGCAGTCCTCAAGAAGAGCCCCATCGAGCTCACCCTCTTCCGGCAACGCTGCCTCGAGATGCTGCGCGTATGCAGTGGTGACATCAGGTTGCTTCAGTCGCTCTAGGTCGTACCGCGGCGGTCGTCGAACGATCGAATGTAAGCCACCATTACAGCTAGATGAAGCACTCTAAAATAATTCTGGTTAGATAGCAAACCCCTAGTAATGTGTAAATTAGTAGAATTCAATAATTATGTTCAAGATTTTTGATACTAACTGTATTCCGCCAAAGGGCATTCCATTCTAAATCAGTTTCAGTTGGAAGAAAGAAAACCCAGCATCGAGATTCTGTGTACACTACAATCCGAATCAATAATTAAGAAATCTAGAACGATCGAAACGAACGAATCTACGATCGAACGATCGAACAAAATCTAGAAACGATTAAAGACTTGTATTAGCTGACTGGAATGGCTCTAGTTCTGATTAAAAAACAAACAGAGCACTATTCAATTACTTTCAAATTTAATTAGTTTAAATGTTATACGTATTTCTCACATGGCTGTAAATTTTGAAATGTTTTTTTTTAATTTAGCAAAGAATTTTTTTTATCGGGTATATGTTTCATTCGAGTGAATGTTATTCGGGTAAATGTTGTATTCGGGTAAATGCCTTTCGGGTATATGTTACTTTCGGGTAAACGCCGTTTGTTGGGGACATTGTGAACACAACAGTCAAAGTCAGTCAACGAGTTTTGAGTCGAATGGCCTCGAACTCTCCGTCTTTCCCGTAATGCTGGGTAGACACCTTTACGTGGTGTGTTACGGGTAAGATCTACCACGGTCACATTGCCAGCTACAGACAAATCCTGACCCAACGGAAATCTTCCCCAATTTCCAATTCCGTAATACTTATGAAATTGTCGGTAAGTCATTAAGTAAATACTAAACTAATCCTTCCTTCCAACTTCCTAGATGCTTCCCGACCGCAAATAGTAATACTCATGTCCTTGTAATGTTTTTCTTAGATTGGAATCAAGGATTAAACCCCCCTTGATTTCTGATAGCAGTCTGGAAAAGCATTTCAAAAATAACAGGAGTATCATTAAAGTGTCTAATCTTCTAATATTGCGCTAGTGCTTCTATTGTTTATTTTCAGAATTGTCATCACATCTGTCATCGAGGAAAGAAGCTGACGTTATCGTCAACTAATGATGATTTCCTTTTTATTAAAGTGAACGTGGTTACTCTGAACACGACGTCAACCATTATTTGCCGAATGGAGCATTTCATAACTTTTAAATAGCTTCGCTCCCAACGAAAAACTCAATTATATAATATTTGATTACTTTTTATACTACTGGAAGTGTTTAGTACGGGAGGTTCACGTTTTCTTCCTTTCCCCTTGACTTCATGGTATGGATCGACTTTAAGGGTTTAAAAATTCTGAAGTCGCTCAGTATCTAGAACTCTTCTCTGCGGTACATACTGCGTAGTGGGCCTGGTCATATGAAAAGAAAAATGACGGAATTTAGAAACAGTCATTTTCCAGGATGCTTTCAAGTATTGGCTGCGCAAGTATGAGGTTAGATTAGATTAGAATGGCCTCGAACTCTCCGTCTCTCTCCGGTGCTCTCCGTCATCCTCCATCGGAACTAGCCGGTGAAGTGGCTAAAACATGAATTTTGCTCTATACCGTAGATTCGATTCTGGTTTAAGAACCTTAAACCCTCCTGCCCTCCGAAATTTTAGATGATTTGGCCAGAAGATAACTGAGCACAAGTTAATTTATTCTTGAGCATGAGCAATGAGCATGATTAACCGTTTACGGTGACTACTCTGTTATTGAGCAAGTTATTTTTGTCTTTAAGTTACACTATATGGCCGATTAGGCGAATTGCAGTAAATTAATGATTTTGTGTGTTACTTCTACGCAGAGTGTAAAATAATCGAAATTTTTTGGTGAATTCCATTTCTCTTCATTTGTCAGTTCACTTCCGACACATTCATAGTCGGGTCTGGACAGTCAATATTCAGTTGAATATTAGTCATTGAATATTTATGCACATTTTACAAATTGATAAATTATCTGAAATCTGAACATGTTTAAAATTAGTAAAGTAATGTATCACATAGAACTGAATCCGATTTTCATCCGCGAGGCACTTTCAACGGTAAACAACAACATAAACAATGCTAATTATGTTTTTTTCTGCACATAGTAAACACACTCAGTGACAGTCGAATGAATGAGTTCGTGGAGTAGTCGTCTGACTATGTCATTCTATGTTTTGAATATTCATGCGATGTTTGTCAATATTCGGACCGAAGTTGCTTCATGAAGATGAATAGTTTAAGCTCTGTCTACGTAAAGTTAAACGACTTACAATGATATGGAAATGCTAATATCATCTTCCAAACTTAGACGTACTCGTCGATAGAAAATCCTTCCGCACGCGATGGCATATGAGCAAATCAAACCACCTTTCTTTTGCCAGTGGAGATATATCAGCTTCCACAGTGATATTCTTCCCTCCCCCTTCATACGGGAGCTTGGCAGAAGGAAGGTCGTGTGATATGTGCCATCACAAAGAATTGTAGCGCTTTTTGGTTACTTGGGAAAATGTTATTAAGCATCGCCACTGGCGTAAAAAACCAACATCTGTCTATATTTGATATAAAACATGATACTCGTTCATTTTTAGCATTGCGCTCAGTGAGCTATCAGATGAAAATATATAACACAATTAACAATAACTTGTATTGCAAATTAGTAACATGTATTTTGGTTTCTTTTTAATTACAGGTACGTCAAAATAAGGTCCGTTCTCATCATTATTGGTCATTAGTAAGTTTCAAATTTATCCATAAGACATATTTTATCATTATGTTAAATTAATATTGGCAAAAGAAAATCGTTTTTTTTATTTCAATAATACATTTGATTACCATAATCTCACCAGTAAGAAATACAATCAATAATCCCAAATATATTCGATCGCCCATGATTATGTTTATTAAGTCTCGCAAATCACCCACTCCCTCCGTGAAGTCGTTTCTCCTCAACGAAACGCGGCGAAACAAGTTGCTCGAAGGAAAACGAAAGCTCCCGTTGTAGCCTGGCTCTTCGTTCCAGTTTCTAAGATTCCCACCATTGATCACCAGCCAGTCAGTGTGGTCGCACCGAGTGCAGCCCATATATTTCCGTTATGGTCTAGTTATTGACATTTAAATTTCTCACTTTTACCTTCAATCCAAACACCGGGCTACCGCCCATAACACCTGAGGAGCTTGAGCCGTGCGCTGCGCTGGCCCGAAGCAAAAAGGAGAATTATAAACGAAACACATGCAAATGCGCCGCGGGCGAGAAAACAACCTACGCTGACGACGACCACGAAGCACAATGGGATGGATTCAAATAAAATGGTAAAAATAGTGGTTATCGTGCATATTAGGAAGGTATAACAAGTTTGCATGAAATGAAATACTGTATATTTAACAGTTTATTATAATGACAAACATTTTTTTGTTCGCAAACGCGCAAGCACTTTGAATTGCTCTATGAGTATTTCATGAAAATGTTTGTATGAGTTTTATCCTCAGCCATTGTTTGCACTTAAAACCCGTTCATTTTAATTAAACTTGTCCCATTATGCAATGGACCGAAGAACGATCGCAAAGTGAACCTGTGTTGCAATTACGAGCAATCATATTAATTGCATCAACTCCCTCCTTCCATGTCATTCGCCTTCAACCAAACCGCGGAACGGATGGCGACGACGACGCTGTACACTTGACTTTTGAACGTCCGATATCCGTTTTCTTTTTCAAGTGCAACAAGTTCACTACCAGCCAGGGAACACCGCCAGACACTACACATCCATTTCGCAGTATCAACGGCATCATCGGGTGGAGCAGTGCAAATCCGCTCATTCTGCTGCACGCGATCCAATGCAGTTCACTCGGCCGTATATGTAAATTAACGGCTTACCCAGCTCCGGAGGAGAGCTGCGCGTCCTTGGCCGGCTCTCCATCGATCGGTTGAATAGGCTCAGCTCGGATGAAAAACGATGCAACCTGAGGGCCGAAGTGCGGCTTGTTGGCTAATCTGATTATTCAAATTACACACAATATTTGCGGAAATAAACTTCGTCAACATGCGAAAGCGACGCAAATCAGGGGTTCGTTGTTAAGCCTCCCATTGAGGTCTTTTGTTAATGGGATAGAGACTTGGATAGAGATGAATGACGTTCAACGCACGCATAAGTTAAACCTCAACAAGCTCAAAGAAGACTATTCCTTATGAGTATGATCTCCTGTTTGCTTTTCAAGATATGTAAATCTCAATTGGAGTACGGTGATATCTTTACACAATCATATAAGTCCATTGCTCAAGACTTGATTCTTATTTCTACTTTAACGAAATAGGTAATGAGAATATCCCTTAAAATAGTTAAAAAAAACTTTTCGGAAACATCACAACTTTAAGATCCAATAATTTTATTCTGAAATTCAAAATCAATGGAGAAATTTGAAGACGTATCGTGAAAGGAAGCAAGATGAATGTCGCTTTAGCGTGATTATTAAAGTACAGCTAGGCTTCAAACAGAATAGAGAATTGCCTATTGCACATGCCAGCCAATTTCTATTAGGAATCACAAATTAGTCAAACTTTGAATCCCATGTTTTTCTTTGGAAACTCTACAGGATTCGGAATTCCTGCAGCGGCTTTTTTACCTGGATCGTTTTTTACGCGAACTTTGTACGTAATATCAGGGTTAATGCTGTTTTTTACGCGGATTTTCCCTAGAAGTTTTTACACGGTTGATTTTTGTTGACGTCGTTTTTCAAGCAAATTTTAAAATATATTAAAAATAAATGCCAGCTCTTTAGCTCTTTCATGACCTTGGCCTTGACCTTGGTCAACGCTTACTCCTTTTTGACCACAACATTTTTGGACTAGATCCTCGGTTTTAGATCCGCCAAAAAAATGTTCTATCGATCGGTATTGCCGGTGTTCAGTAGGGAAGAACAGTTCAAAATGCACCTTGGCATTACATCCCCAACAGGGTCATTGCCGTCTCGCTGCTTAGTGTTCATTCAGCACTTCCACAGTTATTACCCACGAGGAATTTTTGCATTCGTATATCATGGGGCTAACACAATATGTAATACTTTTTTCACACGATGATACTTTTATGACCAGGAAAGTCGAGACAATTTCCAAACCGAAAATTGCCTAGAACGGCACCGGGAATCGAACCCAGCCACCCTCAGCATGGTCTTGCTTCATAGTGTCCAGGACGCACCGCAGTAAGCTTCTCGGGAGATTCTTCCAGTCCCTCTATCTTAGTCGCGCCATTTGATGCCAGCGTTCATCTAAATCGTCCTGGCCCTGAGTTTAGATGTGAATTGGAAATCTCCTAGCATGGTATTCCAGGCAAGTACCTATGCAACAATGAACATACGCTGCCTGATACGGATCTAACTTCCAGCAGTTCTTCGCTAGTCTCATCAACCCGGTCGATCGATCGCGACACCGATAATGTCTTGATTTACTACCAAAACGTAGGCGGTATCAACTCAGAAGTAGATAGCTATCGTCTAGTAGCATCAGCTCAGTGCTACGATGTTAGTGTCCTGATCGAAACTTGGCTTGATGATCGCACACTCTCGAGCCAAGTGTTTGGTACTGAATACGAAGCGTATCGGTGTGACCGAAATCCTGAAAATAGTAGAAAATCTATTGGTGGCGTTGTCGTCATTGCAGTACGGCGTGGTTTAAAGGCAAAGTTAATTGGAAATGCCACGTGGCAATGTTTGGAGCAAGTCTGGATATCCATCCAACTGAAGAAATGCGCCATTTTCCTTTTTGCCGTGTACATTAGAGTGGTTCAAAAAATCGATTTTGCTCCACAGCGCTCATCCTATTCTGTATTATGTTCTGAGTGTCCTCTGAAAATTTGAGCTCATTTGGATTAAAATTGATTTAGCACAAGCCGTTTGAAGTTTGCATGCAAATTAGTATCGGGGATTTATTTTTCATTATATTGTTAATGACGCTTCCAAATACGGTCAGTATTTCACTCGCATGCTTTGCATCTTCTCGATGACTACAGCACAGCTATGCTATCTCAAATCAATCATGTAGTGAATGATAATCAACGTTGCTGGGACTTACCCAAGTAGCACAGGCAACATCTTCCTAAAAGCACCTTGTATTCAGTTTCATTAAAGGCATTGGAAAAACATCAAAGCACGAAAAAGTTGCATAAAGATGTCAAAAACGTTCGAATTGTGATCAATGTTTCATTAAAATTGCAATGCAGTACGTGTTTGACATTTGGAACGAACAAACAAAGAATACTGCACTTCATGTTGCAAACACGAAACAAAATCATTAAGTTGCATATTTTTTACCATGTAATGGGTCTTTAAAAATTTATTTTATTTTTATTGAACGTGTCTTCATGTTTAATTTAGCGTCGTTCAACGTTTTGACAACTCAAATTCTTTTCTTGTGATGGTGCAATCGAGTAACAGGAATCTCGAGTACAAACTTCATAATCGTATGTTTTTTTTATGGTGAGTCAACATGCAGTCCCTTCGAAGTCTTGAATGGTACTATGGTAGAGTGAAGGACTATCAAGATCCATACATCAAATCCAGTTTTATATTTTTATTATATTTTTTTCCGCTGTAGTATTTTGCAACATTATTGCAATTTTACTGCAATCGTAGGATGTTTCCGTAGTCTCCACCTTTTGCGCTTTTTAGATCACAAGAGAAATATATTTGATGGCACATATAGGGGAACTGTTCCGTTTTCCATCTCACTGAACATATATTCATCTCATCGCGAAACAAAGAAATACGGCACCAATTTCGTCGCTTTTTTGCTAACATGCGTGCTCACTGCTGAAAAAAATCACAAAAATAATAAACAAACCAAAAACCTTTTAATTGCTTTGTTTTTCGTGAGACCAATATCGGAGCTATGAGATGAAGTCCAGGAGCAGTAACCCTACGATTGTTTCTAAAGATTAAAGATTGTTTCTTTCCGAATAGTTGCAATACAGTGAAATATTCAGTAGTGAAACAATTTGTGCTGCTTGGGTATGTTTTGTGAGCAAGTAAGATGTCGCCCCGTTCATTGCCGCAGATCCAGCTCCCATGGTCAAGCTCGTCTCTAATCACCCTCGTTCAGTTGTCCGAATTCCGATGAGCCTGGCCAACGGGTTCAATGTATTTCCTGCTTCCGTGTCATACAACTTTTAGAAGGCCAATCATCAAAGCATTGTCGTCGTACTATCTGGTATGCGTTGAGTCGATATACTTGCCGATAATGTCCAAAATGCTGGGTTGACTTTCTCGTGTATCTTGGCATACGTTATTGACCGACATGTTCTAAAAAAAGTACACAAGAATAGCTCTCACCCGTCCTGGTACACTCGGGAATTAAGAGAACTTAAAACTTCCATGAAAGCTGCCTTAAGGAAATACACTAAAGGCTTAGGATTTGGGATCAAGAAATTTCAGCTTCTCATCCGGGCATTTGGCGTCTGGGACAATGTGGCGTGTCGTCGTGCTCGAGGAATGGATCGACTGGGAGCATCTTCCTGATGGCAAGAGCTATGGAGCTCTACGAAACAAAAAGGCAGAGACTAAACAGAATAAAAACTTTGAAGAAAGAAAGAAACAAAATATTAGATTTTGATGTCAGAAGTACAAAGAAAACTATAAATTGCCTGCATATAGACAACATCACGAACCCCCAAAACACCTCGAACTTCCCTGAAGGGTTGTTTAACGATGAACAGCTTACCGACAACGAAGTACAGTACGCAGCAGACAATATTCCCTTATATGGCCACGTACTAGGTGTTGTCGACATCAGCGAAGAGATGATCTCCTCTGCAGCATCAAAACTAAAGTCATCGATCAAACTTGGTCCCAATGGTATTCCGTCCAATTTCCTGAAGAGACATAATTCCAGTGTGCAGTATCCGTTGCTCCTCCTGTATCGGCATTCCTTATCCAGTGGCATCTTCACTTCATGTTGGAAGATTGCACAAATGTTTCCTGTGCCTAAGAAAGGGAACAAACTTGACGTGGAAAATTATCGAGGAATAACATCGCTGAGTGCAATATCAAAACTGTTCGAACTCGTTGTGATGGAACCTCTGCTTTCCCATAGCAAGCAGTATCTGTCTGAAACTCAGCATGGATACATAGCTGGTCGCTCCACTACTACTAATTTATTGTGCCTTACATCTTTCATCATGAACAGCATGACGAAAAGAGCTCAAACAGATGTCATCTACTCAGATCTGTCAGCTGCTTTTGATAAGTTAAACCACTGCATCGCTATCGGCGACTGCAGATCTGATTCCTTCGTGGCTACAGTCTTCCTACTATATTTCAACGACGTGAATTTTGTACTCGAAGTTCCCCGCCTATCGTATGCTGATGACCTGAAAACAAGCCTGAAAACGTTCTTGCAAATCCAATCCATCAGTAATCCAATCAACCGTATGATAGTCAATCCGGCCAAATGCTCGATGATCACTTTTTCTCGGATTAAAAATCCCGTTAGATTCGACTACACGCTTTTGAATACCAGCATAGAAAGTCTGAGTGATGTCAAAGACTTGGGCGTAATATTGCATTCCCAGCTGACGTACAAAATGCATATTTCGTACGTTGTAGGTAAGGCTTCCAAAACCCTGGGCTTTATCTCTCGGATGGCTAAAGAATTTTCTGACATTTACTGTCTGAAGTCTTTGTATTGCTCACTGATGCGGTGGATACTGGAGTATTGCTCCGCCGTTTGGAATCCCAATTATACGAACGGTGCCGATCGAATTGGGTCCGTGCAACGACGCTTCCTACGATTTGCACTGCGTAGACTACCGTGGAGAGATCCATTACGCCTGCCAAGTTATGAAAGCAGCTGTCGGCTTATCGATCTGGAGCCGCTAAGCGAACGCCATAATACCGCTCGGGCTGTACTTGTTGCAGACGTTTTGCAAGACCGAATAGATTATAGTGACATTTTGGAACAGATTAATATTAAGCTACAGCCTAAAGCACTTCGAAATAACGCTATATTAAGAATGCCATTTCGTCGGACTAACTACAGTATAAACGGTAGTATTGAAGGATTACAGCGTATATTCAACAGGGTTTCTACAATATTCGACTTCAACCTGCCTCGAAGACTCAAAGAATTTTTCACATCGCAATAAATAGGTAGTTCCTCCGGGAATTCCTCCGGAAGTTCCTCCGGGAATTCCTCCGGAAGTTCCTCCGGGAATTCCTCCGGAAGTTCCTCCGGGAATTCCTCCGGAAGTTCCTCCGGAAGTTCCTCCAGGAATTCATCCGGAAGTTCCTCCAGGAATTCCTTCGGAAGTTCCTCCAGGAATTCCTTCGGAAGTTCCTCCAGGAATTCCTTCGGAAGTTCCTCCAGGAATTCCTTCGGAAGTTCCTCCAGGAATTCCTTCGAAAGTTCCTACAGGAATTCCTTCGGAAGTTCCTCCAGGAATTCCTTCGGAAGTTCCTCCAGGAATTCCTTCGGAAGTTCCTCCAGGAATTCCTTCGGAAGTTCCTCCAGGAATTCCTTCGGAAGTTCCTTCGGAAGTTCCTCCAGGAATTCCTTCGGAAGTTCCTCCAGGAATTCCTTCGGAAGTTCCTACAGGAATTCCTTCGGAAATTCCTACAGGAATTTCTTCGGAAGTTCCTCCAGGAATTTCTTTGGAAGTTTCTCCAGGAATTCCTTCGAAAGTTCCTACAGGAATTCCTTCGGAAGTTCCTCCAGGAATTCCTTCGGAAGTTCCTCCAGGAATTCCTTCGGAAGTTCCTCCAGGAATTCCTTCGGAAGTTCCTCCAGGAATTCCTTCGGAAGTTCCTCCAGGAATTCCTTCGGAAGTTCCTCCAGGAATTCCTTCGGAAGTTCCTCCAGGAATTCCTTCGGAAGTTCCCCCAGGAATTCCTTCGGAAGTTCCTCCAGGAATTCCTCCGGAAGTTCCTCCAGGAATTCCTTCGGAAATTCGGAAGTTCCTCCAGGAATTCCTCCGGAAGTTCTTCCAGAAATTCCTCCGGAAGTTCCTCCAAAAAATTCATTCGGAAGTTCCTCCAGGAGTTCCTTCGGAAGTTCTTCCAGGAGTTCCTTCAGAAGTTCCTTCAGGAGTTTCTTCAGAAGTTCCTCCAGGAATTTCTTCGGAAGTTCCTCCAGAATTCTTTAGGAAGTTCCTCAAATTCCTCCGGAATATCCTTCGGGAATTCCTCCGAAAGATACTTCGGGAATTCCTCCGAACATTCTTCGGGAATTCCTCCGGAAGTTCCTTCGAATTTCTCCGGAAGTTTCTTCAGGAATTCCTCCGGAAGTTCCTCCGGGAATTCTTCCGGAAGTTCCTTCGAATTCCTCCGAAGTTCCTTCGAAATTCCTCTAGAAGTTCCTTTAAAAATTCCTCCGGAAGTTCCTTAGGGAATTCCTCCGGAAGTTCCTCCGGGAATTCCTCCGGAAATTCTTCCGGGAATTTCTCCAAAAGTTTCTCTGAAAACTTCCAGAGAAATTCCCGGAGGAACTTCCAGAGGAATTCCCGGAGGAATTTCCAGAGGAATTCCCGGAGAAATTTCCAAAGGAAGTCCCGGAGGAATTTCCTTAGGAATTTCTGGAGGAACTTCAAGAGGAATACCTGGAGGAACTTCCAGAGGAATTCCTGGAGGAACTTCCAGAAAAATTCCCGGAGGAATTCCCGGAGGAACTTCGGATGAATACCGGAGGAACTTCCTGAGGAATTCCCAGAGGAACTTCCGGCAAGATTCTCGGAGGAACTTCCAGAGGAATTCCCGGAGGAACTTACTTAATTTTTCTTCTTTGTCTTATCTATCTTATTTGTCTTATTTGTCATATTTGTCTGATTTGTCTTATTTGTCTTATTTGTCTTATTTGTCTTATTTGTCTTATTTGTCTTATTTGTCTTATTTGTCTTATTTGTCTTATTTGTCTTATTTGTCTTATTTGTCTTATTTGTCTTATTTGTCTTATTTGTCTTATTTGTCTTATTTGTCTTATTTGTCTTATTTGTCTTATTTGTCTTATTTGTCTTATTTGTCTTATTTGTCTTATTTGTCTTATTTGTCTTATTTGTCTTATTTGTCTTATTTGTCATATTTGTCTGATTTGTCTTGTTTGTCTTATTTTCCTTTTTTGTCTTTTTTGTCTTGTTGTCTTATTTGTCTTATTTGTCTTATTTGTCTTATTTGTCTTATTTGTCTTATTTGTCTTATTTGTCTTATTTGTCTTATTTGTCTTATTTGTCTTATTTGTCTTATTTGTCTTGTCTTATTTGTCTTATTTGTTTTGTTGGCTTATTTGTCTTATTTGTCTTATTTGCCTTATTTGTCTTATTTGTCTTATTTGTCTTATTTGTCTTATTTGTCTTATTTGTCTTATTTGTCTTATTTGTCTTATTTGTCTTATTTGTCTTATTTGTCTTATTTGTCTTATTTGTCTTATTTGTCTTATTTGTCTTATTTGTCTTATTTGTCTTATTTGTCTTATTTGTCTTATTTGTCTTATTTGTCTTATTTGTCTTATTTGTCTTATTTGTCTTATTTGTCTTATTTTTCATATTTGTCATATTTGTCATATTTGTCTTATTTGTCTTATTTGTCTTATTTGTCTTATTTGTCTTATTTGTCTTATTTGTCTTATTTGTCTTATTTGTCTTATTTGTCTTATTTGTCTTATTTGTCTTATTTGTCTTATTTGTCTTATTTGTCTTATTTGTCTTATTTGTCTTATTTGTCTTATTTGTCTTATTTGTCTTTCTACGGCTGTTCAGCCCACATTGAGAGTTGACGTAAAGTCAATGTCAACTTCTCTCCCCGAACAGCCAAGATAGCTGTGGTGTCGGCAGCCAGTTATCTGGCTAAGAATAACGCTACGGATTGCCTGTTCCGGTGGTATAAGTCCACAATACAGGTGACCCCAAATTCTTGGTGTGATGCGGCTTTATGCTTACCGTGCCTACGAATGAATGGTTAGGGGGTCTAAAAGAACCTAACCACTAACGGAGCCTGTTAAGCACCAGGGCACCCTTCACAGTATCTAGCCCTTATTGCGCTAACCGGAGATATGGCGTAGTTGACTTTTGCTTCTCCGAAATAATCGGCTACTCTTATTCAATCTCAACTTGAGGTTAAATAAGGGTAGGATTATGAGCATGTTTTATTTAGTTTTTCAACAAATTGTCACCTATATGGATTCGCTTTATGCGTTATACACATTGTACTCTGTATTTCGTCTTTGACTTTCTTGATAAGATACCAATTTGGTTTCATCGTTGCTGTTCATATTAATGCTGAACTTGTGGAGTGCATTATCTTAATTTGCAATGGCTTCAGTTAAGATAGCTCAAATCAATCTTCAGCATAAAAGAACAGCAACGATTAATCTTTGTAGACTTATGCAAAATGGCAAATCCCAAGTGGCTTTGGTGCAGGAACCCTATTTTCGAAAGGGTAGCTTCTACCTAGGTAATCTAGTGAACCCAGTTGTTGCTGCTTTCGGTAAAGAAACACTTGATCAATGCCGCCTGTATGTGTGCTTGTTAACAACGCTATTGTTAACTCTGAACAAACAACCAGAGATGTATGTGCTGTCACAATTGATGCAACTGGCGGAACCCCCATCAGGAAATACGTCTATTGTTCGGTTTATTTACGACATGATGAACCACCCCTATGGATGCTTTCAAACGAGTTGTCATATATTGCACTACAAAAGGCCTTCCGCTAATTGTCGGCAGTATTGCTAATGCTCATCACATCATCTGGGGTAGCTCGGGTATCAAACTGAGAGGCTCCAGCTCGATGGAATACTTAAGTAGTACCGAACTTAGTTTACTTATGGTATCTAATAGAGCAGAGGTGTTAGACATAACCCTTTGCTCCAATAGAATCAGTCACGAGTTGAGAAATTGGCACGTGTCAGATGAGGAATCGATATCTGACCATCGCTACATCTACTTTGATCATTTGAATGTTACTTCGCAGACCTTGCGTTTTAGAAATCCCCGTTCAACAAACTGGGATCTTTACACAGAGTTGCTCTCTACCAAATTTCATGGATATCTACCTTCTATAGAAACTACTACCGACTTGGATAATGCAGTTGATACTACAACGTTGCACATCGTGGAAGCTTTCGAAGAAGCTTGCCCTTTACGTTCTGTAAAAACCTCAAGAGGAACCCCTTGGTGGAATTCCGATTTGGCTAAGCTAAGGAAGCAGTGCAGAAGGAGTTGGAACAGACGCCATTCAGCAGGGACGGAATCTTTCAAGTTGGCTCGCAAAGCTTACAGGAAGGCTCTACGATCTGCTGAACGATCCGGCTGGAAAAACCTTTGTGCAAATGTTTCCAATTTGAGTGAAGCCAGTCGATTGAATAAAATTCTTGCGAGATCCAAGGATTTCCAAGTTGGCGAAATTCGCAAGCCAAATGGCGACTACACTTCTTCTGATGAAGAATCGTTAGAGCACTTATTTGATACGCACTTCCCTGGATGTGTCGATATAACATCTTCGGATGATCCTGATGTCTTTTCATGTAGCTATGGGTCTTGGGCTCAAGCACGTAGAATCATAACTACTGAATCGATTCAATGGGCACTTAACAGTTTTGCTCCATACAAATCTCAAGGAGAGGATGGGATTTATCCGGTTCTACTTCAGAGAGGTTTTCAGCCTATTAAACATGTTTTGAAAAAGCTTTTAGTATGCAGTTTTGCTAATGGATATATTCCCATATCCTGAAGGGATATCACTGTAAAGTTTATCCCAAAGGAGGACGTGCTTCGTATGAAGAAGCAAAGAGTTTCAGACCCATCAGTCTGATCTATTTTTTTCTGAAATAGTTAAAACGTATTATCAATCATCACATTCGTGATCTTCATGTTAATCAACATGCTTACCAATCTGGCAAGTCAACCGTGACTATTCTACACAAGGGAGTGTACGCTAGCGAGAAAGCATTCGCTCAAAAGCAATCGTGCTTGGGTGCTTTCTTAGATATTGAAGGTGCTTTCGACAACGTGTCTTTCGATGCAATATTGGAAGCCGCATGTTGTCATGGGCTACCTAATATAATAACCAAATGGATTCACCAGATGCTTAAAACCGACATCTCTACTCGACATTACGTCAAGCAGCGATTAGGAAATTAAGTGTCTGCGGATGCCCTCAAGGGGAGTATTATCTCCACTTTTGTGGAATCTCGTTGCAGATACGCTATTGAGGTTACTCAATAATGGCGGTTTTCCTACCTATGGATTTGCCGACGACTATCTTACATTGATAGTGGGTTTGTGCATTACTACCTTATTCGACCTGATGCAAAATGCTCTTCAGGTAGTTGAAAGTTGGTGTCGCCAATATGGCCTTTCGGTCAATCCGAATAAAACATCTATTGTTCTTTTCACGGAAAAACGTAATCGTAATGGTATTCGTCCATTACATCTTTTGGGTTCTGAAATCAATGTAACTGATCAAGTAAAGTACGTGGGTCTAATTTTGGATTCAAAGCTTTCCTGGACTCCTAACATTGAGTTCAGAATCAAAAAACGTGTATGGCTTTCGGCCAATGCCGACGAACCTTTGGTAAAACTTGGGGTCTTAAACCCAAATATATCAAATGGATTTACAAAACAGTTGTACGACCAATTTTGGCTTATGGATGTCTTGTGTGGTGGCAAAGGGGAAGTGAGGACAATTCAGTCTAAATTAGGCCATCTTCAAAGGATGTGCCTAATGGCAATGACTGGTGCGTTCTCTTCAACTCCACGGCTGCTCTCGAAGTTCTCTTCGACGTGGCCCCACTACACATACATCTCAGACAAGAAGCATTTTCTTGTACTTACCGACTATGGGTACTCGGTTTTATGGAAGAGAATCCTGTAAACCGCAGTTCTACACACACTTCGTTGTTACCGCTTATGGTTAATTGGGACAAAATTTTCCTTGCTCCAAGTGATCTCACACACGTTAGTAGGTTTCCTTATAGGACATTTTCAACACAATTCCCTTCGCGGGATGGCTATTTGGAGAGAAGTATGTCGGACAGCATTTTTTGTTACACTGACGGCTCCTCCTCGAAGGTAGAGCAGGTGCAGGCGTCTATTCGCGTGAGCTGAGATTGGAACAGTCACACTCACTGGGTACACACTGCACTGTCTTTCAAGCGGAAATATTTGCCATCATGTGTGGAGTGCAATCTGCACTGCAGCAACGCATTATGGGCAAAGTAATATACTTCTGTTCAGATAGCCAAGCAGCTATTAAAGCTCTCGCCTCGGCCAACTCAAGGTCGAAGTTAGTAATCGCATGTCGAACTCAAATTGAGGAACTGAATTCAGTTAATACTTTACACCTTATATGGGTACCTGGCCATTCTTCCATAGCTGGAAACGAATTGGCTGATGAGTTAGCTCGTAATGGAGCATCGCATGACTTTATTGGTCCTGAGCCAGCTATTCCAATATCCAAGTGTTGGGTGAAGCTTTTGATCAACTCTTGGGCTGTCACTCAGCACAAATGGCATTGGAGTAGTCTGGATTCATGTCATCAAACAAAATTGTACATCCGGGAGCCATCTCCGGTAGTGGCAAGCTATTTAGCTAATCTGTCTAAACAGAATTGCAGTGTCTTAGTCAAGGCCTTGACAGGTCACTGCCGACTGAACTATCACATGGCAAATATTCAACGCGTTGAATCATCTGTTTGTGATAGTTGTGAATCCGATTATGGAACTTCTTATCATCTAATATGTAACTGCCCAGTCTATGCACAATTGCGCTTTCAAATATTTGGTAAACACTTACTTAGTGAAATTGACTTCAGAAACCTGAATCTTCAGAGTATTTTGTTGTTCATAACCCGTTGTGGTAAGGAGTTATAAGCTCTTGTACGCTTATGCGTTGTATGCCCTCTTCAAGGGCCCTTTTCCAAACATTCCCTTTGTTCTCCCATCCACATTCCTTTCCTTTTTGTTCACTTCCTTTTCCGTCAGGTGTGTGATGAAAAGGCTGTGAAGGCGATGGCACAAATCTCCCAAATTGAGGTGAACGTGCCCCTGGAGCCGATGTTCTGATACCTGATACCTGATATTTGTCTTATTTGTCTTATTTGTCTTATTTGTCTTATTTGTCTTATTTGTCTTATTTGTCTTATTTGTCTTATTTGTCTTATTTGTCTTATTTGTCTTGTTGTCTTGTTGTCTTATTTGTCTTATTTGTCTTATTTGTCTTATTTGTCTTATTTGTCTTATTTGTCTTATTTGTCTTATTTGTCTTATTTGTCTTATTTGTCTTATTTGTCTTATTTGTCTTATTTGTCTTATTTGTCTTATTTGTCTTATTTGTCTTATTTGTCTTATTTGTCTTATTTGTCTTATTTGTCTTATTTGTCTTATTTGTCTTATTTGTCTTATTTGTCTTATTTGTCTTATTTGTCTTATTTGTCTTATTTGTCTTATTTGTCTTATTTGTCTTGTTGTCTTATTTGTCTTATTTGTCTTATTTGTCTTATTTGTCTTATTTGTCTTATTTGTCTTATTTGTCTTATTTGTCTTATTTGTCTTATTTGTCTTATTTGTCTTATTTGTCTTATTTGTCTTATTTGTCTTATTTGTCTTATTTGTCTTATTTGTCTTATTTGTCTTATTTGTCTTATTTGTCTTATTTGTCTTATTTGTCTTATTTGTCTTATTTGTCTTATTTGTCTTATTTGTCTTATTTGTCTTATTTGTCTTATTTGTCTTATTTGTCTTATTTGTCTTATTTGTCTTGTTGTCTTATTTGTCTTATTTGTCTTATTTGTCTTATTTGTCTTATTTGTCTTATTTGTCTTATTTGTCTCATTTGTTGTCTTATTTGTCTTATTTGTCTTATTTGTCTTGTTGTCTTATTTGTCTTATTTGTCTTATTTGTCTTATTTGTCTTATTTGTCTTTATTTGACTTATTTGTCTTTTTTGTCTTATTTTTTTTTTTGTCTTTTTTTTCTTATTTGTCTTATTTGTCTTATTTGTCTTATTTGTCTTATTTGTCTTATTTGTCTTATTTGTCTTATTTGTCTTATTTGTCTTATTTGTCTTATTTGTGTTATTTGTCTTATTTGTCTTATTTGTCTTATTCGTCTTATTTGTCTTATTTGTCTCATTTGTCTTATTTGTCTTGTTGTCTTATTTGTCTTGTTGTCTTATTTGTCTTATTTGTCTTATTTGTCTTATTTGTCTTATTTGTCTTATTTGTCTTATTTGTCTTATTTGTCTTATTTGTCTTATTTGTCTTATTTGTCTTATTTGTTTTACTTACACCAGCACCACTGTTATCACCCAAATACTTTTCAAAGCTTGTGTGGAAACCTTGTACAGAAATCCTCCCACGATATTTTCTAATGTTGTTCTAGAAACGGCTCATGTTTTCATTTTCCAAAACCAGCTGGAGTTTGTTTATTTTGATTTCCTCATTGCGTGATTGGTCGGCGCTGCTGCTGTTCTCTCGCCGAACCACTGCATGAGTGATAAATTTCTTCCCCATTGTTGTCAATTCCTTTTGTTCTCCGTTTACGGCAAATTCTCAAGCAATTGTAAACTGCATAATGATGAAATAATTTTGGCGACACTGACAGCGTCATTCTGGCGGGCTGAATTGGGCAATTTTCTCTCTCAGAGAGTGCTACCACGTGCTTTTTTAACGGAAAACCCTTCCCTCAGACCTTAACGACGCAGCGGAGAACAACGTCGGGTATATGGGACGAAGTCGACGGAACAATTGGTTCGACGATAAGTGCAGACAGATTCTGGAGGAGAAGGACGCAGTGCGGGTGGTCGCGCTGCAGCAAGGTACCCGGCAGAACGTGGAACGTTATAGACGGAAGCGGGGACAGCAGACCCGCTTTTTTCAGGAGCAGAAACGGAAGCGGAGTGCGAGGAGATGGAACAGCTGTGCCGTTCTCAAGAAACACGCAAGTTCTACCAGAAGCTCAACGCATCCCGCAAAAGCTTCATGCTACGAGGCGAAATGTGCCGGGATAAGGATGGGAGCATCTGGGACGAACGTGGTGATCGACAGCAACACTACGAGGAACATTTGAATGGCGCTGGGAGTACAGGCAGTGAAAGTCAAGACAGCGGAGGAGATGACTACGTCAGTTCAGCGGACAATGGAAGCCAACCAGCCCCCACCTTGAGGGAAGTTAAGGATGCCATTCAACAGCTAAAGACCAATAAAGCAGCTGGTAAGGATGGTATCGGAGCTGAGCTCATCAAGATGGCCCCGGAAAAGCTGGCCACTTGCCTGCACAAACTGATAGTCAGAATCTGGGAAACCGAACAGCTACCGGAGGAGTGGAAGGAAGGGGTTATATGCCCCATCTATGAAAAAGGCGACAAGCTGGAGTGTGAGAACTTTTGAGCGATCACCATCCTTAATGCCGCCTACAAAGTGACATCCCAGATCATCTTCCGTCGTCTGTCACCATTAATGAAGAAGTTCGTGGGACGATATCAAACCAGCTTCGTTGACGGCCGCACGGCCGTTGACGGCCACAGACCAGATCTTTACTGTACGGCAAATCCTTCAAAATGCCGTGAATACCAGGTCCCAACGCACCATCTGTTCGTTGATTTCAAGGCGGCATACGAGAGTATAGATCGCGTAGAGCTATGGAAAATTATGGACGAGAACAGCTTCCCTGGGAAGCTTACCAGACTGATCAAAGCAACGGTGGATGGTGTGCAAAACTGTGTGAAGATTTCGGGCGAACACTCCAGTTCGTTCGAATCGCGCCGGGGACTAAGACAAGGTGATGGATTTTCGTGCCTGTTGTTGAAGTTTGCGCTAGAAGGTGTCATGCGATTACGATTTTCAACAGATCCAGTCAATTTATTTGTTTCGTGGATGATTTGGACATTGTCGGCCGAACATTTGAAAAGATGGCAAAACTGTACACCCGCCTGAAACGTGAAGCAATAAAAGTTGGACTGGTGGTGAATGCGTCAAAGACAAAGTACATGCTTGTGGGCGGAACCGAGCGCGACAAGGCCCGCCTGGGAAGCAGTGTTACGATAGACGGGGATACCTTCGAGGTGGTCGAGGAATTCGTCTACCTTGGATCCTTGCTAACGGCTGATAACAATGTTAGTCGTGAAATACGAAGGCGTATCATCTGTGGAAGTCGGGCCTACTACGGGCTCCAGAAGAAACTGCGGTCAAAAAAGATTCGCCACCGCACCAAATGTTTCATGTACAAGACGCTAATAAGTGATCTACCGTGTTACGGGACGACCTTGTGGATATTCTTACGGGGGAAGAAAGTGCTTCGGACTACCATTCCGCGGGAGGCTGCAAAGTTTATGCATCGTTGGCCGTTGTCGTTCGATGTGGTATGCAGACTATCCGGTCCGATAACCGGTCTATACATTTCCTCCCTTCCTACCTGAACGTTCATGTCGCCGATGACGATTTTGACGTCCCGCAGTGGGCATCCATCATATGTCTGCTCCAGCTGTGCACAGAACGCTTCTTTTTCGTCGTCGGGTCTCCCTTCGTGTGGGCAGTGCACGTTGATGATGCTATAGTTGAAGAAACGGCCTTTTATCCTCAGCTTGCACATCCTTGCGTTGATTGACTGCCACCCAATTACGCGTTGGTGCATCATGCCCAGCACTATGAAGCCGGTTCCCAGCTCGTTGGTGGTGCCACAGCTTTGGTAGAAGGTAGTCGCTCGATGCCCGCATTTCCACACTTTCTGTCCTGTCCAGGAGATTTCCTGCAGCGCTACGACGTCAAAGTTGCGGGGATGTAATTCATCGTAGATTATCCTGTCGCAATCTGCGAAGCCTAGCGACTTGCAGTTCCACGTTCCAAGCTTCCAATCGTGATCTTTCATTCGTCGCCTTGGTCGTTGCTGATTGTATCGAGTCGTATTATCTTCTATGTCGTTCGTAATGGCTGTTTTTATAGGCGGCTTATTGGGCCTGCGCAAACCTCCTGTCTCGTCGGAGGGCCGTCGTGTCAGGGCTGTTTAGCGTCCCACCTAACACTAGGACTTGGGCTTGTGCGCTTTAAGCGGCACATGGTCGCTTTGTCGGAGCCTACTTGCGGATACTTGCAGCTTTTTATAGAGAGTCCACTGTCAAACCCCACCACATCCTAAACAGGCACCACAACTCGCATATGGCCTAGGAAGGGATCGTCAAGCCCTTGGACATAGTCTCTGCTGCCCCCGTGTGAACATTTGGTCACAGTTTAAACTGATAGCTTGACCAGCCATAGGTGGTTGACCAATATCAGGTATGTCTCGTCGCGGCACTTACTTTCGGAAAAAATCAATATTTTGATGAATTTTGTGGAAGAACGATCGCTCCCACTGATGTTTTTGAATTATTTATATAATTCTTTATCAAATACACATAAAACCCTATAAAATTATTCATTTTTAATCGAGAAATATCCGAAACAAATAGAGGGTATCATGTGTGTCTTGTTTTCTCTACATTTAAAATGTTCTGTTCTGTGTTATAGAGTGTTTGTTACATTATCCCAACTACAAAACAATCCGGATATTGAATTTTGATTACATTTATTTATCCGTTTCAAAGGAATCAAACTATTCGGCGCTATTTTACCTGAATACATCAAACCGCTATTTTGTTCACAAATAGTTTGTTGCGGTTTTCTCGGAATTGTAAACAATAAGTAATTCAAAAATCCATAAAGATTTGTGAGCGATAATCCGCAACGCGTAGTCAGATCAATGGTCAATCGTCTCCTTAAAAGTCACACTTGTTTGCCTTTGACAGTATGTACCACTGTACCAGTTTTGTATACCTACTACAAAATGCCACTTACCATCAGCATCAACCTACAAATACCGGTCTAGTCATCGATCATTATAATCGGGCAGCGGGTCACTGTGAAAACTGATTTATAGCGTTTATTAGCGCGTAGAGACAATATCGAACCATCATATGCGAGAGCGAAATGTCACGAATGTATGAGTCCATGAATGTTAAACCCCCATCTGATAAAGGTTACGCCGACTCACTACAGGGAAATAGGTAAAACATATCCGATTACGACCTCCGTTGAAATTTCTTGCTCGCATGTTTACATTTGAAACTGATCAGAGATTTCCGTTTGACCGACTTCTTCGCCAATGATGGTTTCACCTGAACGGAATCTTCACTGGAGAAGCAACAGCCGCAACTCTAAAGCACAAAAGCATGCTAACAACCATGCTCGGATGTAAGAGGCAAAGCAACGCAAAACATGTACATTCGAATTTGCAGCAAAGCGTGCAACTATAAAACATTCAGCGAACAATGATCAAGAAACGTAAACACACGATCACGGCGATCGGAGCGAAACCGCCCCTCGATCGTGGAAAAGTGCAAGAGCACCAGTACATAGTATCGACATTGATCTACATATTGAAAGTGACTTTTGGAGGTCTTCGTTGCCGATGCAGCAGCACTATAGTTCGTGAAGTTATGGTTCTCTTTGTTGAACTTTCTGCAAAAGCATATCCGAGATCATACGCTGATGATCATGACCGATGCAAAAAAAATGTTACACGCCTTACAGAAAGTGAAAATTATGATTTTTTACTTGTTACGTCGATATAGACCATGGAAAGGTCATTAAGTTGACTACAAAGCGAATCGCTCATGTTGTACTATCTTATACTCACATTACCTAATCGATTATCTCCGACAAGATCGCACTCCTTATGACAACAGTAATCACGAATCGTTGATACTAAGCAAATGTTAAATGAAGTACGTTTGTAGTTGACCTTCACTATGTTTTCATGTTTAAAATAGTGATTTTTTATCTTATTCGGTTTTATATCAGTCCTATCTATGCTTCTCACATTGTGTAAAGCTCTATCAATTTATTTCTTTGAAATTGCTATTGTGTAATTTTAGCAAATTTGGCATTAATAAAATTGTATCTTTATCTTCCAATGAAATGATTTCATTTGCTAAAAAAAATGTAGATAAAAGGCTTTCTTTCACTTGATATTGTTATATACCAACACTTCACAGTATGTATCGTAAACAAGGTTTTTTTTATTGTAATCATTACTTATTGCACACTGAGTGGTTTGACCCAACAATTTTTCTGTTGTATATTTGACGTTTTACACTTCGATCATTCTTACGGTTGCTTAATGAGAAGTGAAATTAAAAGTTTTCATACACCATACACCATTAAATTAGTTCAGTATATAATTCGCTTACCCCACTTGTCCTCTCGACAGTCGAAAATAAAACTTCCACTAAATGCCTCTTCGGCATAATGTCATTTTCTCCGAATGTCTTTGTCGAACACCATTTGCTTTACACATCAAATGAATTGTATCATGAGTATCGTCAACTATATTAGCGCTTACCCTATTTAAGTAACATATTCAACATTGTCTGATTCAGTAAACTGAGTTAAATTAAAATTTTAGAGGATCTTAAATCAGAATAATATTGAAGAATTATACTTATTAAAATTTTGGAAAATTAAATCCAAATTGACAATTATACGGAGCAAGATTTTAATAGCTGTTTGAATTCAATGTTGAACAATGAAAATTCTTTCTTAAAAATGGTTATTAAAAATAACACAACTGTTGATTATCAATTTCCATCATTTACGTTTATCTAGACCTAACTGCGCCCTCCGTATCTGTAGTTTCCTGTGCATCTCCTTCCGGATCGAAGAGACCTTTTCCACCATCAAGTGTATGTATTCCGTTCGAGAGCTTGCCATCTGGAACATTTGTGCTTCGACTTTCTTCGCGTATACATAAATTTGGTTCATGCAATGCCGATGCGCCGATTTACGTAGTTGTGTAGTTGAAGTACACGCAATCGCTTGGATTAACTTTTGGGCGAGACGAATGCGCAGATCGAATGACACGGTATAGCGCCACTCTTGAGGGTCCTGTAGCAGATCTGACTCACTGTCAAGTTGATCAATGCGGAGAACTGTCATTTTTGAATGAACAGAAGAACCAGTTGCTATTTTCGAATACGGACGCACTTTCTCAGAATCACTTAACACACTTCCTCAGTAACGCTTAACACACTTTCTCAGTATCGTGTCAGTGGAATATTATTTATACCAAATTGTATTATTTTCACAATCTACCTATTAAAAATAACAAATGCACATACACAAAACTAGATGCCTTATTTATACCTCCGAAGAGGTAGACAAATAGACGATTCTAAAAACCCATTTAGAGGTAGTTTCGATAGAAGATGTAAAGGAGCTGGGAGTAAAATGGGCACCGGCATGCAACTTTCACATAAGAAACGATGATACGTTGATGATCATGATCGATGAAAACATAAACTGCACGCATTACAGAAAGTGAAAATTATGAACTTTTACTTGTAACTTCGATATAGTCCACGGAAAGATCATAAAATTGACTACAATGCGAATGATACTGAGACCTAAACTGCTTGCATTAATCATATACTCAACAACTATGATGGCTTAAAGTCAATCTAGGAGAAAACAATTAACATCAAAATTATTCCGGATTACGGAAAATAGGTAAAAAAAATCCCACTTTGAAGTGTGCGGATCAAATGGAAAGCATGGGTAAAAAAGACAACATGTTAAGGTCAATCACGACCGAGTCCGAAAATGGCTGCCACAATGGTTGTACTAACCTTCACCTTGCGTTTTGACGGCACAAATTTCAATTTACAGGTGATTAGCACACTTGAAAGGCGTGCATTGCAGCAAGTATATTTAGATGAAGAAGTGATATTCGCTGATACCTGTTGCTTGCTTTTTGAGGTATGCGCTAGCTGAAAGCATTGTGTAGTTTCAAAATTGGATTTCAACGTGATTTGCTTTAAGCAACTGAGTTTGACGTTCTTGTTGGTTGACCAAATAATTTTGGTTTGATTACTAATTCAGTGGTGCTCAGCAATTTGGGCGTTTTTTTTCCTTAATTTGCTTCTCATACAATAAAAATGAGCTTTATCCATACAAATTTCTTGGGCGAAAGCTTTCAAATATATCTATCAGCTGAGGATATTAAAACGAATATTGGTGTTGAAATCACTTCGTACGACTTGATCAAAGTAAAATTACAGTGCGGCCTGCTGGCCGCACCTTTGCTTTGCTTTGATTATTTTGTACGGAGTGAGTTTAACACCAACATCCGTTTTAATACCCTCAGCAGATAGATATATTTCAAGACAAAATTTTCAAAACGACTTATCTGCTTTTGTAAACAAAGATTCAAACGACGATTTGACAAATCAGATAGCTCTCCCACGCAAACCAACACCACCAACAGGTAGGCGAAGGTTTCCGCTACCTGTTGATGGTGTTGGTTTGCGTGGGAGAGCTATCAGATTCGTCAAATCGTCGTTTGAATCTTTGTTTACAAAAGCAGATAAGTCGTTTTGAAAATTTTGTCTTGATTTAAAGGCTTCCGACCAAGTGCTAATTTCTATGGTTAAAGCTCATTTTTATTGTGTGAGAAGCAAATTAAGGAAAAAATGCCCAAAGTGCTGAGAACCACTGCTAATTGGTAGCGCGCGATTGTTTTTTTTTAGAGTTGACGAGCAAAACAACATACTTTGTGGGGGTTTGTATGATGATGAATTTTCTTTTTTTCTTTTGTCACCATATTAAATTGATAACACTGCCTAACAAATTATGAAAAATGTTCTTGCTTCAAGATGAAACCAAAAGTTACCTGAGGTTTGGGGTCTCTAATGACCCCTAGTGAAAGACTTTGTGAAAAAAATGGAACGCGGCTTCAAAATCCTGGACGAAAGTTTGGATGGAAAATTAAAGGAAGTTCAAGATAAGAGAAATATCAAACGTTGCTTACAAACTTACGGGTGTTATCAACAGCCAATTGGCACTACATTTATGCTTCTTCAGTATTTTTGTTGTTTTTCAATTGATTCTGATCCTTTTTTTTCTAGAATTATGCTTTAAACAATCTCAGAAATGTAATGCATGCTACAGTAAATATTCCTACAGATGTTCTAGGTTCTCCAAATTATCTTGGAGCTTAGATCATCTGGTCTTCTAGGGAAGCTTCACGATCACGAGCTAGTGAATTAATTAATTAGAAATTTTCGAAACTGATCATTTTCATCCAGACTCACCGTTTCCAGAACTCCATACAAACTTTGGTGTTGTATTAAAACGACGCGTTGGAACAAGGCTTTGCAATACAAAACCAAAATTTGTATGCAGTCCTAATGGAAATTCTGACAAATTTTTCGAAGAAACACCGAAAGAAAATCCTCATAACTAGCCAGAAGCTTCCCGTAGATTCTTCCAAGATTTTTTTTTCAGATTTCCTTAGAATAATCCGAACAATTTCCCGAGAATTTCCCCAACCAACTCTGAAAAACTTTTCGAAACAATATCAAAAAAATCTTCAAAATTGCTCCAAAATTTTCCCGAGAACTTTCCAAAGAATTTCCATTGATTTTTCCGAACAATTTACATTAGCATTTTCAAAGAATTTTCAAAAAAAATCCCAAGCATTTTCCAAAGAAATCACCAAGCATTTTCCACAAAAAAAACAAAATTTCGAAATTTGTGACGCTTATCCTCTCCGCCGCCTACGGCTATAGAATGGCTTCATCTCAGCCGATTTTCGAAACGGAGCACACCTCGATTTCTTCCTGTACTCCTGAACCCTCCAGTTCATCTATTTCCATAAGTCCTGAATCAGTCCAGAATATTTCTGATATTTCGTTTGCATCCACTCTGCACATAGGTACTGTATTGATTGTTTTCAAAAAAAAGTATACGTCCCCCTTCGTAGACAAATGTAGACTAAGGATCCTATATTAAGAGATTGGCGAATACTTTTCCAGGCGATTTAGCTGTTAATTTCGTAAACAAACGCTACCAGCACTTGCCGTAGCGTAAAATGTTGAAGCTTCAATATGGCTTTGCAATTGATGACACTTTTTGATCATGTTGTCTATCCTCCATCCGTGCATTATCACTAAAATAAAAGTGCAGTACATAAGAACAAGATACAATACATAAAGTAGACTACTTCTTATTGCGAAAGAAACACAAATTGTTCATTCGATTAAACGTTTTGAAAAATCTTTTCCATTACAATGGCAATACCCTTCACTCTGCAACAATAACGATGTTCATTTGGTTTAGATTGTGACAGTACTCAATGCTCGATTGGCTCAAGATGACCGCTTTCGCATATCTCTGAATGTAGGATCCTCCCCTTAAGAGTCTACGTGGTTTATGGATACCCCCTAGAAATAATCCATGGTTTTATTCTTTGCTTTTTAGCCTCTTTTGCATCTATTACGTTTTCAACTTCCCATCATTATTTTCCTCCTTCCTATTTCCATTTCTTTCCTATCCTTCTTCAATGGTTCCTCTGAATCCATATACACTTTAAGCTCGAAATTCTTCAATATTTCTTCTATCTGCTGACAAATTTCTCTTTTGCCATGTTTCTCAACTTCATCTTGAACAACGGCACTATATGCACGAATCAGATAATGACATAACCTCGAAACTAACACTAAATCTAAGCGATTACTTTACCTAGGTACCTCGGGGACAGTGAAAACACTGGCTATTATGGCTGCCGGTGATTCGATGAACGTTTATAATGGTAACAATGTTCTAACGGGTGGCCACTAAAAACGGCAACTTCAATACTTCAATTCTTTTCTATGAGTACAATTATGCTTTCGGAGAAATTTTACCTTTTATGAATGAATCCTTAGAATTTTCAGAAAGCTGTCGAACACACACTTTTACTCCAACATGTTCAGTTGCTTAAAACATGCCGTCAAAACAAAAGATATTTTAGTTACAAGATAAAGATTGTCGCTTCGGTTCCCTTTGTTCTGCTGTCCGAAACATGTGTGGTACCTAACTGTCAAATCGTATGTATTTTTCCTTCATTGCCATTTAGATCCCCTATCCTCGCCAGCAAAAGATGTTCCGGATAGCGACAATCTTTATCTTGTAACTAAAATATCTTTTGTCAAAACAGGAAGTACTGCGGCGCGCATTGTACAATTCTTTCAAGCGAACAAATATCGTGGGAAAAGTACACGGTGGACAATTTTAAGCGTGAAAATGCTTCGAAAACTGTTAAAAGATTTTTGGTGATTAAGGTGATTGGATGGCCAAAAACACGAAGCAACTCATCAATAGGATCAAAATCAGCATCCGGAAATGGCAGCCGTCCAGCGGTCATGTGATACCTTTAAGGTCACTCCTGATGGAATCCACGTTTCAAAGTGCTCGCGATTTCGGGGGCACACCACTTGATACGGAGGCTGCGCACAACTGTCATTTTTGTTGATTTAGCTTTGCTGCGTCGCAGCATGCGTGAAATAAAAAAATGACAGTTGTGCGTTGCTTCCATATCGAGTGGTGTGCCCCCGAAAACGCGAGCACTTTGAAACTTGGATTCCGTCAGGAGTGACCATTAGAGGGTCTTGTTTCCCGGACTATAAAAAATCCCGGGATCCGGGATTACATTTTTCGTTATCCCGGGATATCCCGAGATCCCGGGATAAAAATAAAAATACTTGCAAATTTCAATCTTCTTCTTCTATATATATAAAAATCAATCTATGTATGTATGTTCGCTAACTACTTCTGAACCACTTGGCCGAATTCAACCAAATTTGGTACACACGTTCTCTATCCTCAGGGGAAGTTGACAAAGGGGGTGGGAGGGTCATTTAGAAAAGGGGGAGGGGTTTTGTTTAGAAAACGAACAATTATGTGTAACTTGCATCTCCTAGGGCCGATTTCAATCAAATTTTGTACACATATTCAATATAAGGAGACAAACCATATGAGAGTGTAATCTTTGAAAGGGGAGGGGTCTGGAGGGAGGGTATGGTTCAGAAAACGGGTAATTCAGAGTAAATTCTGAACCCCTGCACCGATTTCAACCAAATTTGATACAAACATTCTCTACCCTAAACAAAAGATAACAAAGCGGGTGGGGCGGTCATTGTAAAAAAGGGAGGGTATGGGGAGGGGTTGTCTTTATAAAACGAGCAATTCAGTGTAACTCCCAACCCCAGTACCCATATCAACCAAATTTTGTACACATATTCACTAAGAGTAGTCGATCATATGGAAGTGTAATTTGGTAAAGAGGGAGGGGCTGGGGGAGGGGTATTGTTCAGAAAACAAGCAATTCAGTGTATCTTTTGAACCCCTGGACCGATTTCATCCAAATTTGGTACACACATTCTCTATCCTAAGGAGAAAATAACAAAGGGTGGTATGATCATTGGGAAAAAGGGATGGTAAGGGGAAGGGTTGTATTTAGAAAAGAGCAATTCAGTGTAACACCTAACTCCCAGGACCGATTTCAACCAAAATTGGTGTACACATTTTCTATCCCAAGGAGAAGATAACAAAGGAGGTGGAGGGTCATTGGGGAAAAAGGGAAGTTATGGGGAAGGGGTTGTCTTTAAAAAAATGAGCAATTCAGTGTAACTCCCAGGATAAATTACAACCAGATTTGGTACACTTATTCTCTATTTTTGGAAGATGTTTATTGAAAAGGTAGAAGGGCCAAACAAATATATAAAATAGATTGATACAAAGGAACAATTCTATGAGCGGTAGATCTACCTCTGTGGGTTTTGTGCTACAGCATTGGACATTTTAATTGAATAATTTACTTTTCAGTCCCTAGCAAAGCCGAATACATATAGCTATTAGCTATCTATATATCTCGGATACTTATTCAACGTATGTGACGTATGTGATTTTGTAAACAAAAATTTAAACGTTGATTTCTGCAATCTGATAGCACTCCCACGCAAACCATCGCCACATACAGGTAGGGGAGGTTTCGGCTACATGTTCGTTGTGTTGGTTTGCGTAGGAGTGCCATCATATTTGACAAATCGACGTATGCATCTTTGTTTACAAAATCACATACGTCCTTTTGAATAAGTACCCGAGATATATAAAACTCAATGTTTGTATGTTTGTGTGTATGCTCCAGCCTAACTTCTGAACCCATTATTGTATTGTTTAGTTATCGATCAATTTAACCATTTATCGAAATTATGGTTGCCCAGTGACAAGCAATGATTAATGTGTTTCCTTCTGGATGGTGAATGTGATCCCTTCTTTAAAATAGACGTTTGCCCGGAATAAGGCATCGGTGGATGTTTTCCTTCTTTAGAAATAAACGTTTGCCCGGAATATGGCGATTATGGGTTTGCTCCCTTCTTCAAAACCAGTCAATGTTTTCAAATGAAATCTGCCTTCTTCTGATCAAATGATGAAGTATCGATAAGAAAACGCAATTATCCTGTTGACCAATTGGTTTATTCATTTTCCGATTGTGAAAAAAACTGCGAATCAAACTGGCAATTCCGAGCAAGGCCGGGTACATAAAGCTAGTTTCATATATTTATTACATTTTTAAGAATGGTAAAATATGTATCAGGTCAATTTACTAACGACTCGCCCCTTGTCTACTCGCTTGCAATCCGGTGGGTGGCACGACGCCATGTTTTTTTTTTGTTTTTGCATATTTGCAACATCTCAGTGTAAAATTCATGATAGTATGTGTTTTGTTTACTAACATCACATATGATTCTCTTTAGGATACAAAACTGTCGGTGGGATACGGTCGCGCAATGTTGGCTGTAAAACAAACCTACTGTGTGAGATCGGGATGCCACCGGGCTGCTTGTAATACGGTTTAATAAATGTTAAGGCGTTGATGCTTGAATCCGACAATAAATAATTCTTATTAGTTATTTCAGAATTAAAATCAGAGAACACCACCTCGCTCAACCGGTGATTGTTAGATTTTCTAACAATTCTGTATAAGATCCTACCAAAACCTGTATAAGAACTGGGCATATGCGAAAAAGCTAGATTCTGTTATACATATTATATGAACCTTACAATTTCGCAAGCTTTTCTTACAATTTTTGTTTGTAATCTTATATTGTATAAGAATCTAATAATGTTGCATATGCCCAGTTCTTATACAGGTTTTGGTAAGTTCTATACAGAAGTGTATGAAAATCTATCAGTCGCTGGTTGGGTATATCAATCGAAGTGGTTTTAATGGACTTCAATGCCATGAAAACCTTCTCCAGACTCGATACTAGTTCATCAGTTACTTCAAACAGACCATGCTCCTTATTGTTGAAATTACTCAAGCTACGACGCATTTCTCTGTTTTTGGTCCATAGCTTACAACTCTTCTATGGAGATGAAGCCTTGTTCCCGTCAGATTCAGAAAATGATGTGTGGATCGGAACTTAAACAAACTTAACCAGCTGGTAACGGGAAGCGATCGAAAGCCCAGCAGAATTCGAAAATTACCTTTCTTTACTTTGAAGCCATCTCATCTCTTGATGTCTCGACGCTCATCTACTCGTTTTAGAATTGCATCGTGCAAATTCGAAGTGAAAGGGTTTTGCTGTCTATTCAGTTCAGATAGCAAAAAGTCTAGTCAACAACATTACGTCACGACCCTTCAGCGCCTCCGATATCACCCCAACAGGCTGGGGAGCGTCGAATATCGATTGAACCAGATCCAGATAATTTTTGATTATGTACGTACTTTTATTCTTATGGAGCGATTTCACAGTTCACTAGTTTTCAGAACATCCTGAACGAGTTGAAGTTGTTCCCTAAACCGGTTTTCATCCTTCCTCTGGAATTCGGACAATGTTTCGGATCCGTTTGAAAGTTTCTCCAATTTAATAAATTCAACAATTGGTAAGAAAATCAATATAATATAAGTTCAGATATTACCAAATGAGAACGAATTGACTTCGTCATCTGGTTCTTCACTACCATTGATGTCGTTGAAACAATCGTCTTCATCATTATCTGAAAATTTTGATTCCGACATGATCGTCTCGGACTTGGGGGACTTCGATGAAGAACGTCATTAATAGTGAGGTGCGACAACTTGGGACACGGTTTTACGGATCGTTTCTGGCGGACAAGATAAAGCCATCCGTGGAACAGCTGTTAATGAGTTGTGACATTGAAGACAATTTCGTAGCCGCAGCTATACATTGGATGGCGCTTCGATTATTGTGAAATCTGGAAAGATGAATCCTTATTTTCACCAGCTGTATGTTCGCTCCAAAAACAAAATAGTCAGAAGGCTAGGAGACCTATATTGTTACTCATCACTCCCTCGACGAATTGAGAAGATTTCTGTGATTGCTTGTTTGTGTATGTTTGTATGTATGGGTGTGCATAAGACATGCGGGAAAATAAAAGCCGATGGGCTAACAAACTAGAATCGGTGCAATTATGCAGAACATACATTAGGGTGGCTCAAATTAGTATGAGACTTTTTCAATTTTTATGATGAGCCGCCCTCTTATTCGATTCTATTTGATGCCCTGATGCTCTGGACAAAACTTCAGCCAAATCGGTCAACGTTTGGGTGGTGCTAAACTCGTTGGAAGTTAATATGGAAAAATGTATGCAGAAACATCCAAAAACAGTGAATTGCAGTTGAACGGCAGAACTTATGATGAAGAACTAAGATACTCATTCAGATCTTGGAGAATTTAATACAGAATGTTATGCAGAAAGCCGCGAGAAGATTAGAGTTTGCCCGGCTAAGTTATTAGCATTTCTCTGAAGCGGGGTTTGAGCAAATTTCGTTTCTTTCACCTTTGAAAAGAAATAAATTCACCCCTACTTCACTCCAGTAAAATGCTAATATCTTTGCCTAATAAACTCTAATCTTCTCGCGGTTTTCAGCATAACATTCTGTATTTAATTCTAAAAGAACTGAACGAGTATCATGGTTCTTGATCGTGAATTGTGCCGTCCAACTGCAAAATACTGTTTTGGGATGTTTCTGCATACATTTTTCCATATAAACTTCCAATGTGTTTAGCACCGCCCAAACGTTGACCGATTTGGCTGAAATTTTGTCCAGAGCATCAGGGCACCAAGTAGAACCGAATAAGAGGGCGGCCCATCAAAAATTGGAAAAGTGGTTTTTTGAGCCACCCTAACATACATTCATTAATTTATCTTAAATATTTTGTTATCATGTATTTTTTATTTTCGGGAAATCCTGGATTTGCATGAAAATCCTGGGATCCGGGATGCATTACATCATTACAGTGACCATGCATTACAGTGACCTTAAGATTAAACCACGTCACCGGACCACAGACCATATGCTATTATTCTAAGTTGAAAGACTAAGGTCAAATCTTTAAATGTATGTATATCAAATTGAACTGTAGGGTAAAACGACCTATTATGGAGGGGTTAAGCACCGTGTCAAAACAAATTGATATCAAAAATTCCTTAAAAATTACATGTTGGTATTTTTCCACATTGCAGTATTCGAATAGGTTGCGCGTTAACTATAGATTTGTAAATATTACGTCAACTGTGCTAAACTTATGTTGTTTTGTTTTTATCACAATAAAAACAAACTACCGCAATAATAGGAAATGCCTATCGTTGCGACATTTTTTCAAGGTCAGTCCTATTGCTGCGCTATTCCATGCAATTCTTATGGAAATCGATACCACAACAATAGGACCTTAGCAATACCGCAATAATAGGCTCAAAGGATTCAAATTTTTAATGAAAAATGTTGATTTTTCATAATTTTGAACGGAATTTTGTCGAACAAAAGCTGTTCTAGTCGTTAATTCGATGAGTTTTAGCGTATCCACAATTGTTTTTAATGCTATTGTATCCAGAATCGACTATTTTAACACTACCGCAACATTAGGACATACCACAACGATAGGACATTTTACCCTACTTATTTGTAGATTTCTTCTCGAGCCATTTTTTTCGTTCTCGCTGTTTAGTGACCACCCGTCAGAACAGCGGTTGTTAATCTGGGGTACATGTACCCCTGAAGGTACTTTCGCTAGTTTCAGAGGGTACCTGAGACAAAAATGCGTAATGGCGTATTATTGTATATTTTCATCATTTGTTTGAAGTTCGTAATAGTGTATCGTACTTCAAACAAATGATGAAAATATCAATGATTTTTAATTTTACCTCAGATTATGATACAATTGTAAATAATGAGCTTGATGAATAATTCACAGTGTCTAATTCTAAAAGGAGCTACTGTCCAATGGGGTTTTTTTTGTTAGAAAACCGTGTAGCCGAACTGTCTATAAGTGTGACCTCACAGATACCAAAATATTTGCACATAATACAGATTTCTTGAATAAAACATCAGTATCTCAGTTCTAGAGTTTGAAAATATCAAACTATAACAATCATAAAACTCCTACCTTGGAAAAATAAAAGCCGTAGGTGTAGAAGCACTTCAATATATTAATTTAGTAGTGCATACCAAGTACAAAAATTAAAAGAAAATAAAAGCGTTGGACGAAAATCACCCCCCCCCCCCAAGACAAAATTTTTAGAAGAATTTTATTTTTTTTTGAAGAAAAAATGTGCGTTTACCTTTGCTAGCGAGTCCGCCTTCTCATTTCCATAGATTAGGCAATGGGATTGATTCAAATTCTGTTAAAAACCTTATTTCATTTAAGAATTATGTGAAAAATTAATGCATAGATTTTATTTTTTATCTAATGAGCGACTCATTTATATATTTTACAGGAGTATAAGCAGATAGAGAATTGTGAACAGCATATATTAGCTAGTTAGATGAAAACTTCTGCACCTTTCTAAAATGCACAAAGATATGTATTGAAATACATATTGTGTTTCAGAAATGTGATCGCAAAGTTTTTGCGGCAGCAGATTGCCAGGTATGAAGAAATAAGTTTTCCTTTTTTGTATTAAACTTGTAACAAAAGGATATTATTTCCTTCCAAATTCAACCTTAGGAGGCTCGGAGACCCATAGTCTTATATACGTTAGGAGGAGTTCATCATCAGAACTTTGCAACTACACCGACAACAAGCGGGTAGCAACAGCGACCTGGCAACAACATGGTAGATAGGACGAACGAGCATACGCAGCGATGAAGTGCACTTTGGCCAACGCGCAAACTGCTGACACACATCATCGATCGAACCGATCATCCGATCGAGGAGGACGATAACCAGGTGGAGAGCTTATTGCTGACATATCAGAAATAGTTAATAAAATCAGTTCAGCTAGGGGAAATCAAGTTAGTCTGTAATCGTTAGTCTTAAGAGTGAAATCAAAAGTTCAATTCATTGTAATTACTAGAAGTGAAATAAATGTTTTTTTATAACACTCTGACTCTCCAGAGTATTATTTATACAATCAACTCGACGAACCAAGCTTTTGTCTGTTTGTATATGAGCAATTCTCTGTGAAATCATGATTTTTATTTCAAGATTTCAATTTTGTATTTTTTGATTACCCTGAAATTTTGAATATACATCCTTTATGGCCAAAAAACATTATCTGCATCATTGGTTTGCCATTTTAACTCTGGTGTAACTTTTGACAAGGGCCTAAGCAAAAACACCTTGAACACTTTCAAAAAAATATAACTTGAAAACGGCTTGTCCGATCATTCTGGTGTCTTTGGCAAAGTTTTAGGTAATCAATGGGGCTATGTGAAAAAAATATACACTGTGAAAAAAAATTCAAACATTGAAAATAAAACTTAAAAATCGATTTTCTCAAAAACGAATTTTTCAATATTTTTTATTTTTTGATATGTTGTAGCAGATAATATATGTATTATTTTGCACTATGGGTCATGATGGAGAAATGATGGACAAAAAAGTTATTTTTTTTAAATAAGTTGGTTTTTCAAAAATGGTTGAAATGGTTGAAATATAGTTTTTACGTTTTTATCAATTTGATTTTATGAAAGTACGTTAAATTTCCGATGGAAAAGACTCACGTCAATTTTTTTTCTATGTGCAGCCGTTTCTGAGATACAACGGTTTGAAGATAAAACACAACGATTTTTCAAATTTCAAGTCTTTTTCGAATGTTTTTCAAATCTATTTAACATAGATTCAAATGTTACAGAAATATGGTTTGGCAAAAAACATAATTTTTCGCGAATAATCATAATTTTCAATTATAATGGCCAATTAGTAGAGAGTTTCGAGAGATCGAATGATACACATTTAATCCAATTTGCCGGGCTCGGTAATCAGATTACCGATTTCTCAACAGCTGAGCTCTCGGTACCATCTCTGGAAAATAGTTCAACTATTTACCGAGTACTCGGTTCTGAGGTTCCGGCGGCAAAATGTCAAATATTACTGAGCACTCAGTAACAAAATACTGAGATATCTTTAAAAATAGTGCGGACTTCGGTAATAAATAATACCGATTTATTTTTAATTTATTTTTGTTTTTCTTTGATAATCAAAAATAAACGGCATGAGTTCATGCTCATGCTCATAATCAAAAATAAACGGCAAGAGCATTTCAATTTGATTTATTTTTCATATTTTTTTCACAATTTTATTATAAAACACATTGCATAATGAATGCCTTTGTTGAATGTGCTAATTCAGCGATATGTAGAAGCGGAAAATAGTCATTGGTTTGGAATACAAAAATATTATTTATCAAGCAGTATTATAACAAAACATTAGAACTAACCCGAACTATGATTTACTTTTCACCGCGGCACATTAATTTTTTACCGTGGACATTTCTCTGCACTCCTCAGGGCACATCGCTGTAAACTTTTTTTTGACACTGCAGTGTCATTACACTGACAGTCATTTTGAATGTGAATCTGAAACATTCATTTTCCCATTCATTTTTTATAACAGTTGCGTTATTTTATCTGCGGATCTTTCCATTTTGCAACTACGGCGCCTTTTTTACATCCACGTAATGATTTCATTCATTGAAAAACCTAAACGTCAGGAAAATTTTCCGCCGGATTTTGCTCCCCGTATATTTAAAATGGGGCCGGGATTTTTAATGTCCGTGTCCAAATCCCGAAAACATTACATACATAAAAATACATGGGGAAAAATCTACGGACCAAGGTGTGAGGCTACCTTAACACACACACACACCGCCCCCCGACTTCTTTTTTTCTTGAAATGCTTGAACAAAAGTAATTTGGCATAGTTAAAATCAATGGAGAACGAAAACCTTTTTAAATGTAAAACAAACTAACATTGGTTATATAATCAATCAAATTAAACCACAATGAACTGCCAAACATTGCTTTTTTGTTGTTGAAACAATACGGTGAAGATAACATGCGCCGAAAATCTTTTTAATAAAATTTTGAAAAAAAGAAGATTATAGGATAGCGGGTCACTTTTTAGTGACATGGTCACTTTTTTCGGGCAAGTCACTAAAAAATCTCTTTTATCGTGCTCAAGTCACTAAAGTTACGTTACTTTACTCCCGAAAAGATCACATAAGTAAAAATATATGAATGTAGAAAAAAATCCGC